>NC_080023.1:81770714-82085178 GCF_030020395.1 Manis pentadactyla | reverse complement strand
TGTAAAATTGTACAATAACATGTATCATTATAGTATCATACAGAATAGTTTCACTTCCCAGAAAATCCATTGTCTTCCACTTGGTCATCCCTTCCTTCCCACTAACCTCTGGTAACCACTCATCTTTTTAGTCTCTATAGTATGGGCTTTCCAGAATGTCATGTAGTTGGAATTATACAGTGTGTCTTTTAAGTCTTTTAAGCTTGGCTTCTTTCACTTAGCAATACACATTTAAGGTTCTTCTCATTTTGCGTGGATTGATAACATTTATTTTTAGCACTGACTAATATCCCACTATATGGATAGTACCACAGTTTATACATTTACCTACTAAAGGATATCTTTGTTGCTTGTATGTTTTGGCAATTATGAACAAAGCTATTATAAACGTGTGTGCAGGTTTTTGGAGACTTCAGTTTTCAACTCATTTGAATAAATACAAAGGAGCAGGATTGTGGATTGCATGGTAAGAATATGTTTAATTTTGTAAGAAATCGCCAAACCCTCTTCCAAAGTAGCTATACCACTATACATCTTGACCAACCATCAGTGAGTTCCTGTTGCTCCACATCGTCACCATCATTTGGTGGTAGTAGTGTTTTGGACTTTGGCCATTCAAATAGGTATGTATTGGCGTCTCATTGTTTTAATTGCAATTGCCTAGTGACGTACAGTGTTGAGCATCTTTTCATGTGCTTATTTACTATCTAGATATCTTATTTGCTGAGATGTCTGCTCAGATCTTTTGTCCATTTTTTGAATTCAAATTGTTTAGCTTTCAGAGTTTTTTGTATGTTTTGGATAACAGTTCTATATCAGAAATGTCTTCTGCAAATATTACTCCTAGTCTGTGGCATGTCTTCTCATTTCCTTGACTGTATTTTTGTAAAACAGAAGATTTTAAACTTAATGAAGGTCTATTTATCTATTATTTCTTTCATGAGTTATGCTTTTGATGTTGTATATAAAAAGTCATTGCTAGTGCTTGCTTCGGCAACACATATAGTAAAATTGGAATGATACAGAGAAGATTAACATGGCCCCTGCACAAGGATAACATGCAAATTCGTGAAGTGTTCCATAAAAAAAAAGTCATTGCTAAACCTAAGGTCATCTAGATTTTCTCCTATGTCACCCTCTTGGAGTTTTATATTTTTGCATGTTTATGTCTGTGCTCCATTTTTAGTTAATTTTTGTGAACAGTGTGTGGTCTGAGTTTAGACCTATTTTTGTGCACTTAGATGTCTAGTTGTTCCAGCACCATTTGCTGAAAAGATAATTTTTGCTCCATTGTATTGTCTTTGCCCCTTTGTCAATATCAGTTGACTATATTTTGTGGATCTTTTTCTGCTAATTTTTGTTTTTCCACCAGTTCTACATTATCTTGATTATTGTAGCTTTACTGTAAGTCTTGAAGTTGCAAAGTATACATATTTTTTGATAGGGAACAGTTGTCATGTTTTAGAATTACATAGTTAACCTTATAAAATGACCATGGCAGCATTCTTTTTTTCCTACATTGGGAATAATTTATAAAACATTATCAGAAGTTCTTTCTAGAAAATTCAAAAGACTTTACTGTCATTCTTATTATATAAAGCAGTACAATAAATGTCATCTCACATACCAATTTGTGAAGAATCAGGATGATTTCCTAAAAATAAAATCCTAGGCCAGATATTCACTTGTCTCTTCTTCTATTTATTCTAATGTTCTACAAAAAAAAAGTTAAACATCTAAACTTGCATGAGCCCAAAAAGTGAAGATATAATATGTAGTCATTTGCTTTTTAAAATCTGATTATTCCAGTACCAATAACCTTTGAGTACATCCTTTTCCTTGACTTGAAATGCCAATTTTACCATATGATAAATGCCTATGTTTATTTTAAGCCTAGCAAATTACTTTTCCACTGAATTACCACCTGTTTTTGGGCTTGAGCCACATGGTTTTAAATATAGAATTATATTATTTTACAATATCTGGTACTATCCTACCCTCCTAAATCTTTCTCTAATGAACCTTCAGTTTCAGATCCTTTCAGATCCAGGAACCTTTGGGGAGAGGTCTAGAGAGAACTGGTGCAGGGAATAGCCACAGGAAGAATTTCAGTTTGTTTCTCTCTTACAGAGAAAGCCTGATACCTACTCTCTGCCTCTACTTCTCTCATGCTGAAATTCAGGCACACTAATATGTCAGCTTTTTCTGTTTCCTATTGTCAGAAACGAAGTTGACCATGTTACTTCCAAGTTTGTTCTATGTACTGTGCCAGGGTTGAAACTTGGAGTCTCTCAAAACTGTATTAACCCCAGCATTTCACTCCTAAGGACACTATACTACTTTCTCATTTCTGGATTAAGAATGACAGAATTTCAACTTCCTGAAGTCAATATTTTTTTTTTAGAAGTTGTTTGAAGATGGGAGATAGGAGACCTGAATCAAGCCCTCTAAAACTCCCTTCAGTCCATTTCCATCACTAGTATATCTAGCAGTAATTCTTTGAAAACTTTGGCAGATAAATCTATCCTTGTTTTTCAACATTAACAAAGGGTTTTCCCCAATCATGTATTTGCTTGGTCATTTCCATGGGAATTTGATTAGGAGGGACCCTTGATGAGGTTATAGAGAAAAACAAACAAAAAGACATCAGATGGAGAGTCCCTCAATTACTTTTAATTTAACTTATAAATTCATATATCCCTGGATTTATCTTATAAACCTTTGCAATTGCTATAGTAGAAGATCATTTCCTTTTTTCTGTCTAACATCAATACATCCAAATATATTATGTTATGGATTTTAACCCCTTCCTACATTTTCTGGAACATTTCACTATCAGTTATCCCTTCTCACTCTCAACTACAGGGTGATTCCCATTTTCTTGAGATAATTTCAGATCTCTTCTGTCAAAAAATAAAAAATAAAATTATAAACCAGTATTTCCAGACTCTTCATGTACCTTTATTTCTTTTACTACTTTCAATTTTTGAAGCTAACTTCTTAAAAAAGTTTCTCATTACTGCCTTATTTCCTTATTTCTCCTCAATTTCCTCCAATCTAGTTTATATTCACTTGAGTTTACCTCAACCAAATTAATTAATGTGCTCCCTTTTTCTCAGGGAAAAATGAAAGACATTTTTCAGTCCTCTTATTTTTAGACTTTTCAGCAGTATTGAAATCGTGATGTATTACCTTCTCTTGGCTTCCTTGGAACACTCCTCTCAATTACTCCACCTATCTGTCCACCTGCTCCATTTTATATTTTATAGGCTTTTCCCTAACTATGGTCATGAATTTGGAATTTCCTTAAGGCTTGACCCTGGGTCCGTCTATCATGCTATAATATTCCAGAAGTCTGCATAACCTGTAGTCCAGATAACCTGCAAGTTTTCATCTTTAATCCATTCTTCTCTAAATATCAGACTAAAGAATATTTCCTCCCTCCAAAAAGTAAAATTGTAATCTGAAAAACCTCTTGCTGAGTAATTTTTACTTAAAAATAAAAATAAAAATAATTACCATTGAAATTAGTGATAGACCATTATTTCAGTAATTTGGTAAGTATACATATGGTAGTGTTTGTGTAATAAAACTCATACGGTAATGAATGATCTTTCCGTAAAGCAAATCAGAAAACCATCTCTCACCCTCTTTTTAGTAAATTTCAACGGGCTCTCATAACTTTTATCACAAAGACAACAATTCTTAACCTGGCCTGCTTATCTCTACAGTATCATCCCTCAGGTGCCTCCTTTCCTGTATGCCAGGCCAGAAGCATTGGTCTTCTTTTAGTTCTAGAACATGCTACAGGGTCTTTACTTATGTTGGCCTCTGAGCCTGGAGTACCTCTCTCCATGCCCCTCCTCACTGTTATCTAGCTTGTTCCATACTTCCTTCAGATTTCAATTCAGTCATCACTTCTTAATGAAGCCTCTGATCACCTTACTTGGTCAAGTCTTCCTACTTGTCTCTGCATACCTCTTCTTGAGAGAACTTATCACTGTTTGATTTTACATTTAGTTTATGATTATCTGATTTTTGGTAGTAGATTTCACAAGCCTGAAATTTTGTCATATTTGACAATTTTATCATTAGTACTCTAGACCAGTGCCTGACATGTTGTAGGCACTTGATATTCATTCATAGAATGAATGAAAAGAAGGGGGACTAAATGGAATTTCCCCATTATCTTTTTTAACTCATTAAACACTTTGGGTTATAACTGCAGCTTTGGAGGGTAATTCTATGAATATCGATTCATTGTTCTTTGTATTATTTTCTACATAGTTGTATTTATATTTTCCATTAATTCAATAGTCATTTAAAATGCTGATTTTGGAATTTTGAATAATTTGAGGGTTTAGACCTCATTTTATTTAGTTCTGATATTTTTCCTGAAACCTGTATTTGTTCATGTTGTAAATAAATATTAGCACTTTTCACTTACTCTATTATTCAAATTAACTTTCTTTAGGTTGCATTATATTAATTGGAATTGTATAAATATGTTTGCTCATGCTTTTAAAAAGGACACCTATAAAAAACTGATATTTTCTGACAGCAAGGCATGTGGATTGTCCTGACTCTGCTTTGTATCTTCTGATCATGGACATAATCCTTTTAATTTTATCCTGCTGAAGTATCCTAATGAACTTCCAGTGCTTTGGCAGACCACTGCACTAAGGGCTAATGCCACCTGCTCTGCTTTACACTTCTCCAACTATAACAATAAAAACTTGTTTTTAAGTAACTTGATGCAGTTATTTATTTGGAGGGATACTATACAAGATCATAATAATAATACTTATATAATGGTTTTGATATGCCAGCTTTGATATGCTTTCAAGATATTAACTCATTTAATCTTCAAAACATTGCTACAATATAGTTATTATTTTACCATCTCCATTTAATGTGAAAACCAAAGCACAGAGTGGTTAAGAAAGTTGCTTAATGACAGACAGAAAACAGGTAGCAAGGGTGGTGTTCCACCCAATGGAGAGCTCAAGCTTTTAATCAGTAAGCTATATTGTCTCTCAAAAACAAAGACTACTTTACATACTTTAATTCAGTTAGGATAGCCATATAAGCAATGACTCCATTTGGAAAGTGAGGAATCTGAAGTTCAAAAGAAGAGAGAAACTTCAAAAAGCCATGAACATTGGAAGTGTCCAAGTTCAAATTTGAGGAGATCTATTAAGTGTCTTTCTACATGAAATTGATTCTAACCCTGTAACTCTCATCCTATCACATACAGATGATGAAAAACTATAAATCTAAGAATGCAGTATTCTCAACAATTTGTACTTGTCAAGTATTCATCTCAATTCCCAACTTCTTCATATTTTACAATGTTTTTGGGGAGGGAGCCATGAAAAAAAAAGATACATGTTGATCAGGCTGTGTTAGGACTGGGACCTCTCTCATGGGAGACAGTCAGTATATATTGGTTGAATGAATATTCCATGATTTTTGTTTTCAGTCATCTTGTTTTTGAAAAATACTTAGTAGGCATTCCTTATAGTAATTGAAAATCAGGCACTGTTGTTTTGTGTTTTGCTTTTTTAGTTTTTAGATTTGTTTCAAAACTTTGCTTCCTCAGTATTTTCATTGGTATGTGAATGGTGAATGTAAATGGGTTTTATCTTTTTGCTTTACATTCACAGTATTTATAATACTTTGGGGCAGGTGGTCTGCATTTAATCAATATTTTTTGAAAGGGTAAGTGTTGAGAGAAGGCCCATCTATGAAATCAGTATCTACCTTCACTGCAAGCAAAATTTATTTTCAGAATAAAGATTATTTGACATTAATATATGAAAAAACTACATATTTCTTTTTGAAAATGTTTTAAACTGTCACAAAAGATTTGGTCTTTCTCAAATATGTATGCTTTTTGGCAAAACTATTAAGCATGTTTTAGTTAACCTCATGATAAAGAACATTTTTACAGTCTGAAGTATATTTATAGATAATAACCCAGGAATTTAAATGTGTAAGATATTAATGAATGGTATTGGTAAGTTGTGATTTACATTAATGAGCTCATTATTGATTTATGTAAATTGATTTCTCAAAGTTTATGAATGATATAATTAAAATATGCTATTCTTTTGCTTGATCTGCTAGCTCAGTCCATTTTTACGACATTCTGTTCTAAAGAAAACATTTAATGTCACCCTGCCAAATCCTTTCCCAATTAAGAGAAAGGACACTTCTACCACAAAACAAAAAGCCAAACAAAAGGCCCAGGAAGCAAAGTAGAATCTTCTAAATGGTAAGTGTGTTTCTCCTCACTGAATCACATGGTTGCTATATTTTACCACCAGAAATTAACTGTCATACAAAATCTCTGGGTCAGATAATATTTTTCTGTCTTCAAAGCAACATATTTTTTTGCATCCCTCTTCTAGAGATTAGTTATGTTTATGGCCCCAAAGAGTAATTAACAAATTATAGTAGAAGACAGTCTGCTTGCTTCTGGGAATAAGTGCTTAAAAATAGCCATTTCATTTTCATTTCTATAAAGTCCATTTTTAATTTGCCTTTAATGCTGAGATAGAAGAAAGATCTTAATGAGGTGAAAGTGACAGCTTTTCTTTTAGTTAACCTATATTTTTTAATACAAAGAACTCTAAAAAATTCTATACTTTACTCAGTTATTGTGAAATTACATCTCACTGAAACATTTAGATTTTTTTGACCAGATTGTACAACCAAGTAAGTTTGGACCAAAAATACTTATTATGGTGTAAATCGTTAATAGTGAATATGGATTAAACATCAAGTATATAATGACAGTGACTGGTTTAGAGTTTTGAATTTTTTGGGGGGAAAAGGTGGGACTGAATTTCAATAATTTGATGTGACTGTATTCCAGACAAATATTCTTTTTTATTTCAGTAACCATGCTACCAAGTGGCATTATATTTCAGGAACCTACTGAGATTTTATTCATTGCTAGGGAATTAGATTCTGAACAGAAAGTTATTTATTGAAGTAATAAATATAAAGCTTAATATCTGATATATTATTAGCCTACTTATTGGAGCGGTAGGTCAAATTCATATATATGCCATCAGAGTTTATTTTCGCTACAGTCTAGATCTCTGCTGTCCATTTTGGTAGCCACTACCACATACAATAATGAGCACTTGAAATGGGGCTGTTTCAAGTTAAAATGTGCATACACCTAAAATACACATCAAATTTTGGAAATTTAGTTTGACAAAAATGGGTGTAAAATATCTTATTAATAATATTTTTTTATTTCATATATTGAAATTATTTCATATATATTGGGATAAATAAAATACACTGTTATGATTATTGTTGCATATATTTGTGCTCATAGGCACATATTATATTTCTCTTGAGCAGCGCTGGTAAACCACATCCATGTTTTGAAATAGTGAATTCATCAGTAATTTGTGTTCAAAACAATGTCTATAATAGTGTCTTATTTTTCACACATGATACTTTTGCTTCTATTATATATTTTGTTATAACAGAGAGCAATAGCTCATTAACTTTACTCATAATCATTAAGTATTAATATGTAGTACTGCCTTTAACATGCAAAGATTTGAAAACTATTTTACATCATTTAAAACTACTGCCTTGCCCTTAATGCTATCACTGTCATAATTCTCAATTTTATATCTATTTTTGACTCATAAGAGGTGATTATTATCATTTCTTACCTTCTATTCAGTCAGATTTATCCACACATTTGTGTATTCCATTGTTCTTCATTCCTTCTTTCATTTCTGTGCTTGTCTTTGAGATCATTATTTTTGTTCTAATGAACTCCATTTAATATGTATGTTCATGCCGGTCTGCTCTTGATGAGTTCTCTGTTTTTGTTTCTTTGAAAATATTTTTATTTCATCTTCAGTTTTGAAGGTTATTTTCCCTGGATAAAGAATTCCAGGTTTGTACATACTCTCTTTCAGCATTTCAAAGCTGTCATAGCATTGTTTTTGGCCTTCCATGGTTTATGATGAATTGCTTTTCCTTTGATGATAATAAGTTACTTATTTGACTGCGTTTTCAAGTTTTCTTTGTGCATTTTAAAAATTAACTTTACTCTAATGTGCCTAGGTTTTCCTGACCACTCACCCTGCTGCCATTCCTCCTCAGTGTCTGTGGAAATTCTGATTTGTATGAGTTGATGTCTTTTTACCAGTTATGGAAAGTTCTTATCAATTATCTTTTAAAATACTGCCTTTAGAACATTCTCTCTTCTTATTTTGCAAATGCAATTACAGATATTAAATCTTTTTATTGTGTCTCAGGTATCTTTAATGGTCTCTTCTATATTATATTTCCTCTACCTCAGTCTGTCTATTTTCTAACAATCTCTTTGTGTCTAATCTGCAATGAAACACATCTAATGCATTCTTAATGTCAATTACTACATTTTCAGTTCGATAATTTCTGTATGATTTTTATTTATAAATTCCAGTTATGTGGTGATATTCTCTACCTTGTAAACAATTTTGTTAAGCAGTTTACTCTTTATTATTTTAAAGGCTATAAAACTCATGATTCACCTTTGGTTTGGCTTATATTGTCTATTTGTCCTCTTAGTTTCAGTCTTTAGATTCTATCTCCTGGAATGCCTCAGAGGTTTGATCAAATGTTGGTCATAACCTATTAAAAATTGTAGAGATAATGTGCTACTTGTCTCAGGTTATCTTCCCCCAGGCTGTATGTCCTTCTGTTTTCTTTCAAGCACCCTAAAAATTTGGGACAAACCCAATTCTTCCAGTGTGGGATTTTGCCTCTTCAGGACTGTGTCTCACATGTCTGTGAGTCAGTGTGATTCTCACCACCCATGTTCAATGCTGAAGCCTAACTTTTCAGTGATCCTAACAGGGAGTCAGTGAGAATCACTAGGGTACCTCCAACACTTTTTTCCTCCACTCTGCAAAGCTGTCAAATACTCTGTGCAGTTGCCCAGATCTTCAGTTGCCACTTTTGACTCTCTTTCTTAGTCCCTTGTCCCAATCAAGTAAAATTTAGCAAAGGTCTTAAGTGGGAAAAAAATAACACAATGCCAGACATTCATGAATGTTCTTCCTTTTCTTTGGGATTTTGTCTCTTCAAGACCCGCTGTTTTGGACTTAAACTATAAAGTTTGTTTCTAGAGACCCTGAGAAGGCCAAAGTCTCAGCTTATGTTCCTATCCATCTAGTGGCTGACTTCTCAGCCTTTTGGGTGCTGAGGAACTGAGAGTCCCTCAAGGGAATATGAGGCTCACCTCAGTGTTGTTCCCCCTCACCCTTCTTGCCAGGTTTCTGGCCTTTACAAGGCCTAGTTGTCTGTGTAGTACTTCATTTTCTTAAGTAGATGCAGACAGAAGTAAATTCTCTAATTTTTCTCAGACTTGGTCTACAACAAGTTACCCTGCCATATTTGAAATTCTTCCCTTACTATAGTTTGCAAACCTATTTCCCTTTGACCTCTCAAACAGTTCCTGAAATCTTACACCTTTTACACCATATACAACTGAAAAGAATGTCTCTGAGGCATGATGTATCCTGACATGTAACTATTCACTTACCATCCTACTAAAAGTGCATGTTCTTTTTAAGGAAACATATTTATTTATTAAACTTCATTGCAGATTTATTTCTTGGAGGATTATTATAATCACATTATAAACTAAAAGAACATGTTAAGTTTACATATTTAATTATTTAATTATTTTACATGGTGTCACAAAAATCACAGAGTAATTCAAAAATGTTTCTTCCCCAACATCCCAACCTTCTATAAAATACACTTTCAGAAGATAAAGCCAGACAAGCTCCTAGCTCAACATTACCACTACAATCAAAAAGACTGATTACATCTTTTCTATTTACACATTTTCCTATCATTACCACTAGAGAACCTCAAAAAAAGACATCAGATTCGCATTCAAAATTATTCTGCATTTCAGTAAGTATAGTGTCATTTGGAGGCTCCCTCCTTTAGTTAACATTTAGGAAAAACAATTTTATTTTACAATTAGACATGTAATTCTTGGCTCAGTTACTACACTAACTCTAAAGAAAAATGAGTGACTTAACATGTTCAGATGGCTGCTGTCAGCTCCATTCATGTTTTGGTGAAGAGGAACAAGCTAGATAGCAGAAGATGATTGAAAATATGAAAGAATCACCATCTGAATGTCAAATAGCAAGTGGGATATCACCACAACCAATTTTCTGGACCTCACAGTTTTATTATCGCTCAAGCAAGTCACATGTTGTTCAATTATTCCTAGTCATAAGGCAATGAACATAAGACATTTTTGTTATGTGTAGTCTCTTATTTATAAAACTTAGTGAAAAATTTGATATTTCTCCTAAGATGAAATCTAGTACAGTGTCTTGTTACATTTTATAACTAATTTTATTATAAAAGAGCTTCATTCCCAGAATATGCATCAATGGACAAATCAATATATTAAATTATATTTTGGAAGTTCTAACAGCTTATTTGGTTATCTCTTTTCTGTTCTATCATTTGATACTTCAGCTTATTAAATTCACTATGATATAACATCCAAACAATTATAGATATAATGTGTATTTTAATATACATTTTTACCTAGCTTGAGTCTCCAACAGTCATTAGGACATCCAAAAGCTAAGATTATGACAGAGAACTCCTTGATATCAATGATACTTAGTCAATTTGGTTAGGGAAAAAAGGGTATTTTGTAAAATTCTTATATCTTTTTTATTTGAGGTAATGTAACTAGAGGAGCAGTCTGAAAGTATTTTAGCTTAGGTTGAGAAGTACAATAGAGAGACCACTTACTGAAACAGTGTTTCTTTCCCCACAGATATATTCCAAAGGTATTATCTGTTAATATAAAGATAAGCTGACAGTTCTCTTACAAAGTAGTAATTCCATTCTGTTGATGTCCTCCATCAGCTGCTCAAAGGAACATAATTGCTCTTCTAACCTCAAGAGAGAAAAATCTGTTCTTCTAAGACATTTAATTCTCTATCTTTTCCTCAAATTTTTTTCTATTACAAAAGCAGTGTGTATATATTTATATATATGTATACATATATACACATGTTGCATTCTTTCTAAACATGTATTATTAGTGCTTCCATATAAAATACAATGCTGAATAAAGACATCTGAAAAGCTTTTCTTTTTACTTTATAATATCATTCTCTAACTAGAGAATGCAGTTATTTTCCAAATTGTAGGCATGCTGAAACTAAGTAGATGATTTCATTATGTGTATGTGTTATCCACTTCACTTATTTTCTTACTCTTCATTTCTCTAAAATTATAAAAGTGGAGAATAAAAATTGTAAAATAAATATTCAGTATCTTTTACTTAGTGTGAATTTTTATGTACAAGTAGGAGAGCAAGAAAAAAGTTTTTAAACTGTGGCAATACATTTAATTTTCTCCAATATATGTATTTGGGGAAGATGGATAAAGCTTGATTATTAAATCCCAAGACTTTTGGGGGTAAGGTTTCACCTCAAATATGGCATTGAAAAACAAATCAGTCAGAGCGAAAGGTTTGGATCAATTGTTTTTAATTTTGGAGGGTAGCATAAATCTCTTTGGAATTTTGATAAAAGCTATAGAAATTTCAATGATGAAAATAAACTAAACTAAACTTTAGTATAATTTCAAAGAATTCAAATACCCTAAAATCTTTCAATGTATTCTGGTTCATGAAAACTTGATCTAAAGTATCTCTATTATGTATTTAAAATTAATCATTCAAGATTGGAATAATAAACCCAGAATAAATGGTCAGTGAATAGGTGCTCTTCAGTTGGATTCGATGATTGAATTGAATGGAGTTGAATTGAGAAGCAGCACAGAACTGATGGCTGATGGAAACCTCAAGCTGATGTTTAGGTTATTAGGTGATTCCTTAATCAACTAATTCTTTGCTATAATGGCTGTAAAATAAAGCAGTTGGTATGCTAGATCAGTTGTTTTCAAACATAGGCACTGCTTCACAATCCCCAGATAAGTTGATAAAATAACACAATTTCCCCACTGTTAGGCTGGAGAAAGGAAAAACACAGACATGCAAACAGAACAGAGAGATGCCATAGGGGGAGAACAGACCAGACCCCAAAGTCCGTGCCGTATATGGAAAGGGGACAGCTCTCCCTGAATTCCACCCTGATGTGCCAAGACCCGGATGTCAGCCTCCTCCCTCTTGGAAGGAAAAAAGTTTCTAGTTGACTATTATGTCACCTTTAGCCAATCATACCTCTCCACACCCCTTAGGATAGCTTGCCCACTCCTCCCCCTCCTAACCCCTTATAAGCCCCCACCTCCCTAACCGGGTGTGACTTCTCTGGCCTCTGACAAGAAGGCCACCGAACCTCACCTGGGGGTATTGAAATAAATTACCTGGCCCTTTGTTGCCTCTCTTTGCTTGCTTATTCCGGCTAGAATTTATCTTACACCCACATGCAACAACTCCCCAACAACTATGTACTACGCTCTGGTGTGGAGCCCAGGAACATATATTTTCCTCTAGGTATTTATGCAGTGAAGTTAAACTCTAGTTATATAATCCCCAAGGTTTCTTTCATCCTTGCAGTATATTTTTTTTTGGCAGTTGCCTTTTACATGTAATGTGAACCATGTAAAATATAGTTCTGGTTGCAGTAAATTCAGATGACCAAGAGCATTCAAAGTGCATTACATGTCATTTTCATGTATTCTTTTAAGATTAAACTTTATAGAATGATTTTTATTGTCTTTCTCTTTATTCCTCTATATTACATAATATGAAAATCTGTTCATGAGAGAAAAATGAAAATTCAGAATGTGGGACAGAGTTGGTCACAACTCAAGATAATGTATTAATTATTCAACAGATCAATTGTTATGTCTGTCATCTTGTTTAAATTTTTCTACACCAGAACAAGTTGGAAAAACAGAACTAGTTGGCAGGGACTCCCCTCTGCCCCTACCACTTATTGATACTTTACAAGAATTTCATCCAATAAGTCTTTAAGTTGCTTTAGTTTATTTTCATCTCTTTCCACAGAGCTATCACTCTCACTTAAAACTGGGTTTTCTTGAGGAAATTCATATCTTATTTGATAATTGAAGCATTCTTTTTGAAGAGGCAGTTTTTCTGTTTAGGAATATTTTTTAATCATCTCTTGCTCTTTAGTGTTAATGACCAATTTAACTTTTGCTTAATATGTTAATGTGGAATATTAAAAGTTATGCAAAAGAAATTTCATGAGCAGAATGATCTATCAAGTGGGCACTCTCAAGATTTCTACTGTTACACTGTCAGGTTTTACTTGTGTTGCCCAGGGTTAACATTTACATGGTAACATAAATAAATCCCTTAGCATATGAGAGCATGTTGCCTGGAGTTCCTCAAGTGGGAAGCAGCTAAATTACAAATAAGAACTACGACCTGAATGATCTGCCTTTGTGACTTCCAGTTCTATGTCTAGTTTCAAAGACATTACTTGTTTTCTTGCTGTCTGGGATATTAATACAGTATATTTCTCTCAATCTGCAGCTATTAAAAACTAGTGTTGTACTTCAGTTTTAGCAATTCTGGGTGATTATCAGCTACCTTTTTATCTCCAAGGATGTTGAAAATAATATATTTTATGCACCTTATTTTCCATTATTTTAAATCAGACCTTCCCAATGATTATCTCTAAATTTGGAGAAAATGAATTGAGCAGTTTTCATGGGTTTTAGCATTAAAACCTCAGAAATTAAAAATGTATCTATACAGAGATATTATACATAATACTGAAGAGTATTTGTTTAGAAATGTTATGTATATGTATACATATATAGTCTAAAAGCTGTTATAAAATGACATAACAAAAGCTTTCATTTGTAATCTTGAACTCATAAATATTGAATATAATATTTTTATGTAGTATGACCCCTATTTGTACCTGGAATTCTAATAAATATAAAGCACAAAGAAAACCTTGGAATCTTAGCTGTAGAATTGTCTCTCATATATATATATTTATCAGATTTATAGTAAGCTTACTCTGCAAATTTTTTTACCTAATTCTTGAAAGTTGAGGAGTATGTTTTCTTTATGCTCTTTTGAAAGGAAGGTATTTAGTATAGAGGAAAGGATGTAAGATTTTTGGGAGTACTTTTAAACCAATAATGTTCAATTCAGATGCAGACCTTTGAGTGATGGTGATTAACACAATGAAAAATATGATTTTCTGAACAATTAGAAACCACATAGAAGAAGGTAACATCAATCCGTAACATATCAATTAATTTTTCACAAGGCAGCTTCTATAATGAGGCAACAGATAATTAAAGCAAACTTATATCAAGAAAGAAAATTCAGGACCCATGTCCTGGTCAGGGCCCCAACTACATCTCTTCATTATATATCTGTCTAAAATAAAAGTTTGCTATCTTAAGTAACAAATATTATAAAGATAAAGGTGTCAAAGTTTCATTAAACATTTATGTAATATGACAGTGAAGTGCACAGCAGATTTAAGAAACGTGTCCATTCAAAATAATTTTAAAGTTTAATTGATATTATTTAAAAGGTGATAGCTCAGTTATCTAGATTATTCAGGTAACCAGAATGATATATAGTCTGAGGATTATGATTCTATCTTCTTGTGATCTAGATCTTATTGATTAACTGTCTTCAGTTTACCTTGGTTCCTGTACATATAATTTTCTCTACAATCAAATAATGAAAGATCTTAAATTGGAGTTAGCTTCATTCTTAGCAGATTATGTCACAAGGGAAGGCATAAATTCACTAGTGAACTTATCTTCTCTTCCCATGGTTAAATATGTCATAAATCTTGTTGCAAAATGATTTTTAAAAAGAAAGGCTATTCTGGAAATACAAGTTATCTCATTTGAATTTAATCTTATAAATTGCTTTAGAAATGAGTAGGGATCTAGATAATCTTTAGGATTATGTGGAGCATAACACTTAAATGCATCTTCTAAGTGAGTTGTTCTTACCATGCCTAAACTCTTACTCTTTTTTAAATAATAGTGAGAAAAGCAAATTGAATACAGCATTATTCTATTTTTTTTAAGGAAGTGTGTGCTATTTGATAAGGGGTCACAGAGAAATTTTTAGCAAAGGAATGGCTACTTTCCCAGATCCTGTGCCTAAAGCTGTTTACTCTCAACTAAAGTCATGAAATTAATACCTAAAAATAATTTTTCATGAGTGGTAAATGGAAATGGTGACCCTAGAACAAGGGAGTTAATTACCACTTGAAACTTTTATTTGATAGCTTTTTTTAATTGAAGTATAGTTCATATACAATCTTATATTGGTTCCAAGTATACAATATAGTGGTTCAACAGTTAGCCATATTATTAAATCCTCACCCCTGCTAGTGTAGTCACTATCTGTCTGCATAGGAAGATGTTACACAATCATTGGCTATATTTTCTATGCTGCCCTACCATCCCTGTGACCTACTTATACTATGACTGAGAATCAAATCATTGTTTTGTTCAGCAATTAAAAATTCTTTAAATTTTCTTTAACAAGTGAGGTCTCACTCTCAATGTAATTAATGGAATAAAGTAATAGAATGACAAGATTCACTTTTCACAACTTCCAACACTCGGATTACAAACCAAATTCTGCAATGAAGAAATATGGCCAAAGCTGAAAAACTCTATATAATTTTCTGCAAATGAAGAACTTAAGTGTATTTGTATCCCTGATATTTTTATTAATAGAATATTATAAGCTATTCAAAAGCAAACATCTCAAATTGTGTATCTTCATACCACCCAAAGTGCATAGCAAAATATTTTACTGGTAATAGTCAGTTATTTTGAATTATTAAGATAAATTTGGTCCATGCCAAGATTGATGATAAAATTCAAGATACAGCAAAAAGAGTAAGATGTTTTTCTTTTCCTTTTGCTAAGTTGAAGTATTATAACAATGTTATCAGAAGTATTAGGACACCTTTTAAGTACATGTCCTAATCATCATAGAAATGCAAATCAAAACCACAATGAGATATCACTGAACACCAGTTAGAATGGTCACTATACAAAAGATAAGAAATAACAAGTGTTAGCAAGGATGTGGAAAAAGGTAACCCTCCTACACTGTTGGTGGGAATATAAATTGGTACAGCTACTGTGGAAAGCAGTATGGAGGTTCCTCAAAAAACTAAAAATAGGAGTACCACATAACCCAGTAATTCCACTTATAGGAATTTAGCCAAAGAAAACAAAATCCCTGATTCATAAAGATATATGTACTCCTATGTTTATCGCTGCATTATTCACAATAACCTAGAAATGGAAACAACCAAAGTGTCCATCAGTAGATGAATGAATAAAGAAGAAGTGGTATATATACACAATGGAATATATTCAGCTATATAAAAGAAAGAAATCCTGCCATTTATGACAACATGGATAGACCTAGAGGGTCCTTAGTAAAGAGGAAAGGATATAAGATTTTTGGGAGTACTTTTAAACCAATAATGTTCAGTCAGATGCAGACCTTTGAGTGATGGTGATTAAAACAATGAAAAATACGATTTTCTGAACAATTAGAAACCACATAGAAGAAGGTAACATCAATCCATGGCATACCAATTAATTTTTCACAAGGCTGCTTCTATAATGAGGCTCAGTGAAATAAGCCAGATGTCAGATGGCATAAGACAAATACCATATGATTTCACTTATTTGTGGAATTTAAAAACAAAACAAAACAAAATGAACAAAACAGCAGTAGATTCATAGACATTGAGAAATAACTGATGGTTACCATGGGTGAGGGGTTAGGGTGGGTGGGCGGGGAATGTGGGGGGGATAAACAGGCACAAAGTTGTCAATTATAATATAAGTTGGTCACAGGGATGGTAGTACAGAATGGAGAATATAATCAATGATTCTGTAACATCTTCCTATGTTGCAGATAGTAACTTCACTATTGGGGGTGAGGATTTAATAATATGGGTAACTACTGAACCACTGTGTTGTGTACTTGAAGCCAATATAAGATTGTATTTCTGCTACACTTTAACAACAGAAAGTCTTATTAAAAAAGATACATATCTCACTAGAACTTGTAACCTACTTGTACAGATGAAAAAAATCTTTCATATTTATATGGTTGAACTGCGTCCTCCAAAATGATGTTAAAGTCCTGTTTCCTTTGGAAAAAGGATGTGGATGTTGCTGGTGATCGAGTTAAGACAGATCATTATAGCAGGCTCTACTAATGACTCTGTCCTTAGAAAAAGGAGATATTTCTGTGTAGACCCACAGAACTCAATGTGAAGATAAAATAGAGATCAGGGTGAAGCAGCAGAAGCTAAGGAATGCTGAAGATGGGCCGGGAAACCACCAGAAGCAAGAGAGGCATGGAATGGATTCTCCCTCATGGCCAACAGAAGGACCAGCCCTGCTGACACACTGACATCAGACTGCCAGCCTCCGGAATGTCAAGTCAACAAACTACTCTTGTTCAAGCCACCCAGTTTGTGGCATTTTGTCTGGGCAGCCCTAGCAAAGTAATGTAATATATGTAAGTGACAAACATCTTAAAATTTAGATTTATCTATTTAGGCAATATAAGAATGGATTTAGTGTTTAACTTTTTGTTATTAGTTGAAATGTGCTTTGGGGGCAACATCTAATGTTTGTGATGCAAAGTCAACAAAAATCTATATGCAATATCAGATTTTAATTTGATGAATTTTTTTATAAAAGGCTGTATAGACATGTTGGAAGAGAAAAGAGAACCATAGATGAACTAATACTGTACAATGATCAAAGGTGTTTTTCCTTTCCTTGTTTAAATGTCCATTCTTTTTATCTTTTTTAAAATTTATTAATATCCTCAATTTATCTGTCACCAGAAAAGTGTAGGTCAATTCTACTTTCTTATGGATGTGAGGAGAGAAGAGGAACACCTTTTTTACTTCCAGTAATAGTCATTTTTTAAAAAACTAAAAAGCATATATCACTCAGAACACACACACATTCCCTTTAACCACTTTTATATTAATTCAGACCTTAATTCTCTACTTCATATTATCTAAGTCCTTCCATTTTTATCATTTTTATCCCTCAATTCCCTTTTATCTCCGAAAATATGTATGTAATTCAACAATCTGGATTCATTTTCTTTGCACAGTATCTAAAATGTACACTTCTACAGTTTGGATACATTTTTCTTTACATATATCATGTTTGATGTATTTCCTATAATGTTAGAAATTGGACTCCTTGGGAAACAGTCTCTGTTATGCACTTTAACATGCAGAATTTTTTTTTAAGGTCCTAACAACGCTTATGGAAGGGAGGGGGAGGTAGTAAGATTGAACAGAGGAAGAAGTTGAGCTGCCGTCCGAGGTCACCGGCAGCCCTAATGAACCCAGTGGGTGCTCTGGAGATAAAATGGACTGTCAGCGTCATGCCAAATTGGGCTAAGATGGCTGGCTTTTATACTCCTGCGCAGATCAGTCACTGTGTGTGGGGCACAAGTGTGACCTTGTACAAGATGATTTTTCTGCAGCTGAGTCAATCCCTTGAGGGGTTGACAGTTCAGAGCTATCTGGAAACAGCACTCCCCAGCAGCTGAGACGGTAAGTCCTTCACTGACAGGATGCTGGGCTCCACACCACAGTGTCCACTACATGGAAGAATGAACATCTCCAAGAGTTTATCTCACCTTGATGTAAAAGATGCTCTCCTAATACCCTGTAGGGATGGACTTTTTGAAAAAAATTTTAAGAAAAGGAACCTTTTAATTAATGAGGTAAGAGATGTCATATTTAAAACTTTTATAAATGAAAAATTATTTATTTCATAAAGGGAATAAGTACCCACTAATTTAGATTTTTAACTTTAAAGTAACTAGTATATTCACATGTTAATGTTGCTGGAAGCAGGGTCAGCTCTACATATGAACACCATCTGAAATTTTGAAAGCTAAGTCACTTCCTACGATGGTGGATGCTGACCTGAACTTTCAAACACCATTAGGTCAGCGTGATGACACTTCAAAGAGTGACTCCCAGTTATTTGTCACTGGTCACTCCCTACTGCTACCTCTCAAGAGAACTTAAGTTGAGACTTTAAAATGAAGTTATTTTAAACACCATGCCCTTGATGCAATGAGCTTTTTTCTTTTTACTTGCCCTAACATATTTTCAGCCAGTTCCTTCACACTTTTTTGACTAGAACTCGGGTTCAGCCAGTACCACAGATGGGTATTTTATAAATTCACAATTCTGCTGCTTAAGCTCTCTACACATTGCTAGTTTGTTCATTAAGCTCTTAATTTGAAATCTGATTCTTCCCCAGCTTTGTCCCCTGAATTTGGCCGTGAACCATCTAGCTCCTTCAATTTTCCTTTGTAATCAATACATCTCATCCCTGAGCCAACCTATTCAGCAACAGCTGATTTTCTTAAGTTCGTATTCCCACTCTTTTTAATCATATATTATCTCTGAGCTAGACTTTCTATTGTGGCACTTGGTTGCTTTTCCCTTACCATCATTAAAATTTGTAATTTTTTATAAATTCTTTCTGCTTACTGATAAAATTTACTCGACCCTTCATGACCTGTTTTGTATATATTTTCCTTGTAGTGGGCAGACTTCCTGGTGCTCTGGTTTTGAATTTGTCTGTAAAAACTATGAATTTTCTACCAGTAGATAAAGAGGACCTATGGTCTCACCAGAATCAAAGTGCTATTTAAGATTAATTTGCACAAGAAATATATGCAAGTCTTAAGTGTTAAAATAGGTCTATTGCCTCACCATTTATTTATTTTTTTAAATTTTGGTATCATTAATATACACTTACATGAACAACATTGCGGTTACTATATTCCCCCATTATCATGTCCCCACCACATAACCCATTATAGTCACTGTCCATCAGCATAGTAAGATGCTATAGAATCACTACTTGTCTTCTCTGTGTTATACTGCCTTCCCCGTGCCCCCCCACCCCTACATTATGTGTGCTAATCATAATGCTCCCTTTTCCCCTTATCCCTCCCTTCCCACGCATCCTCCCCAGTCCCTTTCCCTTTGGTAACTGTTAGTCCCTTCTTGGGTTCTGTGAGTATGCTGCTGTTTTGTTCCTTCAGTTTTTGCTTTGTTCTTATACTCCACAGATGAGTGAAATCATTTGATACTTGTCTTTCTCCTCCTGGTTTATTTCACTGAGCATAATACCCTCTAGCTCCACTGATGTTGCAAATGGTAGGATTTGTTTTCTTCTTATGGCTGAATAATATTCCATTGTGTATATGTACCACATCTTCTTTATCCATTCATCTACTGATGGACACTTAGGTTGCTTCCATTTCTTGGCTATTGCAAATAGTGCTGCTATAAACACAGGGGTGCATATGTCTTTTTCAAACTGGGCTCCTGCATTCTTAGGGTAAATTCCTAGGAGTGGAATTCCTGGGTCAAGTGGTATTTCTATTTTTAGTTTTTTGAGAAACCTCCATACTGCTTTCCACAATGATTGAACTAATTTACACTCCCACCAGCATTGTAGAAGGGTTCCCCTTTCTCCACATCCTTGCCAACATTTGTTGTTGTTTGTCTTTTAGATGTGGGCCATCCTAAATGGTGTGAGGTGATATCTCATTGCAGTTTTAATTTGCATTTCTCTGATGATTAGCGATGTGCAGCATCTTTTTGTGTGCCTGTTGTCCATCTGAATTTCTTCTTTGAAGAAGTGTCTGTTCAGATCCTCTGCCCATTTTTTAAATTGGATTATTTACTTATTGTTTCTTGAGGTGTGTGAGTTCTTTATATATTTGGGATGTCAACCCTTTATTGGATATGTTATTTATGAATATATTCTCCCATACTGTAGGATACCTTTTATGTTCTACTGATGGCGTCCTTTGCTGTACAGAAGCTTTTCAGCTTGACATAGTCCCACTTGTTCATTTTTTATTATGTTTCCCTTACCCGTGGATATATGTTCATAAATAAGTTGCTCATGTTTATATTCAAGAGAGTTTTGCTTATATTTTCTTCTAAGAGTTTTATGGTTTCATGACTTGCATTCAGGTCTTCTATCCATTTCGAGTTTACTTTTGTGTGTGGAGTTAGAGAGTATTCCAATTCCATTCTCTTGCATGTAACTGTCCAGTTTCGCCAACACCAGCTGTTGAAGAGGCTGTCATTTCCCCATTGTATATTCATGGCTCCTTTATTGTATATTAATTGACTATATATGTTTGGGTTAATATCTGGACTCTCTATTCTATTCCACTAGTCTGCAGGTCTGTTCTTGTGCCAATACCAAATTGCTTGATTACTGTGGCTTTGTAGTAGAGCTTGAAGTTGAGAAGCAAGATCCCCCATTCTTTATTCTTCCTTCTCAGGATTGCTTTGGCTATTTGGAGCCTTTTTTGCCTCCTCTAAAATTGTGTAAATTTTAGAACTATTTGTTCCAGTTTGTTGAATAATGCTGTTAGTATTTTGATAGGGATTCATCGAACCTGTAGAGCCTCATGATTTCTTTTTATTAAAAGTCTATTTTGCTTAACTCCTAGTTAGTTCCTTTTTCCTTTCTCCAGTGACTCATTGGTCTTAGTCTGGCAGGTTTATTATTTACCCACCAGACAAACAATATTTTGTTAACATAAATAATGGTCATTATGACAGCAAGTGTACATTATAATTATTTTGGTCACAGCCAGAGGGTTTATCTTAAATTCACTATTATTTTGTGGAAGATGTATATGATAGCCATAATATCAGTTAAAATAGAAACATGGTAAGAAAATAGCCTTATTGCTTTTTTTAAAGTGTAATGTTTTTTCTGTAGTAACTCATGGCACTCAAGTTATTTTCTAGTTGTTTTGGACTAGTTATTATAATGTAGAAAATAGTTTTGTGAGATAAATTCAGCAAAGCTGGAGGATACAAGACCAGTGTGCAAAAATCAGTTGTATTTCTAAGTACCACTAATTAGTAGTCCAAAAAGGAAATTAAGAAAATTCCATTTATAATAGCATTAAAAAGAATGAAATACTTAGAATAAATTTAACCAAGGAGGTACAAGACTGGTGCATTGAAAACTATAAAATCTTGCTAGAAGACATAAAAGAAGACCTTAGTCAATGGAAAGACATCAGATGTTCATATTAGAAGACAAAATAATGGAATTACTCCCCAAAGCAACATACAGATGAATTCAATTGCTATCTAAATCAAATGGCATTTTTTTTTAAATAAGTGGAACTGTTAATTCTAAAATTCATATGAAATTGAAAGAACCACAAATAGCCAAAATAATCTTGGAAAAGAACAAAGTTGTATTTTTAATTTCAAAACTTACTACAAAGCTACAGTAATCAAAAGAGTATAGTACTGACATAGACTAGACATACAGATTAATAGAATTGAGAATCTAGAAATAAACGAGTACTTCTATGGTCATGAATTTTGACAAGGGTGACAAAACCATTCAGTGGGAAAGAATAGTGTCTTTGACAAATGATGCTAGGATATTGGATATCCACAAGCAAAAGAATGAAACTGGATCCTTTCCTCATATTATATGAAAAATTTCAGTAAAAATGGAATGAAGAACTAAGTGTCAGAGCCAAAATCATAAAACTCTTAGGAGAAAACAGAAGTAAATCTTCATGATTGTTGGATTTGGCAATGGTATCTTAGATGTGATGCCAAAAGCATAAGCAATGCAGGAAAAAAAAAAACAGGTTAACTGGACTTCATCAAAATTAAACACATTTGTATGTCAAAGGACACTATCAAGAAAGTGATCAGGAAACCCACATAATAGGAGAAAATATTTGCAAATAATATATGTTTATTATTTAAGTTTAAGCCAGAAATAAAAGACCATATATTACATGATTCTATTATATGAAATATGAAGGACAGGCACATTTGTAGAGAAGAAAACAGATTAGTGGTTGCCAGGGTGGTGGGTAGAGAGAAATGGGTTGCGACTGTTTAATGGGTCTGGAGGTTCCTTTTGGGGTGATGAATGTGTTCTGGGACTAGATAGTGGTTCTACAGAACTGTGAATATATTAAGTGCCACTGAACTGTATACTTTAAAATAGTTAAAGGGATGGATTTTCTCTTATGTGAATTTTACCATAATAAAAAATGATTTATGAAAAATGCCTCACCAAATAGATCATGTACCTCCTTTCAAAGTTTAATTTCTCATTAAAGTAGAAATTCCTTTCCAAATACTTTTAATAGGTATAATTTTATCTTAAAATCCAAGTGAAAGAATATCTGATGATTCTTCTTTATTCAGTATGTGTGATAGCATATAATGGTGATGAGTCTGCTTGGTCATTAGAGAGTTATTTAGCTCAGGAGATACTACAGTCTTGTCATCAAATAAGAAATTCTTTATATGTAAGAGTGTCATTTGGATCATGCAATAAAGTCCAATTATGTGTTCATTTTATTGAACTGTAAAATCACTAAAATAAGTTTTGGTGTCCATGTCATAGATTTTGTGGCAGCTGTTTTTAAATTTGTCACCCCCAAATTGTAATTTCCATCTGTAAGTCTTTGTGCCAGAAGAGCCCTGGACCTGAGTGACATCAGTATAAATAGGTCATCACACTGATTCTTAACTTTTCTGCCTCACTGTGGTAACAATTGATCAAATAGAAGGGCCATCTTTCCCCACCAGCTTGCTTTGAAAGAGCAATCATGTTCTCTGAGCCCTGGCGGCACCGTCATTGATTTTGAGGATCAATGGGACATGAGGGCAACACTGGCTCTCTGATTTGCAGCAGGAAAAAGAGTTAGAACATTTTAAAGTTCATAAAATAAAAGCAAGTAAATATTAAATTACACAAAATCACATCTGCTCCGTCTGCCTGTGTCTCAGGATTTAGCCTGAGGTAGACATGAAACGTCCATCATTCAACTTCAGAAATTGAAAATCAGCCAGCCACCCTGGCCTTCTTGTAGCCCAATACCCAAGATTCTAGTTGAGATTCAAAGACTGACTTCTTCTTAAGGGCTCTCTCAGGTATTTCATTTTGAAATTTTTATCAGTCTTCAAAAACTGGGATCCTAGGCTGTGGGCTTGGATATGAAAGTACATCCCCAGAACACTCACAACAAAAAGCCCAACACTGTTTCATAGGCAATAACTTGGCAAGTACAAAGTTTATATGTTGCAGGTGTAGATAAAACATGCTTGTTGGAATAAATACCAATTGCACTTTGATCCCATAATTAAGTGACAAAGTAAAAATAGTGACTGTTTTCAAATTACCATGGCTATCTAAATGAAATTACAGTAATAATGGAATATTTGTTCCTTGTATTTTTTTCTAAGTTTTTCTCTCTTGGTGCCCAGCACATGTCTCCAGTGATGCTTTTAGCTGGACTCATCTGTCAACATAGTGTCAGATAATAAAGAGTGTTTGTCCTTAGTCCTCCTGGTACTATTTTGGGGAGTTGATTTTAACTTAGTACATTTCATTTGATTTTGCAGACATGTCTAATCCTGAAATTCTAACATACTGTACACAATTTGCATTCAAGTTCCTTTGTCCCTTTTGTTTCTTTGACAGATGGCTGCTGCCAAGAATCAGCTTGGGTGGGGAGCTAAAGTTCCAAGAAATATAAGAATTGCATGCATAGCTAATATCCCTTAGGTTTATTGGTGCATGCCACATGATAAACAGAGACCCGAGCCAGAGCACCTGCCTTCTGGGATGGCCCTTACCAATGATGGCTTTGTCTCTTGCCTGAGTCCCAGTTCCCTAGTCTGTAAATCAGACATAATTGTGTTTGTCATCCCCTTTACTTCACTGGGGAATTTTAAGGATTGCAAAACCACATAGCTTTTGACAATATAAAATGCTATGGTAATGGTTAAAATGAAGAATGACCTTGTCCTGCCAATGAGTAATTTACTACCAGGGAGTAAGTTAGGCATCTGGGATGTGAATTAACTCTCTCAAGCCAGCAGGGCACCATTTTCTGCTGAATGCTACAGGGCATGAAAGCATACATTATTTCCACTTGAAGCCAAAGTACCTCTGCCCTTCCCATTATGCTTACATTTTAAAAGTAAGTAAAAATTTACAAGGAGATATCAGACAATCTTGGGAAACACTAAAAATTAAATTTTTGGAAAATCATCCAGTCTTATACATAATTAGTGAAGTAACCTCGAATGTTTTATCTCTTTAATAAAGTAAAATCTCTTCATGCTTTCTATCAGGTGCTTCCTTGAAGTCAGCCGCAAAGACTGGTAGCATTAGTATACCACAGAATATATAGAAACTTCTGTTTATCCTATTGATAAATTGATTAGTATCACTTTGTAATGGTATGTGTTCTTTAAGTTCACAACTTATTTGCTACATTAATAATCAATTTGTGTTAGTTTGCTACTGCTGCTGTAACAACGTGCTATAGACTGGGTGGCGTAAGCAACAGAAAGGCATTGTCTCTTGGTTCCCAAGGCTAGAAAACCAAGATCAAGTTGTTGGCCACATTGGTTGCTTTTGAGAGCCGTGAAGGGGAACTCAGTTCCATTCCTCTCTCACAGCTTCTGGGGTATTGGCAGCAGCCTTCGGCCTTCGTTAGTGTCTGCTGCCTCACCTTGATCTCTGCCTGTCTTCACACGCATTTTCCCTGTGCATGCCTGCATCCAAATTCCCTCTTTTTATGAAGATATCTGTCATATTGGATTGAGGGGCCCACCTTATTCCAATATTACCTCATCTTAATTAATTATATCTGCAACAACTATTTTCAAATAAGGTCACATTGTGAGGTACTAGGGTTAGGATTTCAACATAGGAATTTGGCGGGGCGTGAGGACTCATAATTCAACCCACAAAGCAATTTTATTAAATCTAAGTTAATGTATTCAAGCAACAAGAAATATTAACTCATTACAGTCTGAAATGTATATTTGAAACCATATTCATTTTTTTCACAATCTTCATGTCTTTTATACTTTGGTCACATCACCTTTCTTCCTTTTCTTTCCATGTATACTGTGTGCCAATTGTTCTTCCTTGGGTGTCCTACAGGGGCTCTTTCTAGACTAATTTCTACACTGTTAGGGTCCTCAATTACATTTCCATTGTTTAGATTACCACTTCAAACACGTGTTATGTATCACCTTTACAGTCCAAGATTTAAATATGCTTTAAAGCCAGGCACCTGAAGCCAGGCTTTTGCCCTGAGTCTTCCTGGATCTATGACCTTGGGCAAGTGAGTTTCCTTACTAGTGAAGAGATTCATAATATTTATGATAGGTTTTCAGAGAAGACTGGATAGAATACTGAAAAGAAAGTTGGTAAAGGTGTTACCATAATACTTGAGACTTGGCCAATGCACAGGTAATTTACTCATTTTCATTTTATTATTCAAAATGGCTTAGTGTCACCTGCATTTTGAAGGGAAAACAAAGCAGGCCTCTCTCTAGGCCATTCAACAAAATTTACTTAAGACTGCCACCTTTTTTCGAGGTTGGATTGCTCTAACACGTGACCCTCCCGAAAATCTCAATTAGCTTATAAGAACAAAGGTTTTTCTGTGGTTTTGTTTCTGATTTTTTTCCTTGTGCCTCTTTTGTATTAGCTACTTATACAGTAGTTCTGCTCCTGCCCCACATTTCTTCCTTACTCCAGAAGGCAGGCTAAAAATAGAACCTGAAGACCCTGTCTAGAACATGCTGTCCTTGTAACAGGAAAGGAGACTAAGCCAGAGGATGCAATGGTTCCTAAGGCTTCTGCTTTCAGTCAGCATATTCTCACTTCTACTGTCATTCCATTGTCCAAAGCCAATCATTGATACCAGCCTGGCACCTTGAGGTAGGAAAGTATACTCCTTTCACAGAGAGGTGCTGCAAGTCACATGATAAAAGGTAGAAATGTTTAATTGTCTAACCAGGAAGGAGGCAGAAAATAACTTGGAATGCAATATAATCTGAGACCAGTCCTAGTTCTGATTACTGAGAAACACACAGTGCTATGTTTTCCTCTCCATAGACATGCCCTTCAATTCCACCTATTTTGTTGTTGTTATTGTTTCTAATCTTCTGAAAAACATAATAATTGTAATCTTGAAGTAACTAATATTAATGGCTCTCATCAAAGGCCTTTTGAAAGACACCTAATAAGCATACTTTTATCCACATGCATGAATAATCTCTTCAAATTTCCTAAACCAACACAATATTCCTTATTCAGATTCATATTACCTTTCCCATAATTTATATCCAGATATCTTTTGTTTCTGCCTTCTTAGGAAAACTTTCTGGCTTATTCTGGTACTATTACCCCAATTTTTAAAAATCACCCCATAGCCATTTCCAGTCCCCATGTCTCAGTTTTGTCTTATGTGCTTTAAAGTGTCACAATAATTGGTTCTTGGGTGGATATATGAATCAGACTGTGCTTAACAGAGCCAATAGGTGTGAGCCAGACAACTTTGACAGAAATTGTGGGAAAAGACAGCCCCTCTTTTTTTAGGACATTTATGAGATACTGAGACCCATACCTGGAGCTACCAGGGGCTCTCTGACCACCATGAAGATATAGCTTGTCTAAGTTCTGCAGACCAGAGAAAAGAATTTCTAAAAGTTGAAGAGAAAAAGAAAGTATCAGTAGTATTATTTAAGCACCTAGATTCAACCTTAGCTGAAACTCAATCCCTGGATTTGTGAATCAAAACATTTCCCTTTTTTGCTTAAATTGGTTTGAGTTAGGTTTGTGTCATTTGCAACTAAAATAGTCTCAATTCATATATGTAATTTTCTAGAATCTTCTGGATTAGCAGGGAGATATGAATAAATGCTTTCTTTCTGTTTCCCATCCTTTTCCCTTTTTTCTATAAAAGTTTTATTTTGATCAGAGTTGCATAGAAATTTTATTTTATTCATTCACTTGGCTTCAAATTAGTATAACAAAGGATTATTAAAGAGATATATGCTATGACAAGAAAATTTTACTTCTGATGCTCCATGATGTCAAGAAATAAAAACTAGTATAGCAAAGAATTACTTACTATAAATTATTTCCAGTTTCAAGAGAGGGGAGTGGCATTATGAGGTCAAGGATAAGACTAGAACATAGAATTAATGGGTCTGAGTTATAAATCTGGCTCTGTTACTTATTAGCAGTGTGACTAGGGAAAGAATCATTTAAACTTCATACATATCCTTAGTTTTTTTAAAGTGGGCATAATGCAAAGATCTAAATACTAATAATCTGAGAGAGCTGTTTGGATCAAATGAAATAGTATTTGTGAAAAAAGTTCATGAATTTTATAGCAATTACCATTGTTCTTAATGCAGTGCCCACATGTAGTTCCAGGGTTAGCAGCATTTGGAACATCTGGGAGCTTGTTAAAAATTCAATTTCTCAGATCCTAGTTCTACTGAGTAGGAATTTTTAAGTCCGGGCCCCAGGAATTCATGTTTTAAATTCTCTAGAATTGTGAGAGCTATAGCTTGAAAACTATCACCCTAAAATTACTGTACACATAAAAGAAATAAATGACCTGGATATCTATATTGGAGAGAAGGAGTAATTAAGAGGAAGTCTGTTTATCAAAATCCTGATCTAGCCATGAACACAAGTTAAAAAATTCAATACATAAGATAATGATAAGTGACATATAAGGCACTATATATTTATCAAAGCCATGATATACAATGATATTAAGTTAAGAAGCAAGGATCATTATTAACTAGTTTTCTCAAAGGAATAGATAGTTTCGGAAGAAGTTCTCCAAAATATGGATAGAACTGGGATAAGTGAATAGGAAGAATTCCAGCCTAAAGAATTAGAGTGAAAAACAATATGAGTTATTGTTTTTGAGTTTTGTATTGAGTTTAGTGCTCATATGCAAGTTACCAAAATCCACTCTGTCTAGTTTAAGCATGGAGAGAGTTACTATAGAGTATTAAATGCCCTTTGGAAGCATTGGGTGGAGTGAAGAAAACAGATTTTATGCTGAGTTTTAAAAAGCAAAGCCCAAAGCCTCACTATAGGACCACCACAGAAGTCTCTGCTCCTGCCATGATCAGGAAGCCACATCTATGCTGAGAAGTCACCAACTACGTCTCTCAGGTTGAGAATCAGGACATCTCTGCTATAGTTTACAGTAGGGAATGAACACCTCCCATTCTGTATCTCTCTCAGTTTGCTTAGTTCTGATTCAAATTTGCATGAATTCATATGAATAATGTACTGAAAACTTGGCTGGAAGTGAGTCTGGGTAATGTGGTGTTCATCTTGCCCACCTCTGAGCCCAGGACGGCACAGTCTGAAGAAGCTAGATTAAATGTTGAAGGAGCCAGTCCACATTATCACCTTCTAACTCTCAGGGTGCTCATGAGGATTTGATGAGATTGTGTGTGTCAGTCCTTCACCATGATGTCTGACATATAGTACTCAGCAAATGGTAGCTTACAAAAGATATTAGGATCATAGATTTGAATAAATTGAAACAGAAGCAATTGAGTAATTTATCAGATAATTGCTGTAGTTTAGAAGAAATAATGGCACAAAATGAAAATGAAGATTGTAAATATGAGCAAGAGAATAGATACTTGTGTTATTCAAAGGCATCATGACAGGATATGATGACAGAATGTAACTGCTAGTTTTCTAAGTTTATTGTTCAGATTGCTAGTGATTTGCAGTATAAAGCTACCTGTTTTATTTGAACATGCATATTAGAAAGGGAATAAAATCAGTTTCAGATAGCAGAATTTGTTGCCCATAGCCTTCCTCTTTTCTCAGACTCAAATATTATTAGGACAGACATCTGAAGTGTTGTGGCAACTCAGCACTCTCTCTGAAAGAGTAAATCCTAAAATATGTCCTAACTAGTTCTCATGCATTGTTTGAGAACCTAAATAGGTGTTTACCTGGGACCAGATGTGAAATTAATAAGTTATTTTTATTTTGTAAGTCAAAATATCTCCATTTGAAGGTGGAAGTCATGAGTGGAGAGAAATGTCATTTTCTTAAAGATAATTGTTTCCCTGAAAAATGATTACTAGCAAGAACAAAGAATGTATTGATCCCAAAGGCTCAGGAGGACGTCCAGCTTAACTAGGTTATATGCTCTTCAGGAAGCCAGTAATAGACTGCTCAGTGTTGTCTCACAGTTTACCAGGGGAAACAATCATTCACTTAGCACCTTGTTCATGTACTTAGTACATGAACTATGGCCTTTGTTTTCCTGATCTCCAGTCAGGGTCTTTGGCCCTCAATCTTCTGCTGGCTTCTGTAAGAGCTCTTTATTTCTTTCCTTTCTTCTGTTCATATACAAACAACACAGGATGGTTTAGTATATTTTACTGACCACTGATGATTTAGCTAGAGCAAAGTGACAGTGCATTTGATTACCCAGATAGATCCCTTGAAGGATGCTGATTCCTCAAGCACTGTATTTAAGATTTATTTGAGATAATTCTAACCTTTAACCCCCTGAGTATGTGGGCAAGGTTAGAAGATAATTGCATCTTTTCTCTTAAGAACATCTACTTTAAAGCAATGATAAGTGAATTTTCTGCTCTGTACATGTTTTCTCTTATACATGAGAAAATGCAGTCAGTTTGATGATGAAAATTATGATGTGAAAGATTGGAACATATTTACATTGCATCAATAAATCATCATACAATGTACTTATAGAAAAATATTAAAAATATGAGTAAGAACATTAACATAAATTGGGCAGCTCCTGGGTATAAGATGTGTGCGGAGCACTTTATAAATATTCTCCCAGTTATTCCTCTTAACAATTAAATGTGTTAAAGACTAATATCTCCATTTGATAGACAAGAATACTGAGGTTGAAAGACATCAGAAACTAGTCCAATGTCCAGGAAGAGCAGCGCAGGCATTGAAACCAGGGAGCCTTACTCCAGACTCAGGGCAAATGGGGGTGTGTGTATATCACGTGAACTCAGAACTTAGTTTCATAATGCTACTAGGAAATTGATTCACTAAGCAGCTTCTCAGGGAAAGCAAACACTAAATGTCACAACAGATGGAATGCTAGTTCGTTGTCTTATTCTGCCCTATGGATATTTCATACTGCTGCTTTGGGCTTCAGAATTTCAGTAAGGAAAGTCAAAGTTAGAGAATGCAGATGAGAAAGAATGGAACCCATGGGGCAAATCTATCAGAAGGACAAATTCAGGATATTCATCAGTAAGGAAATGAAAAAGGGATACTGCTCATCCCTCAGCTACTTTTCAAAGAACAAGAGTTATTCTTCATGCAGAATGTTTGTGATACACATTGGAATACGTACTTGTAGTGGACATGAATATTGCTTGCAGAATCCAAAGACTCAGCTGTCATCTCTTTGCTTTTCCCCCCTTTTCATATGTAATCACATATAGTGAGAAAGTGGTAGTTTGCAGCCAATGTCATGTCCACTCCAAGACCTTGGCCAAGTGGAGGGCCTTTCAAGCTAGCTCAGAACCTCCTGGAAGTCATGTGGATATGCCAAGACAAAAGACACATGACTACCGGCCTGCATCTCAGGCTTCATCCCACCAAATTATTCTCATAAATTCTAGTGGTCAATATCACAGAAGGTGTCTACGCAACTTCCCTTTGATTTCTTACCATTTCCAGGGTTTGCATTAGCTTACGGCAGCTCCATGAAGTAAAGGCTTTGTCTGATTTAATCTTAGGCTTCTTTTTGTCTTCCTTTGGTCCAACTTATGACAGTGAAACCAGCCTGAGAGGCTCAGCCTTACTAGGAAAATCCCCAATGATTTATGCAATGTCACTTTCTTGATGATTAACCTGAATAAATCATGCTGGTATTTTCAGCAGTGATATAGCTGCCCTTTATATTCTTATCAATTTTCAGGACAAGAAAAAATTAGCCTAGTCCTCTCATTGATCTTGTGAGGAAAATTGTACTCACAGCAAGAGTTCCACAGATAAACAATGAACACTACAAATAACTTATCAGTTTACTTTTAATCAATAAAGCTTCTCACAATGCATTATTCTAGCAACGGGTCTAAATCACTATGCCTTTAACGGGTTGTTTTCAAAACCTTTTAATCTAATTGGAAAATCTTCCTTTGTACTAGTAATAAACACTCACTAAACTGTCTGCACCTAATTGAGCTATAGTAATTTATGGGTGCTCCCTCCTGTTTTTCCCTCTTTAGTCAGACACACCGCTTTATATCTTTAACTAATGAAATCTAAGAATCCACCCAGTAGATCTGATCAAATGTCACTAGTGAATAAATCTTCATTAACACTGGCAGGTTCCAAACCTGGTCTCCATCTTGATTTAATTATGTTTCACAACTGTACTCCTGTCAGATGACAAACACCTTTCTCCTTGTCTTCAGATAACATGCCTTCATCACCAGATCTACTTGTAAAACAGAGCCCTTCAGCAGGAAGTGTCTGGGCCAGGCCCTCACAGCAGACTGACTGGTATGACCGGGTCCTTGGCTCCTGGTCATGGGCACTGCTCTGGGTCCGCTTCCTCTGCAACTTACTCTACTTCTCATCTTTGTCAGTGTAAAAGTACACATCTATCAGTCACTTAGCATGTTCAAACCCTGGTAAATTAATTTACATTTAAAGTTGGAAGAGAACAAAAGATAAACCAATAGTCTTAAGAGAAATAGAATATTCCCACAATAGCTGTTTATCCCAGTAGGGAAGTTGTCTTGGGAAACTAAAATCAGAGCAAATGGAGTTAGGTGATACTAAGGGTGGCAGAATGTCCCAAAGCTGGAACCCACCAATCCCCACCAGTGACACTGGAAGGCCTCCGTCAACTGTATTCTCACTGAACTGACAGAGCACTTAATTCCCTGAACTGTTCTTCCAAACACTGACTGAGCAGGTTTATTTTGAAAGTTCCTTTCTACCCCATCTGCTTCAATTTGAAACATGCCCTTATATCATCTATATAATTCCAAAAAAAGTATGCCACTCATAAGTGACTTGAGTACCTTAGGGTTAATAAAAGAGAAATAGATGCTGACAAGCAGGAGCTAGATCAAAAGAGAAAGCAACAATATTAGCCATGAGAGCTAGTTTAATTGCTAGTTAACAAATGCTTATGTAGTTTTTAACCATATGTGAGGCACTCTTCTGTGCCCTTAACAAATTTTAATCTTAAAACTGTTCTAAGAGGTAGCTCTTATTTGCAACAAAAAAGTAACAGTTTTCAGCTGAGGGAACTGAGATGACAGAGTTTAAGTATCTTTCTAGAGTTACATAGCCAGCAAGTGATGAAACTGGAATTTGAGTCCAGGTAGACATACTCTGGGGTTAATGCTTTTTCTTCTACACTATCCTATTGCTTTGCATAACTGAATACCTGACTTGTTTCTGAGTTCCGGAATGTAGGGCAAAAATAGAACCTAATATGCCTCAGGAAAAATATTTCCCCTAGGATCTAATTATGAAAACGTCCTAGCACTTAATCCAGAGAACTCTAGTTTCTCACAATGATCATTCAAAAAAAGGATTCCATGGTTCAATGAATTGGGGAATTTTACCCATAACTTCCTTGGAAATTTGCAGAGCGCATTCACATGCCAAAGGCTCTGAGAAGATGTACAATGCAGACATAAATAGGTTAATTCAGTGTTTGCAGACTTTCTCAATAGTAGAACCAATTTTCTGGAAGATTTATTAAACTCTTGCAGGACTAATGACTCGCCATGAATTACCTTTATAGAAAAGTCATATTAAAGTCTTGTTTAATGTGGGTCCTTAGAAGGGCACTGAGTACAACTTCCAAAATTTCCTTGATGCAAATCCAAAAAAGAAATAAAAAACTTGCTTTTACATGCTTTCATAAAATTGCTGTTTTAACTAAATGTTTAGCACTGAAATACAATGTGTTTAAAAGATGGTCCCAAAGGAAGCTGAACTACCTGTGGTCACTGAACAGAAGGAAGATGGAATGCAGCACCACCTCCATGAATTCTAAAACGACGACTTATTTATGTTTCAGATTAGTTGCTTCCCAACTGAGATTTTGGAAAACATTAATAACATAGCCTTAAATCAGGTTCTAGGATAGAGTTATGGGTATTTTATTCCACAATACAGGAGTTTTTATGTCCGTATGGGAGGTCATTATTTTCTCAGCATTGAGTCAATTGCTGACTCCCAGCACCTTGTTTTTTTTTTTTTAAGTTTTCTGTAGCCTTTTTTATTTGGTGCCTAGAGTGAGCTTTTCTATAGTGCCCACAGTATATCTTCACACAAAATTGGGGAAGTTCTTGTCTTTTCTGTTTCTGTTTAGGGATTCTTTAGTGGTTAAGGGTATGAGCTTTAGACTGGTGGTCAGAATGTGCCTAGAATCTAGCTCACACATGTTAGCTCTGGAACTTCAGCCACATTACTTTACACTGATTAGCCTTTGATTCTTGACCTAAACAGTAGGAGAAATGATATAACTTGCTTCACCTGGTTATTGTGATGTTAAGTAGTATAGTGTTTATAAAGTATGGAGTATGATATAGGGCATATTCCTGGTGTATATTCTTCATATCATAGTTTCAAACTTTAGTTTGTATCAAAAGCATTACTCTGGTGAGCATTTTGTTATGTAAATAAATTACTGAATCACTATATTATACACCCAAAACCAATATAATACTGTATATCAACTATACTTCCCCCCCCAAAAAGACAGAAACACTGGAGGGTTTGTTAAAACACAGATTTCTGAGGCTCACCCCTGGAGTTTCTGTTTCAGTGGCTCTGGGGTGAGGCCTGAAACTCTGTATTACTAATAGCTTCCCAGGTGATGCTGGATTTTGTGTGGTTTGAGGACTGCACTTTGAGAATCGTTGTCATAAGTAACTAAAATGTTCTATACAAGGAGATGTCAAAGTGATCATGTACATTTATCAGAGATATTTACAGGTGCACATATCAGAGACATTTATGAAAAGAGAGTTTTGGCAGAGGCATTGTCTTGACCTAGAGTATGCCAAGGATAAAGTGAAGGTTCCTATGGCCAGGATCCTCACCTGACCCTAAACTACTTGATGATGTAACTGGCCTGCTGCTAGGCTACTGCTCCCACACCCATAGGCAATAAGCTATTATTGACTGAGTCACTATATAAAGAGCTCTTCCCAGTGCTCCGGGTGTGGAGGCAGAGAGGAAGGAGGATTACAGATCTGCAGACTATTGGATGCAGATGTAATTCTAGTGCTGGACCTATTCCTGGGAGAACATGCTGGGTAATAAACCCTTTCACCCCAAGAATGTTCCATTGTCATTCCTCACTCTCATTGAATTCATAGTGAACTTGCCGGGGGCTGAAATCCATTAGCAAGACAATAGGATTCATGAAGAGATGTATAAACCTCTTCAAGTGATCTGCACTGGTCTTGCATTGGCCTAGGATGGTTTCCTTCTTCCAAAACAGTATTTCACTGGAGCTGAATGCTAAATAGCAGTGTTCTGTTTCGTTGTTTTATATCAAATTCCTTTCCTATCACTCAATGGTGGTCTGACGTATTAGAGCTCATTTTCCATTCTCCCAGATCTGTCTCAATGGTGTGGTTAGGATGGTTCTTCTGTAAAAGTTGTCCAATGAGAAGTAACACTCATGAGTCACTGGGGGCTCCTGAGTGTGCAGCCTGGACTAGAATCATTGAAAAGTTCATCATTTTACCTTAAAACAGATGGAAGCAGCTAGAGTAAATGATAGACAGAAGGGAAACAGACTTCATTACACCTTCTGAGTTAATACTGACCTGGGAAAAATACAATGATTTCAAAGTTTGTCCTGATAACTGAGAAAGCTTTCTTAATTAGAAGTAATGTCAAATAGGTGGCTGTTCGCCCTAATTCCTGCTCACCTACCATCTGCTACTGATAAACGTTGGCAATTAAGGACTGTTAAGAGTAAGTTCTAATTACCTTCCCACCCCTGTATCGGGTTCCCTTGTTGCTCTTTGATAGCCTTAACTGAAGTCCACACATGAATCACATCTTCTGCTTCATGCTGGCTCCTTCTGCCCGAATATGCGGAATATCTGAAGTTGCCCTCTGGTAAGTGTCTGATGTTAGATACATAATCTTACACTTCTTGCCTTTCTCTATGTACCCATCTTACTTTACATGTATTACTCTGCACATAGTGGTGATAGCAATTCTTAATTTAATTCTACAATAAGCATTTGTCAATTGGCCTAATTTTCCATTTTGGTGAATTTGATGATACAGTGGAAGTGGCAGCCCTTTCCACCAAGCCCTCCTCAAGGGGTTGGAGATCCATGGGGTCACTTCCTGTTGGCAACACCTATTCTTTTGTAAGTGGGAGAAACAAATCTTAGAATCTCTATTTTCTGTAGAGAAATTTTGCTTCCTGTGCTCTGGTTATTGTCAGTGGTGGAAAACAGGAAAAGAAGAGCAGTAGTCTCTTGGAAGTGATTTATGACTGCTGAGTCTGGTTGCATAGGAATGAGAGCTTATTCACCCTCCTACTGCCTGATAAAAACTAATGACATTCAGACTGCATGTTGCTATGTTTTTTTTATTGTTATTGTTTTTGAGGAAAGATTTCCCTAACCACACTGACCTGGAAAAGTACAAAATAATTTTTTCATTGAGGCCATGATAAATATATCTCTATAAATGGTGCCCTGAATTAACAGACCTCCAAGTATCTGAACTTATGAAATTTATTTATATCTAGCATCTGTTCAATTTTTTCAGTAATTATTTTAGTAAAAACTGAAGAGCCAGAGCCTGATAATTTTCCACTTTTTCACACAATTCAAAAATGCAGCAAAATATAGGCAGTTATTCTTCATGGAGCACTTACAGGAGCAAAACCATATGCTGTTCTTGTTTGGGATAATTATAAATCTTTAAACTTTTTTATTAAAATATAGGTGACACATAATATATTGCTCTCAGGTCTATAACTCAGTGGTTCAACAGTTACACACATTATTAAATCCTCACCCAAACTAGTGCAGTTACTATCTGTGAACATAGAAGATGTTACAGAATCACTGGTTATATTCTCCATGCTGCACTTCCATCCCTGTGGCCAACTTATATTATGATTGAGAATTTTTGTGCCTCTTTATCCCCCTCACCCACCCCACCCACCTACCCCAACCCCTCCCCCATGGTAATCACCAGTCACTTCTCAATGAGTACTGCTGTTTTGTTCATTTTGTTCTGTTTGTAATAGTCTTTAGAACTGGTATAAACTCCAAAACAATTAATGTTAACAACTCAACACGCAGAATATCTATGGACAAAATAGTTAATTAGTTTTATGCATGCAAACAATTCCAAGCGGTTTTCATATGTTTGGATGAATAATCAAAGTAGGCTATAAAGTAATGTTTTTTTTCTTATAAAATAGTCCATCAGGGCCTGAAGTCATTGAATTTGAGTTGGGACATTAAAATCATCTAGCCCAGTGATTCTCTAGCTTGATTATACATTATAATAAGCTTTGGATTTAAAACATATATCTGAGTCCCAGGTATATATAAATAAGAATAATACTTTGAGATTCTTATTCATTGAGTCTTCAATGGGAACCTGGCATGTGTATTTTTAGATGTTTCATAGCTGATTCTTATTGGTATCTCTATTAGCTTCCTAGAGCTGCCATAAAAAATGACCATGTATTAGGTGGCTTAATACAACTGAAATTTATTCTCTCATAGTCCAGGAGGCTAGAAGTAAAAAATCAACATGTCAGTAGAGCTGTGCTCTCTCTGAAAGTTCTGAAAGGGAAGAATCCTTCCTTGCCTCTTCCTGGCTTCTGGTGGTGGCTGGCAATCTTTGGCATATTCCTTGGCTCACAACTTCCCTGCTCAGTTTCTGCCTCTGCTGTCACACAGCCTTCGTCCCTGTGTCTATGTGTCTTCCCTTATAAGAACACCAGTCATCGGATTCAAGGCCCACTCTAGTCCAGAATGATATTATCTTAACTTGATTACATTTGCAAAAACTCTATTTTCAAGTAAGGTCAAATCCACAGGTACCAAGGGTTAGGGATTGAACACATCTGTGGGGAGGGGAGGTGACCCAATTCAGTCCACTGAATCAGCCAACACGAGAGAAACTGATCCAGTTTCTCTAAATCCACGACACTGTAGAGTTTCAAACTGAGAAGTTAAGCAACTTGTATTAGTTACATACTACTCTATAAGAAATTACACTCCAAATTAAAATAATAAACCTTTATTATTTAACAGTTTTTGAAGGTCAGGAATCCAGAAGCAGCTTAGTTGGGTGGTTCTAACTCAGGGTCTCTTACGAAGTTGTAGTCAATCTGGTGTCTGAAATTGAAGTCATCTAATGGCTTAAATAGGGTTGGAGGAACCACTTCAAATATCAGTTCATCACAGTCAGTTGGCTTTAGGCCTCAGGTCCTCAGTAGGTCAGCTCTCCATAGGGATGTTTATGATATGGTGGTTAGTGTCCACCAAGGCGAGTGACTTGAGATAGAAAAGGAGAGATCAACTAAGATGGAAACCTCAGTGACTTTGATAAGCTTATCTTGGAAGTGACACATTGCTTTTGCCATTTTTAATTGGCCACATAGATAAAGCCTAGTATGATGTGGGAGGGGATTGCACAAGGGTTAGTGCCAGGGGCGTAGATCACTGGGAGCCTTCTTAAAATCCAGCTACTGTAAGCGAGGAGTCCAGCATTTTGACTTCAGGGCTGGGAGACGGAACCATTACTACTCAAGGTGTAATCCAAGGATTGGCATCGCTTGGGAGCTAAGTAGAAATGCTGAATCTCAGGACTCACTTTAGATCTACTGAATTAGAATCTGTAATTTAATAATATCTCTAGGTGATTTGTATGCACACTATACTCTGAGAAGCACTAGGCTAGAACAAATTACTGATTCTGATACACTGCCCTTCTCAAAGTAGTTATCTTGGGTAGTACACCTAGTCCAAAGAGACTGTCATTGCTTGAAAACTGCTAGGAGCTTTGCTTTTGGCCAGATCATAAGGTGCCCTAAGAAATCAGTATCTCCCCATTGTGGCCTTACTACCTTACTGTAGTCATAACAACATTGTACCCTTTGGTCACACAAATTTTATTTAACCAAGTTGACTTACAGATACTTGATTTATTTTTATACACCAAAAATCCATTTAAAGAAAATCTATTCTACAGCAAGGATATTAAGAATGTAGTGGATCCTACAAACATCATTCCCAAATCATGATGTTCTTTTCAGAAACAGTGTCATGCATTTCTAGCCTCCCAACTTCTTCTGAAGGAGAGATTATGATCTTGCCCTCAAATAATTTGAAGCCAGTGTGAACTAAATCTCACTACAACAAGCACAGACCAAAATAAAATACAGATTACATTGACTTAGGCCCCTACAACAATAGCCTGTTGGAATAGGAAGCATAATAGCCAGCAGAACACCATGCACCATTCCCCGTGCCAGGGGAGGACTCCACCTGCTTGGAGGATAGCAAAGACTGTCACCATGCTAACCACCATGGATAGAAGTCCAAACATTTCTGCCCATTGCATGTTGGCATTGAAGTATCCAAGGAAAACAGTGCAGTCAAGTACTGAATGGAACAATGCTTTACTGACATAAAAAAGAGAGAGCAAGATCAGCTTTTACAGTGGACATTGGTCCCTTGTGGCCAGTGGGTCTCTCCTGGCAGTCAACACAGGGCAATTCTATGAGCACCTTTCTCAGTGCTGCAGTGGGAAGACACTGCCCCCTCCTTGTGGAAGGCGACACAGCAGAGAAAGACGCTCACCTGATAGGGCTGGGAAAGACGCTCACATGATAGGGCTGGGAAAGACGCTCACATGATAGGGCTGGCATCGGCTCTCTATCTCTCAGCAAGGAAGTGTTCCAGGCCCAAGGCCCATTCTTCTGAGGCCAAGTTGGGGTTAGAATACTATGAATGTGAGACGGTCTTTGCCAACACATAAACTTTTCTGGGTGGTAAATAATACTTATTTAACATCCTGCCATCTGATTTTTGTTTTTGCTTTTGTTTTTGTACACAGTAACTGACTTGTGAAAAAAAATTATAAGACACATAAAGAAGTAAAAACAAAATTACATATAGTCACAAGAGGAACACTTCAATAAAATCAGACTCAGAAATGGTCCGGATGTTGGAATTCTCAGCCCAGCCTTAACTGTAGTCAGAGAAATATGTTAAATGTTTGAGAGGAAAGGTTATCAACTTAAGGGACCAATAGGAGAAAGAGGTGGAAACTACAGGAAAGAACCAAATGGGATTCCTAAGGATAAAAAGAATGTAAGTTATGAAGAATTTATTTGATGAGCTAATGTGGTCTGGGCACAGATGAGGAAAGATTCAGTGAACTTGAATCAATTTTAATAGAACTTATCAAATCTGAAACCTATAAACATAGACACAAAAATCCTTAACAAAATATTAATTAATCAAATCAAGCAATCCATAATAAGGATAATGCATTATAATCAAGCAGAGTTTATCTCAGAAATGCTAAGTTTATTGGACACTAACTTTTCTACCAATTTAATTATCAAATTAAGAAGAGCAGGAGATAATCTCAATAAAATCAGAGCAGATATTTGATAATATTTAGCACCCATTTTAATAAAAACTTTAAGAAAATGAGAAATAAAAGGAAGCTTCCTCAGTCTGATTCAGGCCATCTATGAAAAACCTAAAACCATCCTGAATGATTTAAATACTCTATTTTTCCTCTGAGACTGAGAATAATGCAAGGATGTCAACTCTGACCACTATGCTGTAACAATGCTGTTATATATATTAGAACCACAGGTTCTTACCAAATAAGCTGAGAAATTTGTATCCAGAAAACTTTTGTCTTCTACTTGTGTTTTGGCTATTGTGGTTTTTTTTGTTTTGTTTTGTTTTTCCATTAGCAGTTTAGGAATAAATATGCTATAGTGCTAGTACCAAATTTTGGTGTCCTTCAAGGTCTCCATACTTAATTCATTTTATTAATTCAGAATCCACCATCATCAATAGGTGATGGGGTATTACTTATAGTCCTTGTCCTTAAAGATCATACAGACAGGTGAAGGAGTTGAAATAACAAATAGAAATTTGCAATCAATAGAGGTTATCAGATGCTACTACAGAGATAAACGCAGGCTACCATGTCTACACAGGAGGACATTATCCTGCCCTGGGAAGGAGAGGACAGGGAAAAATAAGGGAAGTCTTCCAGGAACAGGGGAATACTACTACTCATATTTTGACTGCTAGCCAGTAGTTTTTTGCTATAACTTTCTGAGTCAAAAGCACCAAATTCAATGTAGCCCATATGTACTTGGTCTTCTCTATTAACAATAAACCAGAAACAGCATATGTTTATTTATTCCCACTTGAGAGCGAGGGAGTGTGAATCCAGCTGCAGCCTAGCTGAGGCTCCATGGTCCCTTGTGACATAGTATTGGGCCTTCTTTTAACCTGGTGCTGTGCGATTCATGCTGATCAGTCCTTCCGAGTGTTGGTATTACTCCTACTTTGTCTGGAACCATCTGACTTAGAAAATTCTGTATTCACTCTTCCCAATTCCTGTATATAGAGATTAGATAATTGGCAGATATTAACCCCTTACATGTTCCCATGGAAGAAAGGAGAATAAAGAGGCTTTGGCAGAAGGAACTACAAATGCAAAGTTCAGAGGCAAGAAAAGCATGGCTCTTTCAGAAAACTGCAAGTGCTTCAGGATGAGTGGATTTTGAGCGGTGAGTGTGGCAGGGAGGGGTGAGGGAAAGCAGGGGCCAGAGCACAAAAGGACTAGTTGTCACACTGGGAAGTTTACACTTTTCTTTCCCTTAGGCCGCTGAAGAGCTATGGAAGGGTTTGAGGAAAGGAATTGTGTCACGGAATGATTGAATTTTGTTTTAAGAAATATTACCCTAGTGACAAAATGAAAAGTGAACTTAAGGGGGCAAGACAGGAGTCTTGGAACCCATTTAGGAAATTGTTACCATAGTGGACTGCAAAATGATGATGCCATAATTCAAGGTGTTCGTGCTAGAGTGGAGAGAAAGAGAGGGATTCAAAAGATTGAGTAGATAGCACTTAGTGGTTAATTGGACATGAGAAGTGACATAGGATAATTATGTTTTAGCCCTTCTTCCTTCATCATTCATCAAAGGACATTTTTGTAACACATATGTTACTCTCTCTGTTTTATAACCAAAGCATGGTTTTCCCAAAGAATACATTTCCCAATTACCTTGTTAAAAGCCTGAAACTGTTATCCATTTATGTTTTTTATTGTCAGTTCCTATGATCGCAAAAATAAAATGTGTCTTTGAATAAACCATCACATCATTTTTCAGCAAGAAAACCCTGAACTTAACACTCAAGTATGCATAGGATAAACATGAGATGCAATTTTCATCTATTGTGATAGAGCTTTACATGTTCATTTCAATGGAACCTTGAACTAGATAAGTTAAAGAAAGATATTTCAAGTCATTTTCCGGTTAGCTCTAACTAGAATTCTCTCTTTATATCAATATTCATTATTGAAAATCTTATTAAAATGAAATGGTTAGTCCTTTGCTTTACTAACTGTATCATACTGAGCATAATTTTGGTTTTTGGTGAGTCAAGATTATTTTGTACCCTTAAGTCATTTTTATAAATAACAATGATTAATTATCCTTCTACCCATAATGACTTAGTTCATTAAGTATAGTAAAGACGAAGATCAAGTTACTCTAAGAAAGGAACAACCTAGCATAGAAAGTTACATTGTTTCAAGGGGGTAATTTTAGATTTGGTTTTCAGGATGCTATTGGATTTAGACAGTGTGCGCGCTCGCACACCCGTGCACATGTGTGTGTGTGTGTGTGTGTGTGTGTGTTGCACACGCGTGTGTGTGAGGGGGTGGGGAGTTTCCTTTGTACACATGGAGGAGACAGTAGAGCAAAGGCCTTAAGGAAGGAGCATGTTTGGTGTGTTCAAGGAATGCCAAGAAAGTGACTATGGCTAGAACTGAGTGAGCAAGGAGAAGTTTAGGAGATAAGGTCTCATAATTAACCACCTGTGGTGGTTTTAAAACATAACTCCCCAATTCTTTGACATTCATCCCATCAAAAGTTTGAGTCTCGGTCCTTTCCCTTGAATCCTTGAATCCAGGATTGGTGACTGGTTGGCCAATGTCATGTGGCTGAAGTTATGCTGTGCAGATTTTAGGTCCAGACCTTAAGAAACTGGCACCTTCTACATTCTGTTCTTGGGATGCTTGCTTATGAAACACAGCTGCCAGGCTGTGAGAAGGGCAGGCACATGGAAGGCTACTAACAGGCTCCAGTTAACAGATGTTGACAGCCAGCGTCAGTTGTCAGATTTGTAATTGAAAAAGCTTTGTCAGATGATTCCAGCCCAGCCATCATAAGGCTCTAAGTGCATGAGAGAACCTGAGAAAGAACTGGTAGCTGATTCCAGTCAGTCCCAGATATGATGATAAAATATAATATAATTTTGTATTATATAAAAATAATAATGGGATATATAACATGATCACTGTTTTCACACCACTGACTTTTAGGGTGATTTATTACACAGCAATAGATAAATAGGTTCTGTATCCAGTAAGGATTTTTAGGCCATTGGAAGGCTTCAACTCTGAGTGAAGGAGATGGACAAATTTGATCTGAGGATTGAATTGATATGACTTGACTTATATTTTAAAAGGTTCACTTTAAGTGCTGATTTGATAAATACTATAAAGGGTAAGGGGTAGAAGCAAGGAAATCAGGCCATTGGCAGACTGAGGTCTGAGTTAACCAGTGTTTGGGATCAAGGGGGTAGCAGTGAAGTGGGCAAGAACTATCAGGATATATTTAAAGGGAAACCTAACAGGATTTCCTGAAAATATTGATGTGGGTGGAGTTCATTTTTATAGGCACACTCTCCCAGGAGTGATCTTTATTATAAACATTTTTATGTTAGTGCAGAGCAAAACATATACTTAATTTTTGCTGGTCTCAGTCTATTTATTAACCTATTTGAAGGGAATGTTGGAAGAGTAGGTGCTTACTATTTCTATACATTCTATTTCATTCCCTGGAACACATTTCACCTGGTCACTGGTGGCCATTCTACAGCTTTCTTTAAGCTTCTGCAAATAAGTATTCCCTCTTCCTTGTTTAAAATAAGATAAATGAAAATTAGAGAAGAGTGGACTAGATGTTAACTTGAGCCTCACCTAGATCTTTTCATCCAATATCTCTCACCTAGGGAGAGATTTAATTTGATGGCTACTGTCCTCACTGTTATGCTGTGAAAAATTTTATTTCCATGAATCACCTTGTTTGATAAAAGGAAATCCATAATGAAGGCCTATGGGAAACCAGGCACACTTTGCCGCAGCTTCTGCGCTTGTCACACTCTTGTTAAACATGCAGTATGCCCCGTCAATGCATTAAAATGAAGTTTGCTTTTGTGGACACTTTGTTCAAAGATGATTTAAAAAAATGAGTTTGGGAAAGTCCCCAGGAGGTAAAGAATGACAAAAGAAGTAATACAAAAGTAATACAAAATAACAGAGAAAGGAAGCTTCTGGGATTCTGGGTATGAACGTGTTTAAAGAAGAAGAGCTGATGAAATTTTAAGTTGTCATCAAAAATATAAATAACTAAGCCCTATGAGACTAACTGCTAGCAAGCTGCCCTCTAACACTGAAGGGTTGGCATTGGTCACATCAATCATGAGCTTAGTTTGTCTCACCCCCTGCCGAAACTGTGAACTATTTCAATAATCATCTCTACAACTTTAAAACACTACTTCCCAATGAAGAGGATCCCCTAGTCTACCACATAATTCTTAATTTTTCAGGAAAAACCTCATATTTCAACCTATAACACACCAAATACTAGTCAAATGGAAAGTGTCCTTCACAACTTGAATCTGAAAGCATTAATTGTGGAAGATGGGAAAGTAGTATTTTTACATTGACTTTGCACATTTAAAGATAAGAATGACTGTAAGAATTTCGACAAAATTATAAGTGAAAGAAAAATTCAATACTCTGTTCCAACAGCTGCTGGACCATGTGCAATACCATTTTGGGGGTGGGTAAGAAATGAAGCATGAAAATACAGTAGAGGTACCATCAGAGAGCCACATGAACAATCTTTTGAAATTAAAACCTAATTAGGCCTCTGGGAAGAGAATGCTTGCCAAATGCAGGTCTTCATCTATCACATTCTGAACTATCATTTCTCTGTTTACTATTCAAATGTATTGAGAATAAGCTTTGCAATATTTGTTGTCAATTAAGAAAAAACATGAAATACCATATAATGGGAAGATGTAGAAGAAAGTTCTATATCTTTCTCGATCACTAATGTGTAAACCTGGGCAATTAACAACCTGTCTGGCCACAATTTCCCCATCAAACTTCAGCTTAAATATCCCTTCCCACACTGCTTTTCAAAGTTGGTTCACCTGTTTTTTAGGCTGGCCTGCCCTGGACTATGGTGGGGACATGAAAGTGTTGGTCTTTGGTTGCTTTTGATTTGCACATGTTCCCAGCATTTCTGGGGCCTCCACCTGGGACAATGCTGACCACCTTCTGGAACTCCTCCTTTCTCTGGGGTACAGCCTGCTGTGTACAGGAGTTGTGGAGAGGTGGAAGTCCTCCTCGTTGTTATTTAGGTCCTTCAAATAAAACCAAGACCATAGCCCCAAGATAGTAGGGCCAACGGGAATGTTTCATTGAAGGACTAGGGTATATTAAAAGGGAAATTATGGTGGAGGAGGCAAAAGTGAACATTGTGCACTGGATAATAGCTTCTCCAGGGTAAATACTACACAGGGAGAGAGTGCTATTTTGGAATGCATTCCCTGCTCACCCTGCCTTCCCACATCTCAGGTTCTACAGGACAGTGGAGGGGCAACGAAGGAAGTAGCAGTGAGCTTCAGGCCCCTTTGGAAAGAGTGAAGATCAGTCTTTCAGGGCCTGTTTTTTTGTGCTGTAGGGTAAACCAAAGTAATGTTCATCTCTAGAACTGTTATTTCTAAATTTTTAATGGTTACATATGTTGAATTATCCACATGTTCTCATCTCCCCAAAATAAATTTCATTCATTCATTCATTCATTTTTCAAGGATTAAATAAGAGCCTACTCTCTGCCAGGTTAAGAGTAAAATAGTAAACAAGTTTTTTACACAAGAATATCTTGGGTTGTGATTAGTGCTCTTAAGATATTAATCAGGAAGAGGAGTGAGAGTTGCTCAGAGCAGGTGCTACTTTAGGAAGATTTAGCTTACAATTAAAAGGAAAAGGAAAAGAAAAAAAAGATACCCTAGGTATATATCCTGTCCACAGGTGAGCTAAAGTGGTATGTTTTATGGCATATGATCTCTTTGATTCTCAGTTTTTTATAATAAAATAAGAAAAGCATGGTGATAGGCTCTACTCCTTCCCATTGGATATCAAATTTTTATAGCTTAATTTAGGAGAAAAATTCTAGAAAAAAATAAAACTGTTCCTCAGTTTCAGTTTGTACTCCTAGATCTTCACACCACGAAGCTTCTCTTAGCTTGAGCAGTTTGTGTGAGTATGCTCACATTGTTACTCTTGCCCAAAATACTCACATCTCTCTCATTAACTTCGGTCTACCTTCAAGGTCCTGCACAGGGCTTGACACCTCCAAGAAGTTCCCTCAGCTACCTCAAGCACAGATAAATCTTTCATGTGTTTACAGTAATTGTAAAGCCTATCCTCCACCTGAAACTCTTGACTCCATTGCTCTTCCATTAATCTGTCCTTCAGATTGACCAGTGGGCCCTTTCCTTTAGCGTACATACATGTTCACGCCTCCCACTGCGTGTCCGTTCAGCAAGCTCTGGCATGTCTCCTGTCCAACCAAGCCAAGTTGACCCATTATCCCCAGTTCCTCCTCTTTTAATCATGGTGGTCAAGCTTTAACCCTCAGGATATGACTGAATCTGTATCACAAAAGATTACCCATAACCTGTTAATTCTCAAATCCAATTAGCAATTTTCAATACTTTCCTTATGTGGTCTTCGTGTGTGTGGTGATTGAAATGGTGGACCACCATGCCTTTGGCTGCCACCCCAACTCTCTCCTTACTTTCCTTCCATTTCCAGATTGTTCTCCTTTGCTGGATTCTATCTTTTCTATCTCATTTGAAGTTAGTGTGCCCTGGAATTATGGTTTATTTCTTTTCTTGTCTTTGGTTCATCTGCTGTCTCTGAGTGATTTTATCCACTCCCAGGACTTCAATTAGAATGAGCATGATAATGACTCTCAGTGAAATAAACGAGGATGCAATTATTCTCCTGAGTTCTATGCTTATATCTCTATCTGTCATTGAATTTTCCACAGATTCCTAAAACACTACATATTAAAACTGAACTAATTCAAGACTATTCGTACCTCCTTTCCCCCGGTAACAATAATCTGATCCTCTTTTTGGGCTCCTTTTCTATGGTCGGTGGATGACCATCCACCTATACCTGGAAAAAATCCTTTGTATTCTTCATGTATCTTCAAATTGTATATCTTCCTGTAATGTATAGCATAAGGAATATAGTCAAAATATTGTAACAACTTGGTATGGCGATAGCTGGTACCTAGAATTATCATGTATATAAATGTTGAATCACTGTGTTGTACACCTGAAACTAATGTAATACTGTGTGTCAACTACCCTTCAATAAAAAGAAAAAAAAAATTGTATATCTTCCATTTCTTTCCCTTTCTCCTGCTGCCCTCAATCTACCCATAATGTCAGTTATTAAGTACTCATCATTATTTCACAAAATGATTGTGATAACCTTCTAACTTGTCCCTCTGCCACTATTCCATGCCCACCTAATCCTCTTCCACACTAAAGCCAGAGTTCTATTTTATTTTTAGCAGTTATCACTATTCCTGGCAACCCTTTACTTGGCTTCTGATACCCTATAAAGCCCAAGCTCCTTAGGATGGCACAAAACTTCCTTGACTGACCCTCTCCGCTCTGCCGCCAAGGTCATTGGATTTCGCTGCTGGTTTATGGCTGGATACTGTCTTATCATCTATGTTTGTCCTACTTCCTCTTTTAATCTATGCTTCCATTACATTCTGTTCTTCATGCGTACCATACTTTGTTCTGTCCACTCAAAATACACATCCTACTATTATCTGCCTATAAAATTACTATTCATCCATAAATTCCTTCTCTGAGATGACCTTATACAAAACCTTTCCTGAAACACCCACCCAGGAAGAACTAGTGACTTACACACATTTCTGCACTTGTTCACCTTCATCTTTTTCAGGATAATTTTTTTTACTACATCAGTCTTTAAGATTCTTGAAGATAATCTGATTCTGATTTTTCTTTTCAATACCCTGTAAGATTTAGTCCAAGAGTGAACTATAGGTCCTACTCAGTGAATATTTAATGCATGGCTTTCACACCTCAGAAGTCCCTTCAGTGGCTCCCAGAAGTCTGCTTCACAGTTATTCAGTTCATTTGTACATAATTCAGGAAGTTCCTACAATGACAAATAAAGATCAGAAGGTTTCATCATTGCTCTGCTATTTTCTTGTTATCTATCTTGAGGGGGATGAGCTTGTGAAGGAAAGCAAATACACATAGTATCTTCTGGGGTTTTTGAGACTAGTGATTTTTATTTCAAAATCTGTGGTTAGCCTCAGGCAAAATACTGAAGTTGGTGGCTTGCCCTAGGGACATTCCTGCCCTGCTCTTAGAGTATCTTGCACCTTCTCGTCACAATCTCATTTTTCCTTTACATCTCCAGAGCACGCAGTGCGCTCCAGGGCGCCTCATGAAAACCCAAGCTTGACAGTTGTCTCAGGTTACTACACTTTTGTGAAAGTCCTATTCCTTCACACTGTGATTACAGGTTGCTTTTAATGATCTAATAATAGATTAAGTGGCCTTAGAAATGAGTGATTAAAGACACTTTGATGTATTACCAATCACAGATACATTTGAATTTTAAAAGACTTCTCTGATAATACGTGGTTTTTACTTTCATCTTCCTAATGGTGGAATTTCAGTTGCTTGGGGCAGAGCACAGGGTGCCATTAGGTATCCTGACACAAAGGTAATTGACTCTTCCTCTAGTCATATGGGATTCATTTAAATAGGTACTGGAGGTTGGCAAAAGTTCAAGAGTAAGTGTGCAGTCCTCTACAAGACTGTGCTCACTTCAGATATCAGCTGCAAGTTTGGGGGTTCCAGAGACACCCTCATTTCTGACCAGCTGACTATAAATTCAAGGGGTTTCCATGACTCCCCTCAAATTCAGTAATTCATAAGAAAGAATCAAAGAGCTTATACTTACAGTTAGTATCATTTTAGCAACAGCCAAAAGGAGAGACATATAGGGCAAAATTTGGAAGGGTTCCAAATGCAAAGTTTCCAGAAACATATTACCCTCTCAGAATCAAAGTGTGACAATACTCAGAGTACTGCCAACCAGGGTAGTTTGGCCAGGCTGTTGGCACCCAAAGTTTTTATTGAATCTTCATTATGTGCACATGACTGATTGAAACATTAGCCATGTGGTTGAACTCAATCTCCATCCTCCCTATTTCCTCATAAGTAGGACTGGTATTGCCTGGCTCAAAGTCCAAACACTCTAATCACACAATTGGTCTTTCTGGAATGGCCAGCTGGCATTCTGAGTCACCTTGTTAGCATAAACTACCTAGGGGCCCCCATAAATCACCTTGGTAGTACAAAGTATTAAATGCGGCCCAGAGTCCCACTTGATTACAAAGATACTCCTATCACTTGGGAAATTCAAAAGGTTGGGAGGTTATTTCCTAAGAACTGGGGATAAAGGCAGCCAAATTCTTTATTATACAATAGTAAACACACAAATGTAACAACCTTACCAAGCAGAATAAAATTTGAATCTAAGAAATTTGGTTTCTGTGTGTACATTTCTAAACCACATGAGAAAAAGTGGCCGGGGGGTGGGGGTGGGGCGGGCAGATGTGAGATCACTTCTGGAAATGAGATCACTGGAAATGGTGTCTACAGAAATGTCTACCAGATATGAGGTATCAGTCTGGAAGTGACATCATGTGAGCCTGTGTATATAAGCTGTGCTCAGAAATGAAACTGCCTCATTTGTCCACCACCAGCAGTCAGTGGACCTCCTGATCCAACTTTGGTTTCCATGTCTTTCTTACATCTTTCTCTGTGTTTCTCTTAATCTCCCACTCACTCCTCTCAGGTTCAGCTGGTTTGTGGAGCTGGTCTCTGCAAAAAAGACTGGTGACCACAGTTTATGAAGTATCTATATCATCATTTTTCATTACATTTATTAAAATAAATGAAACACAATACCAGGCAATCAAATACTATTCATTTCCTAGATTTCCTCTTGAAACAGAGGAGAAATACTTTTTGTTTCTAAACTGTTAAAAGTGGCTAACACTTTTTTCCATCTGAATTGAAACCTTGGGAAATGAAAGAGTAAACTATAAGTTTAAGAGTCAGTAAAAAGTTAAAATGGATCAAAGACCTTAATTTAAAAGCCAATGCTATAAAGCACTTAGAAAAATGTGTAGAGAGAAATCTTCATGACCTTGAATTAGGAAATAATTTTCAACCATGACACCAAAAGCACAAGCAAGAAAAGAAAAGAAAAATAGATAAATTGAACTTCATCACAATTAAAAACTTTGTGCATCAAAGGACACTATCAAGGAAGTGGGAGAACATTTTTGCAAATCTTATATTTGATACTAGTTTAATATTGAGAATAAAGCACATCTACATATTAATAACCGAAAAACCAAAGAACACAATTATAATGTCGAATAGACATTTCTCCAAAGAAGATATACAGAGTCAACCAACACATGAAAAGATACTCAACATCAGTAATAATTAGGAAAATGCAAATATTAAGAAATATGTAAAACAACAACAACAACAAAAAACCCTAGAAAAATAACAAGTATTGATGAGGATGTGGAGAAATTGGTACACCACTGGTGGGAATGTAGAATGATGCATTTGCTGTAGAAAACAGTATGGCATTCCTCAAAAAACTGGGAGTAGAATTAGTATATGATCCACTTCTGGGTATATAATTGAAAGAAATTGAAAGCAGGGTTGAAAGAGATACTTGTACACACATGTTCATGGCAGCATTATTCACAAAAGCCAAAAGTGGAGGCAACACAAGTGTCTATGAGATATGATTGGATAAACAAAAGATACATATTTTCCTATATATATATATAGAAAGGTTGTTCAACAATCGAAAGAAGTGAAGTTCTGACAGAAGTTACAGCATGGATGGACCTTGAAAGCATTATGCTAACTGAAATAAACCAGACACAAAAGGAAAACAGTATGATTCCATGTATATGAGGTATCTGGAATATGCAAATTCTTAGGGAAAGAAAGTAGATTAGAAGTTACCAGGAGCTGGGAGGAGGGGGTAAGAGGGAGTCACTGCTTAATGGACATAGTTTCTATTTGAGAGGATAGAAAAGTTCTGAAAATTGTGATGATGGTGACACAACCTTGTGTATGTACTTTAAATACTGAATTACATACTTCAAAATGGCTAAAATTTTAAATTCTATGTTATATAAATTTTGTCACAAAAATAATAAGTTGAGTAAACAGAGTAAAGAGTGCAAGATAGAAGAACGTGTCATTGTTAGACAACTAGGTAATGGAAGCATAAAAGTTTATGAGATACAGCAACTAACTAGAAAGGCTTTCAAATGGGCTTCTGTACAGGGAGGAAAAGAAAGTGATATAAGAAGTTATGTGGTTTTCTGCTTTGAACTTTTGTTAGTATATATAACCAAGATTATGTACCCTATTCTGGCCTGATCAGATTAATTCTTAATAAGGATCATAAAAATTACACAATTGAAAACTCCTTTTAGACACTATTTCCTCCAATTTAAAGAGGTTTGTGGCTCTATATTATTAAATTGTAACAACTTATATGAAGAATAGTGTGGTAGACAGAACAACCACCCCCACATCCCAAAGATGCCCACTCCTTATCCCCAGGGCCTGTGAATATATTATGGATAACAAAAGGGGTTTTGCAGATATAATTAAGATTATAATACCTGAGATGTGGCGATTAGCCTGGATTATCCAGTTTCACTCAGTTCAATCAAATAAGCCTTTAAAAACAGAAATTTCTTTGGAATAAGAGAGATGCAGCAGAAGAGAAAGGCTGCAGATAGATGAGACAGAGAAACTTGAAACACAAGAAGGGCTTGAGCCTCTGTTACTGACTTTGAAGATGGAGGCAGGTGGCCATGAGACAGGGAATGTGGTCACCTCTAAGAGCTAAGAAGGGGCCTCAGCAACAGCCAGCAAGCAATGGGGACCTCCGTAGCACAGCCCCTGGAACTGAACTCTGCCCACAGATGGATGCTAAAAGATCTGGAAATGGACTCTTCCCTAGAACTTCCAGAAAATGCACAACCCGGATGACAGCTCGTTTTGGCCTGGTGGGACCCAGAGTAAAGGAACCAGCCAAGGCTACTGGATTTCTGATCTGTAGAACTGTGAGATAATGCATCTGTATTGATTAAGCTGCAAATTTTGTAGTAATTTTTTTGTAGTGATAGAAACTATACAAACAATAAGCCAAGGAACACTGCAGTGCTTATAAATACATCTAAAGTTCTTTCAAACACTATTCACAATTTAACAGCAACCAAAAGAATCTCATTTCCAAACATTTTCACTTTCCTTCCAATGGTTTCCTGCTTTAATGCTCTTTGAAATTAAGCAACATAACTCTAAATTTTCTGAAATTCAGTCCCTTTTCCCTGGGTATGCCTTGACTTTTTATAAAGGGCATCTAAGAAAATCAAGGGACAACAAGAAAAATAAAATAATATTGTTATTTTTTTCCTGGTGCATTAACAAAATCCCAATTCAAATATTGCATTTTGATGTTGAATAATAATGACTCAGGAGATGACTTCTGACTTGCAGAATAAAAATACTTTAACTTGAGGAAAAGCAAAACTTCCGTCCACTTTGCATGATGGCACTCTGAACACTATTCACTTTGGGATTTCTCCATGCCTCAAGGTCATGACCACTGAGGTAACTCCAAAGGTCTACAGTAGGTACATCCAGGATGGAGAATGCACACAGATATGATGTGGATGCAGCTGGGTTGCTACAGAGATGGCCTTTTACCTTTCTGAAGTATTCCTGCCAATCCTGCTCTCAATCCAGAGCTTTCAGTTTCATTTTGCTTCATAAAAAAATCACCATCAACTCGGTGGTAAAAGAGCACACATTTATTACCTCATGGTGGCTGTAGGTCAGGAATCCTGGGACCATCTGACTGGTTCTCTGCTCAAGATTAACCAGTCTACAATCAAGGTGGCAGCTGAACTGTGTTTTAATCTGGCTCAGCGGGCAATGTATCCGCTTTTAAGCTCATCCAGGTTGTCGCAGAACTCATTCCCTTGGGGCAGTGTGATTGACAACGTAACTTTCTACCTGCTGTCAGCTCTCACCTGAGGGTACCCTCAGGTCCTATGGACCACCTCTGATTCTGTGCTATGCAGGCTTTCTCAGCGTAGCTGCTGCTTTCATTAAACCAGCAAGGAGAAGCTTTGAAGCCAGTTGGCTAGCAAGACTTGCATAATGTGATTTGATCACAGAGTGGCACCCCATCACCTTTTTCATATTCTGTTATTTAGAAACTAGTAACAGTTCCCACCCCAACTCAGGAAGGGCATTAAGCAAGGGTGTGAATGCCAGAAGGCAGGGATCATTCGGGTTAGCTCAGAGTCTGTCTGTTACACCCAGTTAAAGCTTTGCATGATTTTATGTTGTCAATGCTTAGAAAATAAAAGATAAACTAGATTTGGATTGATTTTTTGTGAATTCTTATACTCATTTAAAGGAAAATATGGTAAGTATAGGTTAAAAGCACTGACTTTAGAGTTGTTACACAGATCTGGGATCAAAAACCACTTCCAATGTGTTATTTGAGAAATGCAATTAAATTGAGTTCAATTATTTGTAGGTCTACCACATATACAAATAAATCAGTAGATCCAGTCCAATCCAATTTTACAGAAGGCATTATTTAAAATGTGCAATTAAATTTACCTAACAGTTTTTCTGTGAGAATTAAATGATAGAATACATGTAATATATTTAATAAAGTGAGACCATGAAAATTATTTATTGTATATATCTTTGTTATTATTAAAAAAATCCTCCTGATCCTCAGGCAAGAGTTAAATTTTGTATCAGAAAAAAAATAATGTCTATTTTACATGGTATCTGTAACATAATAAACCAATCTGCCATGCAGACAAAATATATGCAGTGTAAAGAGATTTTACTGATCCCACATTTCATTTTAAGTCATTATTTATTAATTTATAATACCAGTTTTTGGAAATTTCAATTTCACAAATTTCTATTATAAAAAATACCAAAACGTAAACCTCACATTTTAAATAATGCCTTCTGTAAAATTGGATTGGGCTGGATCTACTGATTTATTTGTGTGTGTGGAAGACGTACAAAATAATTGAACTCAACAGTTTTTTTTCCTTCTGTTTCCTTTACTGACCCCTCTTTCACTACTGGCTTTGCATTAACTATGAAACCAAACCAGAGGAACACTTAAACGTACAAATCAAGTGGTGGTGGTGGTAACGACCATTGTTTTGTTTTGCCATGTGGGCCCCATTCAGTTTCACATAAATTGTTGGAATATAAAACATGGTTCATGGTATGAGTTCATTTACCAGCTGAATTTATTTTTGTCAATTAGCAACTGTGTATGCTGCTGAGATTCTTTGTCTAATATACTGCATTTAGTTCATATTACAGCATCCAATACAGATCACGCCAGGCCATGGCTGTCTTGCAAAGAACAATTTTATTGTAGTCATTCTTGTAGTCAGGAAATACTTCCTTTTAGCTTTCTATTTTTATGCTTCACTCATGGACATATAAATAACTATCTAGGTAGGTATAGATAGATCTTGTGGATGACTAATGATTATTTTGAAGGGACTTACTGATGAAATTTACTGAATAGAATTTTTATAAATCAGAGAAAGTATATACCAGGATTGGGAAAGAAAGTTAATTCCTGATTTAATAGTTTAGATCTATTCTTATCTGTGTTTTAACTACTTTTTTCTTTATAGTTCTTTGTCCTTTACCACTATTATCAAAACAAGCATGAAATTCAGGAAAGAGATTTAGACTTGTAGTTTTAAACCTGGGACCAGGTCTCACACATAGTAATTCATCATTTTTGCTAGTCATGGAATGCTTTTTAGCCTCAGTTTTCTCCTCTATAAAATGGAATTGTTAAATTCCTGCCCAATGTGCCACACAGAGTTGTTTGGAATGATTAAAATAATATAAATGGCATTATTTGGTATGCGTCTTGCCAATGGGTTTCAGCCCTGGGCAAGTTCACTATAGAGTCAATGAGACGGAAAAATGACAATGGAATGTTTTGGGGATGAAAGGATTTGTACCCAACTTTATTTCCATGGTGGCAGGTCAAGCACTAGCATCCCTTCCACTCAGAGCAAGTCTGCGTGCAGCAAGCAGGTCTCTGCCTCAGTGCCTCTTTACCCACACAGCCATCTCTGTCTCTGTCCATGGCACTGCCACCACTCCAGTCTCATCTCTGCTCTCCTGTAGCCTTGCAGCCATGCCACTGTGTCACTCAGAGAGCTGGGAAGAGCTCTTTATATAAAGTCAGTAGCAATGTATTGCTCACATGTATCTCACAGTTTCTACCTAAGCTGTCTTAGGTCCTTTCTAGGGATGTGGCTATATAACTCTTGGACAATAGGGCTAAATCTCATCCAGCCATACAAACACAAAATTTCTTTGATTTATTAGGTGTTTTATGAGAAATGCATATAAAATTTTTAATTCTACTGCTTAATATATTTCACTAGGTTCAGCAAAATTTTGTTTTATATTTACCTCTAAGTAAAACTGATGCCATGCAAAGAGGTACTTTGGCTTTAAGAATTTCATGGCAGATGGCTATAAATACAACTGCTTTGTAAATTGTAAACATTTTACACATTTGAATTATTATTATAGACAAAGAAGGAAAAGCTTTCTCTATGAAATAAGCTAATAGTAATTTTTCTTTCTTATAGAAAATATATGCTTGGACAAGATTAACGAAGGCCATTATGAGATAGAGGACTAAATATGAATATTCTGTAATGGTTACTCAAAGTACACTTACAGTATTTATGAGCAACAGAAGAATATCTTTTAAATTATATGTCAGAACCTTACTAGTATTATCTTTTAAGCAAAGTAATACTAAATGCTTCACACATCACATCATAAACAATGCTTAATTACTGCCTTACAAAATGTAGTGAGCCTTTTAGTGACTAGGACAAAGTTATTGAAGGGGGGCAATTCAGTGGCAATTTAAATAATCAAATCCTGTAAACAGTTGTTATGCTTTTTTGAAGACCAATGGATATATTAACCACTTTAATTCAACACTCAAGATGCAAAATTGGAGACAGATTAAAGATGGTGGTATGAGAAGTGAGACAGAGGCTTCCTCCTAAAACTGGATATAATATAAAAATATAATTAATACAACTAATCTTGAAAGAGCAACAGGAAAGAGGACTGCACCAGACTGCATACACCTGGAGAAAAGAGTAGACCACATGGAACAGGGTAATGTACCAAACCTGTGGCCCAGCAGGACCCAAGCCCTTCTCCCACCCCAGCTCACTGGCGGGAGGAAGAGAGACTGAACAGGGAGGAGTGGAGGCCTGGGACTGCTGCATACCTAACTCTGGAGATCTGCTCTGGGAGCACAAACCTACATTTCATGGTGCTTTCATTACACTCTCATGATTAGGGGATTGGAAAGCTAAGACAGGCAGAATTCCTGGAGAGACTGAGATTCCAGCCCCTTGTGGAAAGCAGGGATCCATATCCAGCTGCTCTGGGACAAAAGAAAGGTGGGGAGTCTGAGAGACTTCCTAAAAAGGAAACCCTTAGCAAGAGGGCTGCTAAAGGGCAAGGATTGAACAGAGCTTACTGCTCAGGAGAAAGGACAGATAGACAAAATAGTCCGGGTGCACTCTGCCCAGCAGTTTGGGAGCTTTAATGATTTTTAGGTGCTCCAGCTCCCTAGCAGGCTACACAGCTCCAAGGACCCCCTCCGTGATACACAGCCTACTGTGCCTTTCTCCCAGCCAGCCCCTCCTGGCTTGAAAACCAGCAAACCCTACCCTGGCATTAGGCCAGCCAGAGGGAAGATCTATCTACAGCAACTACAAACACAAAGCATAGAGGCTTATACTTGTGTGCTTGGCCCATTGGTTCAGGCAGTGGAGACAGGCATCGCAGCCAGGAAGCAGGAAACAACTCTTTCTTCTTCCCAGGCACCAATATTACTCCCCTGTGACCCCCGACATTGCTTCAGGGGATGAGCAGCTCCAGAGAGTAGAGCTTCTGGGCACTAGAGGGTGCCATATACAAATATGAAATGCCAAAGGAATCTGGTTCAGAGTAAAATTATCAGTACAACTGCTGAGAAAGATGACATCGACCTCATGAATCCTCCTGAAAGGGAGTTCAAAATAGAAATCATTAACGTGCTCATGGAGGTACAGAAAGCTTTCAAGAATTCAGGAATGAATTCCAGTCAGAGATCCAGTCATTGAAGAGCACATGGAGGATATTAAAATCAGATTAGATATGGCGGAGGAGATGATAAATGAAATAGAAACTAGAGAAGAGGAATACAAAGAAGCTGAGGCACAGAGAGAAAAAAGGATCTCTAAGAATGAAAGAATATTGAGAGAACTGTGTGACCAGTCCAAGCGGAACAATATTCACATTATAGGGGTACCAGAATAAGAAGAGAGAGAAAAAGGGACAGAAAGTGTCTTTGAGGAGGTAATTGCTAAAAACTTCCCCAATCTGGGTAAGGACATAGTCTCTCAGGCCCTGGAGATGCACAGATCTCCCAACACAAGGGACTCAAGGAAGACAACACCAAGACATATAGTAATTAAAATGGCAAAGATCAAGGATAAGGACAGACTACTAAAAGCAGCCAGAGACAGAAATAAGATCACATACAAAGGAAAGCCCATCAGACTAACAACAGACTTCTCAGCAGAAACCTTACAGGCCAGAAGTGAGTGGCATGATGTATTTAATGCAAAGAAGCTGAAGGGCCTTGAACCAAGATTACTTTGTCTGGAAAGATTATCATTAAAATTTGAAGGGGGGATTAAACAATTTCCAGATAAGCAAAAGCTGAGAGAATTTACCTCCCACAAACCATCTCTACAGTGTTTTTGGAGGGACTGCTACAGATGGAAGTGTTCCTAAGGTTTAATAGCTGTCACCAAAGATTATAAAATCTCAGTAAAGAAAGTAGAACAGGTAATTACTAAGCAAATGCAAAATTAAATTAACTATCCCCAAAGTCAGTCAAGGGATAGACAAAGAGTACATAATATAATACCTAATATATAAAGAAATGGAGGAAGAAGAAAAAAGGAGGAGAAAAAGAAAGGAACCTTTAGATTATGTTTGAAATAGCATTTAACATTAACTATTAAGTGATTTAAGTAATAGCACTTAACATTAACTATTAAGTGAGTTAAGTTAGACTCTTAGATAGTAGTAAAAATTTAACTTTGAACCTTTGGTAACCATGAATCTAAAGCCTAATATGGCAATATGTACATACCTATCAATAATCACCCTAAATGTAAATGAATTCAATGCACCAATCAAAAGGCATAGACTCACTGAATGGATTAAAAAACAAGACCCATATATATGCTGCCTACAAGAGACTCACTTTAAACCCAAAGACATACACAGACTAAAAGTGAAGGGATGGAAAAAGATATTTCATGCAACTAATAGGGAGAAAAAAACAGAAGTTGCAGTACTTTTATCAGACAAAATAGACTTCAAAACAAAGAAAGTCACAAGAGACAAAGAAGGGCATTACATAATGATAAAAGGGTCAATCCAACAAGAAACTATAACCATTATACATATCTATGCACCCAACAGAGAGGCACCTGCATATGTAAAACAAATACTAACATAATTAAAAGGGGAAATAGAATGTAACGCATTCATTCTAGGAGACTTCAACATACCACTCACTTTGAAGGACAGATCAACCAAATAGAAAATAAGCAAGGGGACAGAGGCACTGAACATCACATTAGAACAAATGGATCCAACAGAAATCTACAGAACTCTACACCCAAAAGCAGTAGAATACACATTCTTCTCAAATGCACATGGAACATTTTCAAGAACAGATCATATACGAGGCAACAAAAAGAGCCTCGGTAAATTAAAAAAAGATTGAAATTGTACCAACAAGTTTCTCAGACCACAAAGGTATGAAACTAGAAATAAATCATGCAAAAAAATGAAAAATCAGACAAACATATGGAGGCTTCACAACATGCTCCTAAATAACCAACGGATCAATGACCGAATAAAAACAGAGATCAAGCAATATATGGAGACAAATGAAAACAATAATTCAACACTGCATAATCTGTGGGATGCAGCGAAGGCTGTGCTAAGAGGAAAGTATATTTCAATACAGGCCTACCTCAGGAAAGAAGAACAATCCCATATGAGCAGTCTAAACTCACAATTAACAAAACTATAAAAAGAAGAACAAATGAGGCCCAAGTCAGTAGAAGGAGGGATGTAATAAAGATTAGAGCAGAAATAAATAAAATCAAGAAGAATAAAACAATAGAAAGAATCGATGAAAGCAAGAGCTGGTTCTTCAAGAAAATAAACAAAATAGATAAACCCTTAGCCAGACTTATCAAGAAAAAAAGAGAGTCTATTCACATAAACAGAATCAGAAAGGAGAAAGGAAAAATCAGTACAGACACCACAGAAATACAAAGAATTATTAGAGAGTACTATGAAAAATTATATGCTAAGAAACTGGAAAACCTAGAAGAAATGGAGAACCTTCTAGAAAAATACAACATTCTAAGGGTGACCCAGAAAGAAAATCTGAACAGACCAAATACCAGCAATGAAATTGAACTGGTAATCAAAAACCTACCTAAGAACAAAACCGCTGGACCAGATGGCTTCACTGCTGAATTTTATCAAACATTTAGTGAAGATCAAATACCCATTCTCCTTAAAGTTTTCCAAACAGTAGAAGAGGGGAGGCCAGCATCACTCTAATACCAAAAACAGGCAAATACCCAACAAAAAAAAGAAAATTACAGACCAATATCCTTGATGAACATAGATGCAAAAATACTCAACAAAATATTAGCAAACCAAATTCAAAAATATATCAAAAAGATCATCTATCATGATCAAGTAGGATTTATTCCAGGGACACAAGGATGGTACAACATTCGGAAGTCCATCAACATCATCCACCACGTTAAGAAAAAGAAGCACAAAGACCACATGATCATCTCCATAAATGCTGAAAAAGCATTTGACAAAATTCAACATCCATTCATGATAAAAACTCTCAACAAAATGGGTGTAGAGGGCAAGCACCTCAACATAATAAAGGTCATATATGACAAACCCACAGCCAGCATTATACTTAACAGTGAGAAGTGAAAGCTTTTCCTCTAAGATTGGGAACAAGACAAGGATGCCCACTTTCCCCACTTCCATTCAACATAGTACTGGAGATTCTAGCCACGGCAATCAGACAACACAAAGAAATAAAAGGCCTACAAATTGGCAAGGAATAAGTCAAACTGTCCCTGTTTGCAGATGACATGATATTGTACATAAAAAACCCTAAAGAATCCACTCCAAAACTACTAGATCTAATATCTGAATTCAGCAAAGTTGCAGGTTACAAAATTAATACACAGAAATCGATTGCTTTCCTATATACTAACAAAGAACGAGCAGAGAGGGAAATCAGGAAAACAATTCCATTCACAATTGCATCAAAAAGAATAAAATACCTAGAAATAAACCTAACCAAGGAAGTGAAAGACCTATACCCTGAAAACTACAAGACAGTCATGAGAGAAATTAAAGATGATACCAATAAATGGAAACACATCCTGTGCTCATGGATAGGAAGAGTTAATATTGTCAAAATGGCCTTCCTGCCTAAAGCAATCTATAGATTCAATGCAATTCCTATCAAAATATCAACAGAATTCTTCAACAAACTATAGAAAATAGTTCTAAAATTCATATATGGAACCACAAAAGACTTTGAATAGCCAAAGCAATCCTGAGAAGGAAGAATAAAGATTACAAAGCCATAGTAATCAAGACAATTTGGTACTGGTGCAAGAACAGACCCATAGACCAAAGGAACGGACTAGAGAGCCCTGATATAAACCCAACCATATATGGTCAATTAATATATGATAAAGGAGCCATAGACATACAATGGGGAAATGACAGCCTCTTCAATAGCTGGTGTTGGCAAAACTGGACAGCTACATGCAAGAGAATGAAACTGGATTACTGTTTAACTCCATACACAAAAGTAAACTTGAAATGGATCAAAGACCTGAATGTAAGTCATGAAACCATAAAACTCTTAGAAGACAACATAGGCAAAAATCTCCTGAATATAAGCATGAGCAACATCTTCCTGAACACATCTCTTTGTGCAAGCTGAACAAAAGCAAAAATGAACTCATGGGACTACATCAAACTTAAAAGTTTCTGTATGGCAAAGGACACCATCAACAGAACAAAAAGGCATCCTACAGTATGGGAGAATATATTGCAAATGACATATCCGACAAGGGGTTAACATCCAAAATATATAAAGAATTTACACACCTCAACCCCCCAAAAAAGCTAATAAACCAATTAACAAATGGATAGAGGATATGAAGCGACAGTTCTCCAAAGAAGAAATTCAGATGGCCAACAGACACATGAGAAGATGCTCCACATCACTAATCATCAGGGAAATGCAAATTAAAACCACAATGTGATATCACCTCACACCAGTAAGGACGGCCAGCATCGAAAAGACTAAGAACAACAAATGCTGGCAAGAATGCAGACAAAGGGGAACCCTCCTACACTGCTGGTGGGAATGTAAACTAATTCAACCATTGTGGAAAGCCATATGGAAGTTCCTCAAAAAACTAAAAAGAGAAATACCATTTGACCCGGGAATCCCACTCCTTGGTATTTACCCAAAGAATACAACTTCTCAGATTCAAAAAGACTTATGCACCCCTATGTTTATCGCAGCACTTTTTACAATAGCCAAGATATGGGAACAACCTAAGTGTCCATCAGTAGATGAATGGGTAAAGAAGAGGTGGTACATATACACAATGGAATACTATTTTGCCATAGGAAATAAACAAATTCTACCATTTGCAACAACATGGATGGAGCTGGAGGACATTATGCTCAGTGAAATAAGCCACGCAGAGAAAGACAAGTGCCAAATGATTTCCCTCATTTGTGGAGTATAACAAAGAAGCAAAACTGAAGGAACAAAATAGCAGCAGACTCAGAGACTCCAAGAAGGAACTAGTAGTTACCATGGGGGAGGGGTGTGGGTGGGCGGGTTGGGAGGGAGGGAGGGGAGGGGATTGAGGGGTATTATGTTTGGTGCACACACTGTGGGGGATCGCAGGGAAGACAGTGTGGCACAGAGAGGGCAAGTAGTGAATCTGTGGCATCTTGCTACACTGATGGACGGTGACTGCATTGCGGTATGGGTGGAACTTGATGGTACGGGTGAGTGTAGTAAGCACATTGTTTTTTCATGTGAAACTTTCATAAGAGTGTATATTAATAATACCTTAATAAAAAATTAAAAAAGAAAAAGATGCAGGATTGGTTCAAGATGCAACATGATTTGCTTTTGGGTGGGAGCTCCTGAGATTATTCATGGCTCAGCTCATACGTGCTATTTCACAGAACTGTGGGGCAGAGGCTAGGACCCCATTGCTTTCCAAATGTGCATATTTATCCAGACACCTTCTTCACCCAAGAAAATCTTAGGTTAGTGAACATTTAAATGTCACTATTTGACTGATGGCCATAGAGCTTCTTTGCATTTCAAAGCAATTGAAGAAATCATACAAGGCCATCTGGAGTATTTAGGCAGTCAAGTATCCTTAAATTCTTTCTCCAGATTTACCATGGCTGTATCACTGGGGCTATTCTTATAAAAATGGGCTTCCAAGGAAGCTGAATCATTTGATATATGATACAATAAATAGAGGAGAGAGCATAAATATGAAATGGATAAAATTTACAAGGTGACTATACTTTCAATTTTTATGCTTCTGCATTATATCATTACAATTCCATTCAGCTGTTCATTCTTTTAAAGTTAGTTAAGCTGCTCCATTTAAGGATTTATATACTAGATTCCTTACAAATATGGAACATAATTATCTGTGAGTTATATTCTGAAAATGACACTTCTGAATCATTGTCACTTGGGCCTCAGAGATAGAAATGGGAAGTCATATTTATGTTTGCTTGAGCTTTCAGAATTTAATAGATGATTTTTATAAAACATGGTAAAAAATCCTATCAAGTGAGCTTGTTGAAATATAAAACTGGTGTAACTTCTATTATTTAATTTACTATTTGTTTATATCCTTAGCCAATTTCTAAACACGTTCCATCCCTCAACAATGAATGAATGTACTATATATTTTCCAAAAGCATTTCCAGCTCAAAGTAGCTCAAATGTAAATGGTTCCAATGACTGTGTTTACCTTCTTCAGCAATTTAACTCTCTATTATGTAAATTCAAAGACATTGAAAAATGCACCATGCATGTTCAGAAGAGATTTCTATCTCATGCATCAACTGAGAGTAGGAGCCATGAGAGCAATTTTTTTGTGGTTGTTGTGGCACGATTGCCAGGAACTGATCAAGCCAAAGCCATTCGGTCGCTGAAGATGTGAGCCAGTTTTTGCAGTGTGGCTGGTTGGTGAAGAATGTGGAGCAACAAAAATTGGCCAACAGTGACTTGTTTTCATCATCTATGAATCCATTTGATGGGAGAAATAACTCAGCCATATTTCCCAGATATTCTCGGACAAGCATGTCTCTTTAGTTCCTCTTTTGACAACTCACATTTCTACCCATTACCACCGTCACCCTATGGGCCACTCATTCATTCATTTAACAAACACGTTGTGTATCAACTACATGCCAAACAACCCTATTAGGAACTGGAGATAGAGAGGGTCAAAACAGACAAAAATACTTGCCCTCAGGAAAATTACACTGGAGGCTGTAATATATTAAAATAATTAAATAAAAGTGCTAGGTAGGAAAACAAAGCAGGAAGGGAGATTAGGGAATTCCAGTGTGGAAAGGGGGGTTGCAATTTGGCCAGGGTAGCCAGGGAAGGTCTCCTGAAGAAGGGGGAATTTGAGGGGAGATCAAAAGGAAGAGCAGGGGAGACCCATGTGGCTATTAAGAGAAAAATTCCAGGCACAGATACAAATACCTTGAAATGAGAGGTTGTTTAAGGAATAGTAATCAGAGCAGTGTGTTAGAGTGAAGGAACAGGTTAATAAGTGATGGGAGAGAGGCAAGTCACAGTGAGCCTTGGGAGGCCTTGAAGGACTTTGGCTTTTACTCTGAGTGAGTTGGGAAATCGGCAGAGAATTTTGAACAGTGATGAAGCATTTTTCTTAGATTTTAATGAGATCACTCTGGTGTCTGTTTTGAGAAGAGAATGAGGAGAGATGAAAGATAGAAACAGAAAGATTGTGATTCAGGTGAGAGATGATTGGTAACAGTAGAGAGAATTGGCCAGATTCTGGAAATATCTTGAAGGTAGAGCCAACAGGATTTGCTGATAGATCAGATATGGGTGGAAAAGAACGTAAAAAGGGAAGATAAGGATTACTTTCAAGATTTTGGCCTGAGTCCCTGGGAAAAATCCTTTTTTCTGGGACTTTGACAAGCATGTGTATGAGAGGGTAGGTAGGGGGTCTTTGAGTATCGAGGTTCGAGTGTTGGAGTTCTTTAGGAGGTGCCCCATCACCACAGGCCCTTCTTAGTAAAAACAAACATGCACAGCTTCCATCAGTGTGGATTTGGGATCTAGACCTGAGAGTAGACATGTGTTTTAAGCCACACTGCTTTTGAGGAGCAAATAAGCAGGCTAAGCTGTCAATGGCTGTGTCTGTGGGCCACCCTTTGGGAAGGTTCTTTGCTTTTCACCACCTGTGGGTACCACACTTAACAGAAGTCCAACCTCCTGCCCCAGATCTGAACTACCCAAGCATCCTGTGTTAATAGTTTCCTTCACCAATGATAGAATTGGTGATGAACTGTTCAGAATCAGATAAACCATTGGTGTGACAAAACCAGGTATAAAATAAAAATATTGGATCCCTGTTTTTCATGCTGCTTCTCCTGTAGGATTTTACTTACAAAGACTGTACATTGGTTAGATTCTAGATGCTTAGACTTTATTCATATTAAAAGGATGATGGGAGAATTTTAACAGTAGATTTAAGAGGGTACTGAAAAGAAACACATGGGTCTGAAATATTTTAGAATAATCTGTAAAAAGAGAAAAGGAAACTAATTAAAGAAAAAGAAATTGACAGCTAAATGGTTAGCTTAATAGATGTTGGCCATATGAAGAGATATTAAGTGCTTGCCATGGATTCAATAAATATTAGTTCAGTAAATAAATTAATCTCTTATGATAGCTTAAGAAAATATCTCTTCTTTTGGAGGTTTGGATGAACAGAATCACCAAATCTTCTGTGAAGGGTTTGTTCTGAGAAGACAAAAAATAAAAACACTCCTCCTGAAGTCTCATTCAGCCTTATGATTTTATGTATATCTTCATCTCTCCTCATTAGCATGTCTGAGTAACTTCCTAGGAGCAGATGTTGATTTGTCAGGATTTTGTGAAATCTCAAAATAATTTGCAAACTTAATTTTCATTTGCATTTGTTATCAGCTATGAATTTTCTTTATTTTGTTTTAAAGCATGATTTTCTAATGAATAGTTTGTTACAAAAGGAATGATAGTTATGAGTGCAGAGAATGTCATTTATCTGTATGATTCCTCTAGGAATTAACAGGATTTTAATATGTTAATTATCTCAGAATCCCACCCAACCACACATACAGCAATGAAAATATCACAAATGTTGTTAATTGTTAACCATCCAAAATCGATTGCTCCAACACCAAGATTTGACACCAGTGGGTGTGCAATAAACATTTGTTGAATTTAAATGAATTGACTCAACATACTTGAATTGAGCCTCCCGTGGTTGCTCATTTCTCTTCACAGTCTGCATTTTATAAAGAAAGCAACAAATTTACTAAGGAAAGTCAATGTCCCCGAATTCACAAATTCTAGCTCAGCCATTCATGATTAGATAAGATATTTTCTTGTTTATATTGAAATAATACATAACACCCCTTAGAAAAGAATTCTGATGTATGTGAAGTATTTAATCTAGGATTCAACCAAGTACTATGATAATTCCATTCTTACTCTGACTACTCTGTATATGATAATGGAAATACTATCCTTGTAGCGGTTTTTATAATACTCAAAATCATTTCCAGCAGTCAAAAGTTTATCAGTTGGAAATAAAGGCTAACATAGGGAAAGAAAAAAAAATACCATTAAATGGGCTTAATAGATGTATCAATACTTGGATAAAAATTTTATTACTTTTTTCAGGTTGCTTGCTGTGTATTATTCTCTTGTAGTGACTGAGGAGAAAAAGAATGCAATTAGCATTTCTTTCTCTCTTACCAGGTTCTTTTAATCTTTAGTAACACTTTTGTCTTAGATATCAACTGACAACTCTAGCCATCTTTTACATTGAAGCTTCCACTTCAGGTCTGTCCCTGGCACACAGTAGATAGTCTATAAATATTTCTTAGATCAATAAATGGAAGAGTGACTTAGCATTGATTTCTACACTTTTTGAGCAAAGTAATGAATTAGGAAATCTTAGCAAAATCACTCTTTGTAACGTGACCGTTGTGCTACTCAACATTTTTCAAAATATTGAGACAGGGACCATGGGCTTAGAGTAGGGTGAGGGCCTCTGGAAAAAGCAAGGCAGGATGTTTACAGTCAGAGCAATGTAACTATGTGCAAGGAAACCCCCTACCAAAACTCTGTGTTAAACATTAAGCTCTAGAATCATTCTTCAGTGAGATCAGTTAATATTCCCCAGATAAAGAAGAGTAGCACATGTTTTTATTATGCTAACCATTTATAATCATGTGTAAGATTCACTTTAGCATGCTGAAAGGCCCAGGCCTATGTGCTGCCTTTCCTCCTTCAGATCTGATGAGGTGAATTTGCAAACTGAGCAACTAATTTAGCATGCAGACCCAGCTGTAAACAACATAGTAAAAGGCAGGAAGGATTCTACCTTAAAGGATAAGATTGCATTTTAACACCCAGGAAGTTTAACAAGATTCTTAACTTACTCTTTAGCAAACAGACAATACCTCAGCCCACATTGGGGGCTGGGCAGGCAGCCTTTTGATATGCTCCCAGACCAAGAAGCCAGTATCTCAAAGAGAAATCAAGGCAGGAAATTTCTTATGTTAATTTTTAATATTGAGGGACCACTTAACAAGTCCACACCCCTAAGCTTTTTTTTACATTGCCAAATATCCTCAACTGCCTATAAAACCCCTAGACAACACACCACCAACGGACTCTCTTGTCCCCTTCTGGCTCATGCCAGGAGCTCTGTCTGTCCTCTCATTGTATCTCTCAATAAAAGTCTCCCTGGCTCTCCTACCTTGACTGTTTGCTAAGTTCATTCTTTGACTCCGCAAACAAGAACCCCGGCATCACCACCATATTATTTTTAGTGACTGTGTTATTGTCCATTATATACATGTACAATGTGTCATATCCCTGAATTTTATAGTTTTAGAACTTTTTGCTACTATGACAAAATTTTTAGCAAACAATCTTACATATATATATATTTAAAAAATTTTTTCTTCATTATGGATTCTACATATAGAATTACTTCCCTTGTTGGTTCATATAACCAAGTATCCTTAAAGTGTGGCAAGATGACTTAGTTTGGACTTCTACATATAATATGGTATACTTGTTTCTCAAATCATGCAAATATTTGACTAAATAAATGAAGAAAGCTATCTCATTAATTGGTGGCTACCGATGCATTCTTTTTTTTATAATTCTCACACTGTACAATGAGGTAAGAAATACTATTTTTGTTTATAATTAAAGACAGTGAGACTCAGAATGCCTTACCATCTTGCCATAGGTCACAAAGCTAGAACCTAAGTCTTTCTCACTCATAAGCAGGTCCTCTTAACTGTGCATCATTCAACTTTTCCTACTGAAAAGGAATGTTTTAATATTCCATGTTCTGGATACTGGTATTTATAAAATATATTCCCTACTTACATTTTTTTTGCTCACTAGTTTTTCCTTTAGACCATCATTAATTTCATTACTGATTTGCAAGAAGTCTTTAAATGTAAGGCAACAACTCTGTTATTGAAGAGTTCTGACTAATGCTGCTCCATTTTGTAAGTGACTTTATTTTGTGACAGATGGGTCACATTGGGGGGAGGTTGCAGGAATTGCAGGGATTTGGCCAACACAGCTGCCAGGGCTGGCCAGATGTTCCTGGCCAGTGGAAGGTGGATGGCTCACCCACCCAGCGGTCAGGAGTGTAGCTCCACGTGGAGGGAACTGGTCCAGGTGGTTGGTAAGCGGGTTGGTTATGGTGAGGGTCAGGTCATATCTGGGCCCAGTCTGCCCACGGCCCGCTCTCCGCATGTCCCACTCTACGCACGGCCTGCTTCACACATGACTCCATTCCTATGTATAAAGAATGAACTTGCACTTTGGGATCTCCACCTGCGAGTGTGAGACTCCAGCATGCTGGCCACCCAATAAACGCTCTTGCTTTTGCATCCATGTGTCTCTGGGTTATTTAGAGGTCGATTGGTTGGACCCAACATTTGGGGGCTCGTCTGGGATCGAGCTCCTATAACTGGTGACCGTGTGGAGCGTGCTGGATAGTGTGTGTGACTGCAGTGTTTGATTGCCTGTTTATGTGCCATGTGTTCTTGCATTTGTGCTGGTGGAAATCCGATCTGGTGGTCTGGGGACTAGATGGATGCACTATTTTTCCTCACACCTTGGTGAGCACGGAGACGTCCCTCGCTCACTTCTGGTTTTTGGAATTTATTTTTCAATTTGGTGGGAGATGGGAGGTCACTCCCTGATGGAGCCCTTTTATGGGAGAGGCCTTCCTCCCACACCTGGTTTCTGTTTGGAGAGCATGATGGAGCCCTTTTATGGGAGAGGCCATCCCTCTTCGTCTGGTTTCTTTTTGGAAAAAGGCGCCCTAACATTGTGTTCTCTGTATGTATACTCATATTTGTCTGTCTTGTCTTCTTGTTTCTCTTAGGCATGGGCCAGTCACAATCTCCTCCCTCTACTCCTCTGTCTATCTTCATATCTCACTTCAGTGACTTTCAAACCCAGGCTAAAAATCTTGGTCTTGCTGTCAAAAAGGGTAAACTTTCTATCTTTTGCAGGAATGAATCCTAAGCTCAGAGTTGGGTGGCCTAAGGAGGGCACATTTGATCTCCCCACCATTTTCAGGGTCAAGGACCTCCCCACCATTTTCAGGGTATATGGACATCCTGGACACCCCGACCAGGTTCTCTTCACTACTGAAGAGAGAGAGAGTCCTGACTGAAGCTCGGAAACTAGTCCCAGTGGTTGATGGGAGACCAGCCACGGATTTAGATATTATAAACATCAGATTCCCCTTGAGTAGGCCTGACTGGGACTTCAATACAGACAAAGGTAAGGAGAGGCTCACTGTCTCCTGCCAGATTCTGATGGCGGGGTCTCTGGGCGGCAGCCCGCTTGTCCCACCAATTTGTCTAAAGTAAGTCAGGTGAAACAGGAGCCCACAGAATCTCCTGGAGCTTTCCTTGAGAGACTGCTGGAAGCCTACAGGACCTATACTCCTCTGGACCCAGAAGCTGCTGAAAACCAGTCTGTGGTAAATTTGGCCTTTGTTAATCAATCAGCCCCAGACATAAGGCGGAAGTTACAAAGATTAGAAGGTTTTGAGGGAAAAAGTCTAGCTGAACTTTTAGCAGTGGCTGAGAAAGTGTTCAATAACCGAGACACCCAAGAAGAGCAACAGACCCGCGGGTTGGCTAAGATTTTGTTGGCTAATTTGTTAGAATGTCCTGCCCAGAACTGAGAATTAAAAAGGCTGAATGAACAACGGGGCTCTCGAGATCCCAAAGCCTCCCCCAAGGGCCAGAACCTGCTGCAGAGAGACCAGTGTGCCTACTGCAAAGAGAGAGGACACTGGAAAAATGAATGCCCCAAGAGAGAAGCCAGGGAACAACCCAAGGTCCTCCAGATAGAAGGCTTAGATGACTGAGGGGAATGGGGTTTGGCCCCCCTCCCCGAGCCTTGGATAACCCTGAATGTGGAAGGGAAGCCAGTGACTTTTATGGTCGACACTGGAGCAGAACATTCAATCCTTAAGAACCCCATGGGGCCCCTTTCTCCCAAACAGTCTGGGGTACAGGGAGCCACAGGATCTAACTGATATTTGTGGACTACCCAAAGACCCATAGACCTAAAATTGGGACAGGCATCCCACTCATTCATGGTTATCCCTGAATGCCCCTACCCACTTCTGGGGAGAGATTTGTTATCCAAAGTGGGAGCTCACATCCACTTTGAGGGCGACTCGGTTTCTGTAAATGACTAGATCAGAGCCCCCATCAGCATTCTTACCTTATTGCTTAGTGATGAACATAAACTTTACACCAGCCCAAGAAGAGAAAAAGACAACTATGAGCTCCTCCATAAGTGGCTAAAAGAGATCCTGGAAGTATGGGCCGAGAAGGGAGGCATCAGATGGGCAAAGCCTCAGGCACCGATAGTGGTCCAACTAAAGGCCACTGCCACCCCTCTCCATGTGTGGCAGTACCCGATCCCCCAAGAAGCAAAGCTTACCGCTAGCTGCCTCGAGTCAACCGCTGTTTGCTTTTGAATGGAGAGATACGGGGGACAGATTGAATGGTCAACTAACATGGACCAGGTTGCCTCAGGGATTCAAGAACTCACTGGCCATCTTCGATGAGATCTGAAAAGAAGTCACCTACTTGGGATACAAACTCAAAGGGGGACGCCAATGGCTATCCCAGGCTGGAAAAGAGACTATTTTCCAGCTACCAAAGCCAGACTGTAGATGGGCTGTCAGAAAGTTCTTGGGGACAACTGGGTTCTGCCACCTCTGGATTCCTGGCTTTGTTGAACTAGGTAGATACCTTTTCCAGATGGGTCAAAGCCTTTCCAACCAAAAGAGAAACTGCTGTAGTAGTTGCCAAGAAATTCCTAGGAGACATTATTTCAAGGTGTGGCCTTCCCACTTTTATTAGATCAGACAACGGACCAGCTTTCGTCTCTCAGGTAACACAAGGGCTGAGTCATATAGGGGACTAATTGGAAGCTACACTGTCCATATCATCCCCAAAGCTCAGGTCAATTAGAAAGAATGAATTGGACCATTAAGGAGATTTTAACCAAATTAACCCTAGAAACTGGCAGTGACTGGGTGACTCTCCTCCCCTTCATTCTGTTCAGGGTCAGGAACACTCCCTATAGATTGGGCATAACCCCGTTTGAAATCCTGTTTTGCAGGCCTCCCCCGATCCTTCCCAATTTGCGAGCTGGATCTGTTAACTGAGCAAAATGATAAAAACTTCCTTTCCTCCCTACAAGCTTTGTTTCAGGTCCAAGACACCTTTTCAGTTGGTTCCCAATGCTAAGAACTTTATTATCAGTGTAACAGGTCCCCTCTTACTTCTGATACTGGCTTTTACATGTGGCCCCTGCCTTATCAATGCCCTCCTCAAATCTGTACAGAAACGGATCTCCACCATCCAACTCATGGTCCTTAGATCTCAATACAGGCCCTTGAGTAAGGAAAACCCTATTCTGTTACTTCAAAAGTTTGAAGTAGAATAAAACTCAAGGAGGGGATGAAGAGTCCTGACTAATGCTGCTCCATTTTGTAAGTGACTTTATTTTGTGACAGATGGGTCACATTGGGGGGAGGTTGCAAGAATTGCAGGGATTTGGCCAACACAGCTGTAAGGGCTAGCCAGATGCTCCCGGCCAGTGGAAGGTGGACAGCTCACCCACCCAGCAGTTGGGAGTGTCGCTCCACGTGGAGGGAACTGGTCCAGGTGGTTGGTGAGCGGGTTGGTTGTGGTGAGGGTCAGGTCATATCTGGGCCCAGTCTGCTCTGCCCACGGCCCGCTCTATGCATGGCCCTGTCTGCACACAGCCAGTTCTGCTCTGCACATGGCCTGCTCTGCCCTCTGCGCATGGCCTGCTCTGTGCACAGCCCGCTCTACACACGACCCCATTCCTATGTATAAAAGAAGAATGAATTTGTACTTTGGAGTGTGAGACTCCAGCATGCTGGCCACCCAATAAATGCTCTTGCTTTTGCATCCACGCGTCTCCCAGTTATTTGGAGGTCGATTGCACGGACCCAACAGTTATAATACATTTTAGTTTACATTTGGATCTTAATCAACTTTGTGCAATAATTCAGTATATCCATAAGGTCTTTCTGTAAAGTTTCTATAGGTTGGAGAACACTAGTTCAGACTGTTTTAAATTTGTGACTTCCAAATAAGTAAAATGCTGGTAGAGTTGATGTGGTTTAACACATAAATTCCTTCTGAAGTGTGTCTTCCAAATGGGTTCTATTTTTCTAGATATTACAAATTATAATCTGTATATTAAAAGACTTGCTTAATTTCTCTTCCACAATTTTCCTTCTGTGAATAATAAAGTTCCTTATTGGCCTCCCAAATCTTTCCAGATAAAATGTGTTATTCTTTAAAGTGCTTTAAAACACACACACTCACACACACACACACATACACACACAAGGTCAGAGTAACATTTTATTTTGAAAAAATAATTATAAGACATTCACTTTTTAGATCAAGGTATAATGATCTTTAAACTCTTTTGCCTGAGACCGAAAAATGGATAATTGATATATGTATTTTGAACAACTAAAGAGATTTGCAACATTACCTGATTACAAGTTGCATTGATAAAATGGTCCAAATGAAGGATATTGAGGGTCATAAGAACTGCTTAGCCTTTTCATGAGCTCTTGAAAGCAATCTCTAAGAATTGTTTTTCCTTTCTTGAGTACCACCTTAAATTTATTGTAAAGCTTCCTGAAACTGTTCAGCAGGAGTTCTATAAAATGTATCTGTAACCCCATTTTTTCTTCTTTTCTCTCATCTAAAAACAGCTTGAGGATACTTGCCCAGTGGGTTGTCATTTTGAGAGGGTCTTTCTGTACACATGTTCTGAGCAGGAACTCGCTGGCTCTGTAAGAGACAGCTGGCTCTTATTAACAAACTTTGCATTACAAATAGAGGCGGATACATCACATGTGGGGATTTTTGCATTTATTTTCCTTGCATTCCAGGCAGGTGTTCTTCCCATGGAGGCCAACTCTCAGGCCCTTTTATTTTAACTATAGATGAGTTATAGAGAACATGTGCTTTCCTTTTGAGACTACTGAATAACCTAGAAGCATAGTTATCTAAACTCAGCAATAGATGTGACACAATAGTCCTACAGAACGGAGGTGAACTCAGGATTAAATATTCTTGGGAAAAATAAACAAATACCTAGTAAATTTTATGAAAAGTTGCATAGTATCACTAATAAAAGAAACAACTTTTTTTTTTTTTGCAAAGATCATTGATGTGGGGAAAATGGAAGTTCTTATGGCCAGGATTCTCACCTGACCTGTGTTGGCTTGCTCACTACACATGTATGAGCAGCAGGCTCTATATAAAGAGCCCCACTTAGGGCTCTGTTCTGCACAGCTGGAGGAGAGCAGAGACTGGAGTGGTGGCAGCACCGAGGACAAAGACTGAGAGGGCTGCGGGGGTGGAGAGGTCCGGAGGCAGAGACCATCTTGCTGCATGCAGACTCGCTCTGAGTGGATGGTATTCTAGTGCTTGACCTGCCACCACGGTAATAAAGTGGGTATAAACCCTTTCATCCCAAGAATGTTCTATTGTCATTTTTCTGCCTCACTGAATCAAGAGTGAACTTGCCCAGGGCTGAAATCCATTAGTAAGAGTTTGGTAAGAGTACATATGGAGAAATACACACTTTGATATAAGATTTCACTTTTGTATGTACATACATATATACCTATATGTGATATGCACATGATACATACACAATACTTTTATAATATTTATAAAAGGTATGTGTTGGTGTTTAAAATCTATTTGTAAGAATATATGAACATATATAGCCTATCTATATGTATATATGATACTGAGAAAAATACATATTTCTCCACACAGGCTGTTACCAATAACCTTTCAAAAAACAAAAACTATTTCTATTTATTTTAATATGTATACACATGCATATATTTACACATACATATGTACCCTTCCCTCTAATCTCCTAGAGCTCAACTGGGTAACTAACCTTTAGAGGTGATTGAACAAATATACAGAAATATACGTACAAGAAAGTTTATTGCAACATCAAATATGATATTTGAACTATAGTAAATGTTCATCTATATGGGATTAATTAAACAAACCAAGGTGCACATACCTTAGGCTACAGAACAACTATTAAAGAGGATGAAGCCTTTTTTTATTTCACTTCTTAGGATATAACCTTGGACAATTTACTTGACCTCTTTGCACTTAATTTTTCTCAACTGTAAATGAGGACATCTAACACACTGGTTATTATAATGATTAAAGGAGTTAATTTATGTCAACTGCTGAGAAAGCTACCCAGGATACAGGTATTATAAATGTAGTTTATTATCTGTAGTGCATTATGAAATACAGCTGCATTGCTTAATTAGTCATGTGAGTAAATCAGATTATAGGATAATATGTATGTACATGTACTAATATGCACATTTAATGAATGTTTTATATATGTACATTTATATGTCCCCAGTTTTTATGTGCATAAGTCTGAACTGATATTTACTCACCATTCAACCATGATTTCTAGGGTAATTTAATGAGAAACTTCATTTCCTTCTTCCTATATTTCTTTAGACATTTCTATATATAATGTATTTAATGATACACATATACTACTTTTATAAAATACAACAGTTATGCTGATTATAGAAAAAAATTTGAAGAGCAAAAAATCTTACAATAAGGGAGATTTACAGATACAAATAGGCCCAATACTTACTAGTAATTTAACAAAATATTTGTGATTAGATATTATTCTTCAGAAGCAGGAATTAGAATCAGATGTAAAGTCTCTTTCTTCAAGTCTTTTTAAGAGAGATCAAAGTAAAATACTTTTAAGTACATTAGTTATATGCAGCTGCATTTATTGAACAACTATCGCTTTTATGTTCTATTTTGCATATTGTCCACTTTTTTGCATTTGTTTTTCTTGCTTGATTTTAACATGTTTAATACTAGAGAACATATTTTTTAACTATGCAAATATTCCATTATTCAAATTACATTTGTGATTATGAGTTGACTATATTAACAACAATTCATTTCCAAAGCCTAATCTTCCCTTCTAAATCTCTGTTGTTAGAATGATGAGCTGAGTATTGTAGACTTCTAGGAGAACTAAATATATTTATGACCTCTGACTCTTGCACTATTCTGGTAAGCTTCTCTAAAGTGTTCACTGAGGATAAACAATAAAATGGGGAATTGGGAGGAATTGTCAAAGAGTATTCCAGATATTTGAGACAGAAATGATGACTGATTATTTCATTGTTATCTTAAAAGGAAGACCACTGAACTATCTAGCTATGCCCACCATCTTGTTTCCTGATACCATTTGGAAGTTCACCAGGCTGATACAGTTCTGTATCTTGGTGATGGGCCATTTAAAAGTATTATTATTTTCAAATATTTATGATGTTCTTAATATCTTATTGTTGTTAATTTTTAATTAACATTACTTTGGTCAGAAACACTATTCTTTACTATTTTGATCCTTTGACATTTATTGAGACTAGTTTTATGCTCCCAGAATATTGTCCTTCTTGGTGAATATTCTATGTATGCTTACCAAAAAAGTGTGCATCTATAGCTTTTGGGGATAGTGTTCTATAAATATCAATCTGGCCGATTTAGTGATACTATTGCTCAAGTCTTCTATAATGCTACCTATATTTTTGGCTACTAGTCCTTTCAACTACTGAGAAAAGGTTCTTAAAATAACCAACTGTATGTAAATTTTATCTATTTCTTTAGTGTTTAAGTTGTGTTTCGTGCACTTGGAAGATTTGTTTTTATGTACTTAAAATGTTTAAATTGTTGGGTCTTCTTAATGAATTCACTCTCTGATTATTATGAAATGTCTTTAGTTCTAGTAGGAATTATTTTCTTGAAAGTCACTCTGTTCATACAGCTGTGACAGCTTTGTTATGCTTGTGGTTGCATAGTGTCTATTTCCATGCTTTTATTTCCAACACCTTTGTTAATATTTAAGTTGTTTTTTGGAAAAAAAGCATCTAATCAAATCTTTTTTTTATAATCCAGTTTAATAATCTCTGCCTTTTATGTGAAATTATTAGTCCATTTTAATTTAATATATGTGATTGAGTTTGTCTATCATCTTATGTGTTCCTATTTATACTACTTAACAATTTTTAAAACAACAGTATAATTCTGTTCTTTTTATAATATATTTTACTTCTATATGTGCTAAAAACATTGCTTTAGTAAGTCAATTTCTTTAAAAACATTGAAATATAAATGTGTAAATGTCTATGTAAATAAAGTAAGAAGATATCTTATACCTATCCATATTTTTAACCCTATCTGATCCTCTTGTTGGTTTTTATATAACTCACTTCCATATGGTCAGGTCTCGAAGAACTTTTGTTAGCATTCCATCCAGCACAGATCTGCTGGTGATGACTTTGCTTAGCTTCTATCTGAATATGTTTTTTTTTCTTGCTTTTATTTTGAAGAATATTTTCACTCTATGTGGAATTCCTTTTTTGTTTGAAATTTCTTTTTTGTTTTTAATTTCAGCTCTTTAAAGATGTCCTTCAGTTGTATTTGGTCTTTGTTGTTTATGATGAAAAGTCAGCTTCTAATATATCTCTGTGCAATGATTCTTTATTCTCTCAATGTTTCTTTATATTTAGTTTTCCGTCACTTTGACTATGATGGAAACAGTTATGGTTTTCTTTGCATTTATACTGCTTGTGGTTTATTGAACTTTCTTGGTCTCTGGGTTGATACAGTTTATCAATTTGGAAAAGAATCTCAGCCATAATCTCTTCAAATGTACTTCTGGCCCATTTTCTCCTTTTTTTCTTCTGGGACCTCAACTACACCCAAATTACACCATTTGATATTGTTCCACAGATCTCAGGGATTCTGTGCCTTTTATGTTAGTCTTTGGGTTATACTTTGGATAATTTCTATTCACAGGTCTTCATGGATTCTTATGTCTGTTGCAGTTTGTCTGCTGTTACTCCCATAGATAAATATATTTGATATTGTGTTTTTCATTTTCCTCATTTTTATAGTGTCTACTGTAAGGCTGGAGGCACTGGAGGGAGGGGTGAGCACATTGGACGACTTCAGCCTTAAAGAGACCAACAGATTCCGGCCTGATGATGTGCCAAATTCCCCGGTTGCTGCCCCCTCCCAACCTGGAAAAGGTGCCTTAGGCTAGCCAATCCTCGTGCAGCTATAAACCTATGCTCTCCCTCCCCTTAACTTCTTTAAAAACTTGCTGCCTGCCCTGATGGGCATGACTTCTCTGGCCTGTGACTAACCAGACCAGTGAACATCGCCCAGGATTGCACCCTATTAAACTTTTGACTCCTTTGTAGCCTCCTCGCCTGGTTATTTTGGCTCGATTTTTACCTTACATCTACCTCTCTACTAAAGTTCCTCACCTGTATATGCATGTTGTCCATCTTTTCCACTAGGCACCCTTCTCCTAGTTATTTTTATTTTAAGGTCTCTGGTAATTCCAGCATGGTGGCCAATTCCAGTTCTGCTTCTATTGATTACTTCTTCTTTTCATCAAAGGACATGTTGCTTCTTTTCTGTCTCTATTCTTAATTAGTTTTTTATGACATATTTTGTACATAAGAGAACAAAGTAAATAATATTTATCTCCATTAAAAGGCTGCCCTTCTTTGCCAGCCTAAATTATATTTGACTTCCATCTGAGTTTTTTGCAGCTTTAGTTAAATACAATTCATGACTTAAAATGCCTCCACTTAGCAAGGCCTGGGATTTGAGCAATAGCAAGGGTCTGATAATCTCGTTTTCATTTACATCCAGGTTTCTGGTCATCTGGGAGTTCTCTTTGCTCTCTGGTCCTGCTTTTTGGGAAATCTCTTCCTGTCCTGCAGCCCAGCCCTTAGGCTTTGGTGACCTGCTGCAGTATTCTGGCTAAGGGCCAGAGTTTATCAGAGAAATTTCTGTCTGTTCTCTTGCCCCATTGGCAGCTTGTGGCATGCTGCTATGGTGCAGCCAACAAAAGCTAAGTACCTCTGTGAGTTTCTCTCATTACTCTACCCCAGGACCCTGCTTTCAGTGGAGAATTGCTTTGTCTATGCAAGAGGCCTGTGCATCTGAGACTTTCCTGCTCTGCCCTGAGACTTCAGGGTACCCCGTCATGGTGAATATTTGGGGGAAGATCTGGGAAGCGGGTGCAGACTCAGGCCGTGGCTGGGGTGCTGTGTAGTTATCCTCCATCTACATGGTGCTGTGAAAATTCATTAAAGGTTGAGCAGGTTTCTACATGTTTTGTCCTTACCTTTGGAAGATGCCTCTGAGACAGGGACCGTGTGTGTAGTCAGAGTAGGGTGAGGGCCTCCGGAAAAGGCAAGGCCAGATATTGCAATCAGGGCAATGTAACTACATGCAAGGAAACCCTCTACTAAAACTCTGTGTTAAACATTCAGCTCTAGAGTCTTTCTTCAGTGAGATCAGTTAATATACCCCAGATAAAGAAGAGTAGCACATTTTATTTTATGCTGATCATTTATAATCATGTGTAAGATTCACTTTAACATGCTAAAAGGCCCAGGCCTGTATGCTGTCTTTCCTCCTTCAGATCTGATAAGGTGATTTTGCAAACTAGGCAAACTAATTTAGCATGCAAGCCCAGCCATAATACAGTAAAAGGCAAGAAGGATTCCACCTTAAGGATAAGATTGCATGTAACTTACTCTTTAGCAAACAGCACCTCAGCCAACCTTGGAGGCTGAGCAGGTGGCCTTATTTCATATGCCCCCAGATCCAGATGCTGGTATCTCAGGGAGAAATCAACAGAGCAGGAACTTCCTTGTGTCAAGTTAATTCTAAATATCCTAGGACCACTTAATAAGTCCACACCCCTAAGCTTTTTTTCATGTTCTCGAAAAATCCTCATCTGCCTATAAAACCCCTAGACAACGCACCACCCCAGACTCTCTTGTCCCCTCCTGGTGTGGGCCAGGAGCTCTGTCCTTTCACTTTATCTCTAAATAAAAGCCTGTGCCTTGCTCTCCTATCTTGAGGGTTTGTGAAGCTCATTCTTCGGCTTCGTGAACCAGAACCCCGGCATCATCATCTCTTCTCATCCCTCTGTTAGAAATAAAAGCAGCTGCCCAAGTGCTCATAACTTTTTGGATTTTAGTTCATTATAGTTTCTTGCATACTCAATTCTTCTGTTAAACTCTGATTTGTAGCTTACCCAGGCTGTTGTAGTTGTTTGGATAGTGATATTCACTTGGAAATTTCTACATACTAACTACTAACTACATAGAACTCCAGCTGATGATTAAAAACTAGTATTACTAATGTGAACTCTGCTGTTCTGGGACACTATGAAATTCACAACCTCAGGAGATTGTAAGGAAGTCTAGCATGCAGATGGATCTGTTTCCAGGGTCCTTTATTTCACACCCTTTTCCTTTGTCATACGTAGTGTTTGCCTCTGAGCATTCCAGTTCATTTACTTAGTTGTCTTTTTTGTGTGTGCTGACTTCCTCAATGGATTTGAATATAGTATTTCTTTCTTTAGGCCAGCTTTTTTAAACATAAAGACGTATGATTCTTCCTGATCTTAAATCTAGGTCTTATGGTAATTTTCTTCTCTTTTAAAATGCTGCCCATCTCTTGGCAACTTCATGCAATTAGATACTTAGTAGTTTTTATGGAGAATTTGTTTTAGAAATTATGTTTCAAATAAAGTATGGCCCTGTGTATTTATCATATAAGTATGCTGCTATAATTAATGTATATTTTATAAAGTATTTTGACTTGATCGAATTTCTACAAATCTGTTTACTGAGAAAAACATCAAAAAAGATGGACTTCTCCAGGGGACTTCTATATATTTTATTCTCATATTTTTATGTTACTCTAAATTTTATAAACATACAGTTGAGCAGTAATTATTTGATGATTTATGGATTAGAAATTTTTTGTTTTCAGTATTATTGAGGTGATTGAATATTTGATTCAATATTATAAGCATAGATAATTTTTGATCAGTATACTTAAGTTTATGTGTGGAATTGTCAAAGTGAATATGAGAAAATGAAATCTTATTAAAGTTAGAATATAGTTAAGCTGGAGAGTTCACCCCATCCTATAAAATGTCCATATTCTATATTCTAAAATATGGTACCAAGATTTAGAGATTAAACTGCACAGAGTCAGTAGTGCTGCCTGAATATGTGATGTACTTATACACAATTAGGAATGAGAAAGTAAAAAGGGCTTTGGTTAGGAGAAAAAAACCATATAATTTCATTCAATAAAACATCACTTAGCTAATTCTTAATCTAATGAAATACAAAAATTTAAATATTTAGTTATCCCATACAGCCCATTATTGCCCATTTGCAGGAAGCAAATGATCCAGAAATATTTAAGATTTGAAAAATGTAATATACATGTGAAATTTGTCTAAATTCTGCATTTCTGAGCCTCACTCATTATTATTCAAATGGTTGTTTGAATGTGTGCATGTGTTTTAATCACATTACAGTTCTCAGTTAATCATAGAGAGCAGGATGTCTAGTATAGTTGCTACAGCATTTTTTAATTCCTAAGTTTTCAGAAGAGGGGAGGAAAATCCCATCCTGTTTTATCACCTAGAATATTTTGAGGTGAACAGCTCCTTAATGAAGAGTAGAATGAGAGTTATGCTAGTCTATTATCTAGGGGAATGTCCTAGAAGGAAAACAGAAGTTGTAGAAACATCTGGGTTCGATTTTTGGCATAAGCAACCAAACGTTGTACTCCCGAGGAGCAAACGTTCCCAAAGAAAACACAACTGAAGCTGTCTGCTTTTATTAATGCGCCTCACTGGTGAATCTCCCGTGGTGATGGATCACTCTCATTTAAGAAATGATGTGCTAGAGAAATGCATTATTTTCAAGAGTAACAGAGTGGATTAATGCAAGTGTGTACTGAAAAAAATTCAAAACTCTCATGATATATGCTGATTTTTGGGCGTTCCCCATTTGCACGGCTGTTTAAGCAAGCACTCTAAATGGAAATGCACTTGACATTTTTGCAACTAGATGTGATCAAACAATATTAGAATTTAGCTGATTTCTCAGAAAATGATTAAATTGATTTCTTCCCCCTTTCCAATACTTTCATGGGTAAAAAGAGGAATAAAAGACATTTAATAAAATAGACACCCATATGAGAAGCTGCCTGGGAACAATATAAGGTGGTTGATATCTTTTTTTTTCCTTTCCCTCCCTTCCTTCTTCTGCCACAATAGTCCTGGGCTGCATACATGATCAAGAGAATTTTGATCACCCATTTCCAGGCCTTGGTAAAGCAATTCAGGATAAATGTTTGATTAGATACCTTGAGACTTAGTTTTGCTTTCCATTAATGTTTATGTCACAAGAACTTAATATAGAAATATTCTTAAACACTCTATAATAAATTATTTTGGCCTTGCAATGCCTGGTAGTAAACAACTGAGCATTAGATTCCTCCAGGGAGGTAAGAGCTAACACAAGAAGATGACTATTTCTGGTGCACAAGATCACCTGCACAGTGCTTATTATATTACCCAGTCCAGCAAGTAAGGGCAGTATATGAAAGAGGATGATGACAGGAAATGTAATTGTTAGGCCTGTTTGTAGCTTTTACCTGAAAAAAGGTTCTGGTTGCTTTATGGAAGAGAAAATGGATCAATTGTTTTAGTTATCTACTGCTGCATAACAAATTATCACAAGCTTAGCAGCTTAAGATGACAAATATTTATTACCTAACAGTTTCTATGATCCGGAATCATGACATGACTCAGCTCGGGCCTCTGATTTAGGGTCTCATGAGGCTGCAGTGAGGTGTCTGCAGGGATGGGGTCCCATCTGAGGCTTGACAGAGAAAGGATCCACTCCTAAGCTCACATCGCTGTTGGCAGGATTCAGTTCCTTGCTGGCTGTTAGCTGGAGGACCCCTCATGTCCTTGCCATGTAAGCCTGTTCCTGTGGGTTTGTTTTATCAAAGCCCCCAAGAGAGTCAATATTAGGGGTCAGCTAAACGATGAAAACTACAATTATATGTAACATAATATTGGAAGTGACATCCATCAACTTTGCGATATTCTGTTGGCTAGAAGCAAGTTACAGGTCTGTCCACACTCAAAGGAAGATGATTACACAAAGGTGTAAATATAAGGAGCCATCTTGAGCATCTGAATATCAGAAATACTAAATTCTAAAATATTTCCCTATTTTTGAGTCTAGTTCACCTAAATAACTTCATTTTCCCACAAAATTCTGTACAAATATTTCTGTGAAGGAGAATTTGTAAACTTGATGAATTGTAAATGATGTATTACTCAATTAGTCTAGAAATTAGAACACATGTGTTTTTTAATCATCCCCTACTCCTTACCAGCTATGTAACATAGGGTAATTTCTAGCCTTCTGAAACTCAGTTTCCTCCATGTGAAACAGGGAAATTATGGTTAGCCTGTCTATCTCATAGACATATTCTTATAATAAAGTGACATAAACCCCCAACCCCCCCAAAATGCTTTGAACAAATAAGTTGTTTATAACTGAAAGATATATGTATAGGTGACCTAAATTTCCCAGGGTTTCACTAGTGTACGATCCCATATGTAATAATGACTTGAAGTGTTTTGACCCCATAGCTCACAAGTTTACCCCACCTCTTGTGAATTTTCCTCTCTCATATTTTCTGTGAGCTTCCAAGGAATGTCTCCCATAATCTCACGAACGTTCTTGATCAGCTCCAAAGCCATACACTATTTCTTACATTCTCTCCAGTCCTGGTGTCCCTGTGTGGGGTCATGGGGACCTGCCAGTCCATTGTCTTCTCTGGGGACAGTTCCCTGGAGCCTTGGAGGTGGTGGAGGTATGAGCTGAGGGTTTAAACAGGATGGATATAGGACACATTCCCTTGCCCCTCAAATTTAGAGCCAGTTGAAAAATAGACAGGAACTTGATAAATATAGACTAGAATGTCAGCTCTATCTTCATAGAAAGTGGATTAGAAAACACAGTGTGAATTTATGACTCTACATGGGGTTCCTAACAGCCATTGCCTGAGCTCTGATCTTGGAAAACTCCTTTTAGAAATGGAGGGCAGGACAGTTGTTTACACAGACCTGCAAAGGCAAATCGCAGTGTCATGCCTGCTGAGCCCTGATGGCTGAATAGAGAGAGAGCAAGGCCCTGGGACATTGGCCACCAACAAATTGAGAAACATGAACCAGTGGGCACCAGATCCTTGTCATCTCTCCAATCAAATCAGTCAATACTTTTTCTGTGGAGAGGAGGAACTAAGGAAAGGACAGAGAGGCTGAAAGAAGAAATTTGCATAAACCTGAGAGAAATGGAATAGAATGTCCCCTAATACTGCCTGAGGCAAAGCTGAGGACCAGTTGGTCTCTTACCAGGAAAATTTGCTCCAGAGCAGAAGATACCAAGCACAGCTACTTTTGTCCTGGTGAAGAGTCTGAGAAAAGAGTGGCTTGACCAGGGTGTAGCTCTGCTTCCCACATGCAATAGAAATGACTCCTTGCTGCTCTATTGGGATGTTTACTCCCTGTGAAAGGTGCAGGGCCATGGGCTGGAAGTTGATAAAGCTAAACCAAATGGCATTGCAATGCAGCAGCGCAGCAACTGATTGTTAAAACTGATATATTTCTGTTAATTCTTTCTGCAACTAACTGTAGTTAGCTGGAAGCCGGTGGTCACAGTTAACTGAAAAGCTGAAAGTAGTGATACCTGGCATGGCGCTGTTTACTGAGACTAATTTTCTACTTTTATTATTTAAGTTCAAATGGCTAATGTGCCTTCCAAGAAGTTTTGGAAAAATCACAAGTGTTAAAGAAGAGCAAGTACTAAAGGAAAGGGAGGTGGTTTGCAAACTATTTTCACAACAGCAGGAATGACCCAGACAATGGATATGAGCAAACCTGTGTTTGAAACAATAGTGAAGAGATAATCAGTTTCTCCTTCTCCCCATTTTACTGTGAATGCCAAGCTGTTTAAAATGTGCTTGAAGAAGTAACAAATTAAACCAGTGCAGGGAATTCGATTCTCACTCTGGTCTGCCTGTGTCTTACTAAGTTCTTAAGAAAGCAGAATCTTTGATTTTAATTTATGGGACATCCCACTTACCTATATATCCACTGGAGCAGTCATAATGGTCTCTTTGCTCTTTGCCCTCCAAAGAATAAGGGTTGGTTAGTGTCTCTGAGCTGAGTTCTCTCCCAGGAAATTTTTAGTTTTTCATAAAAGTAGGCTTCTCTATTCAAGTCTCCCAGTTATGCCCAAAAGTACCCACAGCTTAGATTCCGGTCAGGCCTTCTCTTGTCCTTGCATTACTCTTCCCTTCCCCTCAGCAATAACTTGGAAATACCATGGTGGAAACAAAACAAGGAGTTAGGAACAAATCACACTCACTTCTATGCTTGCTGTTGAAGGAGAAGGGTTCTGTCATTTTGATTAGATCATTTCATCAGGACATGGAAGCACATTGGGATCACCAGATGCTAAGAATTTGTCACAATTTGTCCTGTTTTCTTCTTCTGGTGCCCAGCCCCATGTGTTTTGTTAGCTAGTCACATGGTCACAGGGTTCCCCAAAGCTGAAGGCAGAATCTGACTAACATTTTTTTCCTGAGCAGGATAGTCTCACATGTGAGATTTAAAATGCATTATATTGCACACGCTGATTCAACTCTTGCTAATACAGAGGCAAGTGCACCCCCATGACAGGAAAGGGAGCTAAAAGTGTTTCCTGCTGTGCTCATAGCTCTGTTATCTCTGCCCATTATTCTTTGTAGATGGTCTTATTGGCTGCTTTGAACTGTAAATCATCTCTGAGCAGTTCTTACCTCAGACACAACTCAGTCATGGGCCTGTCCGTCACCCACCATGAATCCTGCTGGACGTGACAAGATGGAGAGTTGCTGAATAAATACCTCACCTTTAATATAGAATCAAAGCAAGACAGTAAAGACTGTGTTTGGATCTTTCTCTAAAGTGAGTAGTGCTGATTCTAAGCATTCTTTACAATAGATGTTGCAGCAACTAAGGATATTTATACTCAGAGTATAACTCTTTGCATTTAGGTTAATTTGCACCTCTTCAAGTATGAAAGAGGACTTTCATACATAGAGCAAACAAGATGTTATTGCTTAGGGTTTCAGAGATTTCACTTATTTCTTGTCGCTTAAAGTCATACCTTCAAAACCCTGACATGGGCCAGGACGGCATAAGCAGCTGGGTCAGGAATCATCTTTATAAAGTCACTCATGCTGTGTCTTTTCCGTTGAGTAAATGTACATTGGACATTTAGAGGAGATCACTGAGAAGGAAGAAGTAGATTACCAATAATACCAAGAAGTTTTACTTTTGTACAAAACAAAGTAAAACAGCCTATTCTTATTTTTAATCCAGTTTAAAGTTTAAATAATTATATTTATGTGTTATATACTCTTTTTTTTTTTATGTCCATGCTCACCCTCAAGTCATTAGCATCTTAACTTTTCAATCACTGCTGTCTTATTTCAATGGTAGTCACAGAAACTTGCTGGATATGTTGGGTAATGCAGTCAGAGCACAATTCTGATTAGTCATGGACTCATGAGGTTATTTATTTATTTCAAAATAGAAACACTACTTTGATTGAAATAGATTTATAAGTCCTGGGCCACTGTGAATCTTATAATTGATCATATTTCCTTTGTTGCCATTTAGAACCTGACAGCCCATATTTAGTACACGAAAAAGTCCTTATAATATGTGTTTTTTAGACTCACCTGAATATGGCTATATTGTGTATATGTGTGCACTTGTGTTTGCCCTACTTTACAGTGTGTATGTATACACACACATACATAGACACATATGGGCACACATGCACATGTATTTTGTATATTTTTCATACAAGAAATGTGTTTTGAGTTTAAACTGGGCAGTGATTAGTGAATTAACTAATTAAAGACTGTGAAACATACAGCTGACCTCAAATCATCTTTCCATTGGATTCAGTCCCTGTGCTGTTGCCATCGTTTGAAATCTGATAGATGGTGCTCGTGGCTTATTTTAGCATGCCAAAAATGGGTCAGATATTTCTTTTCTTTTTTTTTCTCTTCAAATCTCATAGGTTTTGTTTTGTTTAGTAGATTCTTTGAAAAAGGTGGGATCTTGCCCATGGTTTCTAATGAAGCCTTTTGTTAAGTTCAAGCCCAGTAATCACAAACAATGTAGAGGATAATGGTGCATGATAGACATAGTTTTCTTTTCTAAGGATCTCAGTTTCTATATTCAGCAAATGAGAATGCCTTTACAGCCTCTCTTCTGTATATAAAAGTGAGTAAAAAATAGAAAAGAATAGAAGCTACAACCACAGAATTTATGACAGACATATAAAGAGCAAGAAGGCACTGGTCCATGGAAGAAAGACAAATGCAACTTTGATAGTTTTATAGAGAAAACTCTTTGAATTATAAATCACATCACATATGCTTAGCACAGATAATTTAAAAGAATGTTTGCTAGTAAGGGTATCATAGCAGCCTATGAGGAGGGACTGTAGACACCTTCCCCGCCCCCACCGGCTGCCCCTCACCCCCCCACTCTGTCTCCAGGGCCCAGAAGTACAGGCGCCTTCCTAAGGCAAGCACCTCACGCTCCCTGCCCTGATGCTCCCAGGCTCACTGTGGGCATCCGGGCTGCTCCTGGGCCTTCTTAGTTACTAATTACACACAGGGCTGTATTGCTGTGTTTGGATTTCAAAGCCCTAATTAAAATTCCTTAACTTAGGAGTAGCTTCTTAAAACAAAAACACATAAAAAAAAAACAGCAAAGCAAGTTAGAAAATAACTGAAGCAAAAAGGATTCTGGCTAATTTAAACTGCTTACTGTCTCTATGAAAAGCAGAAAGAAATAAAGGAGACAAGGGACAAGCACAAAAACTGCTAGCCCATGATTCCCCTAGTTAAAAATCGGAGGTGAAATCTGTCTGTCCTTAAACACTCCACTGGTGTGGTAACCATCCAGTCACAAAGTGAGAGCACAGAAAGACTGAATTATTGTTCTTAGTTCAGGGCGCTCAGCACAGAGTGAAGGTCCTACTGTCTCTGCTGTTCCACTGGGACCCTGTTCCCTGCTGTCTGTTTGCTGATTAAAGGGATCCTAGATACGCCACTGTGGCATAACAGTTCTTTTGAGCTGAAAGCATTTGAGTTTCTGAAATCCCTTATCTGGCTGAAAGCAGAGACTCCCAAAATAACTCAGTGGTCATAAATCCACTCCTGGAGAGCAAGTAGGGAAGACTGACTCCTTCACCAGAGATGAGGAGAAGTCCGAGGCACACCTACAGGTCATCCTCACAAAGCTATTTTATTTCCCGTCTGCTCACCCGAAGGGCCATTTATCTCATCAAAAAGTCTTTTGTTTTCCCATCTGTGCCTTTCTCTACCCATCCCCTACCCAAGTGTCCGCCTCCCCATCCCCTTTACCTCTGTGTCCTGACTTCTAACCACCACTCTGAGTCACATTTCTTGGTGAACTCCCTTATATACTCCTTTATGTATTTAAAATCTGTCTTTTCCCTTCTTTTTTTTTTTTTTTTTTTTTTTTTTTTTTTTTTTTTTTTTTTTTTATTGAAGGGTAGTTGACACACAGTATTACATTACATTAGTTTCAGGTGTACAACACAGTGATTCAACATTTATATACATGATAATTCTAAGTACCAGCTATCACCATACCAAGTTGTTACAATATTTTGACTATATTCCTTATGCTATACATTACATCCCGGTTGCTTATTTATTTTACAATTGGAAGTGTGTACTTTTTCTTGGTTGTTGTTGTTAGGGCATCTCTCATTTTTATTGATCAAATGGTTGTTAACAACAATAAAATTCTGTATAGGGGAGTCAATGCTCAATGCACAATCATTAATCCACCCCAAGCCTAATTTTCGTCAGTCTCCAATCTTCTGAAGCATAACGAACAAGTTCTTACATGGAGAACAAATTCTTACATAGTGAATAAGTTACATGGTGAACAGTACAAGGGCAGTCATCACAGAAACTTTTGGTTTTGCTCATGCATTATGAACTATAAACAGTCAGTTCAAATATGAATACACATTTGATTTTTATACTTGATTTATATGTGGATACCACATTTCTCTCTTTATTATTTTTAATAAGATGCTGAAGTGGTAGGTAGATACAACATAAAGGTAGAAAACATAGTTTAGTGTTGTAAGAGAGCAAATGTATATGATCAGGTGTGTGCCTGTAGACTATGTGTTAATCCAAGCTAGACAAGGGCAATAAAACATCCACATATGCAGAAGATTTCTCTCAGAACAGGGGGGGTGAGGTTCTAAGCCTCACCTCTGTTGATCCCCAGTTTCTCACCTGATGGCCCCCCTGCGACTGTGCCTGTCTTAGGTTGTTCCTCCCTTGAGGAATCTTACCCGTCTCTGGCTAACCAGTCATCTTCCGGGGCCACACAGGGAAATGTTAAGTTGGTAAGTGAGAGAGAAGCCTTATTGTTTGAAATGGTTAGCTTTTTATTTCTTTGCATATTTATGCCCTGTGGCTTCTATGCCCAGCATTTGTCTTGAGGTATCTTTACCACTTGGAGGAGTTATGATACTCGGTAAATTTGATATGAGGCACGAATTCTATTTAAGAATTCGTTGTAATTAGGAAGGAAGAAGAAAAGCTATAGAAGTAGCAGGCGGGAGAAAACATGGGAAGATTGATTATTTCTTTGACATATCTTCTTGTAGAGTAACTTCAGCATGTATATATTTTAAGCTACTACTTAAATTGCGCACACACATTAACATAATAGGAGTATAGTTACATAACCAAGGCATACCTGTAATTACCAGCCATCTCCAGTGAAACCAAGAAAACCAGTTAGGCACCCTAGGCATTTGTGAAAACTTATCAATGATATGATGGTTATTATCTAACTGAATTTGAATAGTTTGAGAAAAATCAGACAAATTAAAACAACCCATTCCTGGGCACTGTTCACATCCCATATGTTCTTTTAACAGTAAATAGTCTGTAGTTGTAAGATTTTGGAGCGCTACAATTTGCACTTCTCCTAATTCTTGGTTGAGTTCCAACAGTATAGATCCAGTCAAATTTGTTGTTTTACTGTATGCACAGGCCAGCTTAGATATCTCCTTCATTCCCATGGCAAGTCCAGGAGCTGGTGGGATGAGTGCATCTACAGCTGTAGCAGTGCGTGGATCTTTGTTGGGGTTTTTTGATGATCTTCTTCTGGCATGAGTCTTCCCGAGAGTGCTGATGTTGGAAGTTCTCTTTCATATCGTTTCTTAGTTCATTTTCGGGGTAGCCCAATTAGGCTTTGATCCTCTGTATAAACACAAACAGACCCTTTGCCTACACTTTTATATGTCCTTTATATTATTGTGTAGAACTCATTAGAGGTCACCACATAGGAACTGCATTTTTTTTTTTTAATCATTAATCTACACTTACATGACGAATACTTACGAATACTTTGTTTACTAGGCTCTCCCCTATACCAGGTCCCCCCTATATACTCCTTTACAGTCACTGTCCATCAGCGTAGCAACCTGTTGTAGAATCACTACTTGTCTTCTCTGTGTTGTACAGCCCTCCCCTTTCTCCCACCCCGCTATGGATGCTAATCTTAATACCCCCCTACTTCTCCCCCCCTTATCCCTCCCTACCCACCCATCCTCCCCAGTCCCTTTCCCTTTGGTACCTGTTAGTCCATTCTTGAGTTCTGTGATTCTGCTGCTGTTTTGTTCCTTCAGTTTTTCCTTTGTTCTTATATTCCACAGATGAGTGAAATCATTTGGTATTTCTCTTTCTCTGCTTGGCTTGTTTCACTGAGCAAAATACCCTCCAGCTCCATCCATGTTGCTGCAAATGGTTGGATTTGCCCTTTTCTTATGGCTGAGTAATATTCCATTGTGTATATGTACCACATCTTCTTTATCCATTCATCTATCGATGGACATTTAGGTTGCTTCCAATTCTTGGCTATTGTAAATAGTGCTGCGATAAACATAGGGGTGCACTGATCTTTCTCATACTTGATTGCTGCATTCTTAGGGTAAATTCCTAGGAGTGCAATTCCTGGGTCAAATGGTAAGTCTGTTTTGAGCATTTTGATGTACCTCCATACTGCTTTCCACAATGGTTGAACAAGTTTACATTCCCACCAGCAGTGTAGGAGGGTTCCCCTTTCTCCACAGCCTCGCCAACATTTGTTGTTGTTTGTCTTTTGGATGGCAGCCATCCTTACTGGTGTGAGGTGATACCTCATTGTAGTTTTAATTTGCATTTCTCTGATAATTAGCGATGTGGAGCATCTTTTCATGTGTCTGTTGGCCATCTGTATTTCTTTTTTGGAGAACCGTCTGTTCAGTTCCTTTGCCCATTTTTTAATTGGGTTATTTGTTTTTTGTTTGTTGAGGCGTGTGAGCTCTTTATATATTCTGGACGTCAAGCCTTTATCGGATGTGTCATTTTCAAAGATATTCTCCCATACTGTAGGGTTTCTTTTTGTTCTATTGATGGTGTCTTTTGCTGTACAGAAGCTTTTCAGCTTAATATAGTCCCACTTGTTCATTTTTGCTGTTGTTTTCCTTGCCCGGGGAGATATGTTCAAGAAGAGGTCACTCATGTTTATGTCTAAGAGGTTTGTGCCTATGTTTTCTTCCAAGAGTTTAATGGTTTCATGGCTTACATTCAGGTCTTTGATCCATTTTGAGTTTACTTTTGTATATGGGGTTAGACAATGGTCCAGTTTCATTCTCCTACATGTAGCTGTCCAGTTTTGCCAGCACCATCTGTTGAAGAGACTGTCATTTCGCCATTGTATGTCCATGGCTCCTTTATCAAATATTAATTGACCATATATGTCTGGGTTAATGTCTGGATTCTCTAGTCTGTTCCATTGGTCTGTGGCTCTGTTCTTGTGCCAGTACCAAATTGTCTTGATTACTATGGCTTTATAATAGAGCTTGAAGTTGGGGAGTGAGATCCCCCCTACTTTATTCTTCTTTCTCAGGATTGCTTTGGCTATTCGGGGTCTTTGGTGGTTCCATATGAATTTTTGAATTATTTGATCCAGTTCATTGAAGAATGTTGCTGGTAGTTTCATAGGGATTGCATCAAATCTGTATATTGCTTTGGGCAGGATGGCCATTTTGACGATATTAATTCTTCCTAGCCATGAGCATGGGATGCGTTTCCATCTGTTAGTGTCCCCTTTAATTTCTTTTAAGAGTGACTTGTAGTTTTCAGAATATAAGTCTTTCACTTCTTTGGTTAGGTTTATTCCTAGGTATTTTATTTTTTTTGATGCAATTGTGAATGGAGTTGTTTTCCTGATTTCTCTTTCTGTTGGTTCATTGTTGGTATATAGGAAAGCCACAGATTTCTGTGTGTTGATTTTGTATCCTGCAACTTTGCTGTATTCCGATATCAGTTCTAGTAGTTCTGGGGTGGAGTCTTTAGGGTTTTTTATGTACAGTATCATGTCATCTGCAAATAGTGACAGTTTGACTTCTTCTTTGCCAATCTGGATTCCTTGTATTTTTTTGTTTTGTCTGATTGCCGTGGCTAGGACCTCTAGTACAATGTTAAATAACAGTGGGGAGAGTGGGCATCCCTGTCTAGTTCCCGATCTCAGCGGAAATGCTTTCAGCTTCTCGCTATTCAATATAATGTTGGCTGTGGGTTTTTCATAGATGGCCTTTATTATGTTGAGGTACTTGCCCTCTATTCCCATTTTGCTGAGAGTTTTTATCATGAATGGATGTTGAACTTTGTCAAATGCTTTTTCAGCATCTATGGAGATGATCATGTGGTTTTTGTCTTTCTTTTTGTTGATGTGGTGGATGATATTGATGGACTTTCGAATGTTGTGCCATCCTTGCATCCCTGGGATGAATCCCACTTGGTCATGGTGTACGATGGTTTTGATGTATTTTTGAATTCGGTTTGCTAAAATTTTGTTGAGTATTTTTGCGTCTACGTTCATCAGGGATATTGGTCTATAGTTTTCTTTTTTGGTGGTGTCTTTGCCTGGTTTTGGTATTAGGGTGATGTTAGCTTCATAGAATGAGTTTGGGAGTATCCCCTCCTCTTCTATTTCTTGGAAAACTTTAAGGAGAATGGGTATTATGTCTTCCCTGTATGTCTGATAAAATTCCGAGGTAAATCCATCTGGCCCGGGGGTTTTGTTCTTTGGTAGTTTTTTGATTACCGCTTCAATTTCGTTGCTGGTAATTGGTCTGTTTAGATTTTCTGTTTCTTTTTGGGTCAGTCTTGGAAGGTTGTATTTTTCTAGGAAGTTGTCCATTTCTCCTAGGTTTCCCAGCTTGTTAGCATATAGGTTTTCATAGTAGTCTCTAATAATTCTTTGTATTTCTGCGGGATCTGTTGTGATTTTTCCTTTCTCATTTCTGATACTGTTGATTTGTGTTGACTCTCTTTTCCTCTTAATAAGTCTGGCTAGAGGCTTATCTATTTTGTTTATTTTCTCGAAGAACCAGCTCTTGGTTTCATTGATTTTTGCTATTGTTTTATTCTTCTCAATTTTATTTATTTCTTCTCTGATCTTTATTATGTCCCTCCTTCTGCTGACCTTAGGCCTCATTTGTTCTTCTTTTTCCAATTTTGATAGTTGTGACATTAGACCGTTCATTTGGGATTGCTCTTCCTTTTTTAAATATGCTTGGAGTGCTATATACTTTCCTCTTAAGACTGCTTTTGCTGCGTCCCACAGAAGTTGGGGCTTAGTGTTGTTGTTGTCATTTGTTTCCATATATTGCTGGATCTCCATTTTGATTTGGTCATTGATCCATTGATTATTTAGGAGCGTGTTGTTTAGCCTCCATGTGTTTGTGAGCCTTTTTGCTTTCTTTGAACAGTTTATTTCTAGTTTAATGCCTTTGTGGTCTGAAAAGTTGGTTGGTAGGATTTCAATCTTTTGGAATTTACTGAGGCTCTTTTTGTGTCCTAGTATGTGGTCTATTCTGGAGAATGTTCCATGTGCACTTGAGAAGAACGTGTATCCTGTTGCTTTTGGATGTAGAGTTCTGTAGATGTCTATTAGGTCCATCTGTTCTAGTGTGTTGTTCAGTGCCTCTGTGTCCTTACTTATTTTCTGTCTGGTGGATCTGTCCTTTGGAGTGAGTGGTGTGTTGAAGTCTCCTAGAATGAATGCATTGCATTCTATTTCCTCCTTTAGTTCTGTTAATATTTGTTTCAGGTATGTTGGTGCTCCTGTATTGGGTGCATATATATTTATAATGGTTATATCCTCTTGATGGACTGAGCCCTTTATCATTATGTAATGTCCTTCTTTGTCTTTTGTTACTTTCTTTATTTTGAAGTCTGTTTTGTCTGATACCAGAATTGCAACACCTGCTTTCTTCTCTCTGTTGTTTGCTTGAAATATCTTTTTCCATCCCTTGACTTTAAGTCTGTGCGCGTCTTTGGGTTTGAGGTGAGTCTCTTGTAAGCAGCATATGGATGGATCTTGCTTTTTTATCCATTCTATTACTCTGTGTCTTTTGATTGGTGCATTCAGTCCATTTACATTTAGGGTGATTATTGAAAGGTATGAATTTATTGCCATTGCAGGCTTTAAGTTTGTGGTTACCAAAGGTTTAGGGTTAGCTTCTTTACTGTCTTACTGTCTAACTTAACTCGCTTGTTGAGCTATTATAAACACAATCTGATGATTCTTTATTTCTCTCCCTTCTTATTCCTCCTCCTCCCTTCTTCATATGTTGGGTGTTTTGTTGTGTGCTCTTTTTAGGAGTGCTCCCATCTAGAGCAGTCCCTGTAGGATGCCCTGTAGAGGTGGTTTGTGGGAGGCAAATTCCCTCAACTTTTGCTTGTCTGGGAATTGTTTAATCCCTCCTTCATATTTAAATGATATTCGTGCTGGATACAGTAGTCTTGGTTCGAGGCCCTTCTGTTTCATTGCATTAAGTATATCATGCCATTCTCTTCTGGCCTGTAGGGTTTCTGTTGAGAAGTCTGATGATAGCCTGATGGGTTTTCCTTTGTAGGTAACCTTTTTTTTCTCTCTGGCTGCTTGTAATACTTTGTCCTTGTCTTTGATCTTTGCCATTTTAATTATTATGTGTCTTGGTGTTGCCCTCCTTGGATCCCTTGTCATGGGAGTTCTGTGTGCCTCTGTGGTCTGAGAGGCCATTTCTTCCCCTAGTTTGGGGAAATTTTCAGCAATTATTTCTTCAAAGACATTTTCTATCCCCTTTTCTCTCTCTACTTCTTCTGGAATGCCTATGATTCTTAAATTATTTCTTTTATATTGATCACTCAGCTCTCTTAAAATTCTTTCATTCCTGGAGATCCTTTTATCTCTCTCTGCATCAGCTTCTCTGCGTTCCTGTTCTCTGTTTTCTAGTCCATTAATGGTCTCTTGCATCTCGTCCATTCTGTTTTGAAGTCCTTCCAGAGCTTGTTTTATTTCTGAATTCTCCTTCCTTAGTTCTTGCATATTTCTCTGCAAGTCCATCAGCATGGTTATGACTTTTGTTTTGAATTCTTTTTCAGGTAGACTGGCTAAATCTATCTCCCCAGATTCCTTCTCAGGGGAAGATGTAGCAGATGCCGAAGCTGTCTGGGTTAGTCTTGTCTGAATCATATTTTTTTGCCTTTTCATGTTGACAGGTGCTATTGACTGTCAGCTGGGAGGGCCAAAATTTTCACTTACTACTGGCCTTTCTTTACTGGGGCAACTGCGACCCCTAGTGGCTTGTGTTGGGTAATTGCGTGTAGAGTGGGTCTTTGTGTCTTGCCTGGCCGGGAGGGAGAAATTTCCCTTTCTGTGGGCGGAATTTGTCTCAGGCTGCTTCTCTGCTTTTGCAGCGCCCGGTGGGGTGATGGATGGGGGGGCTGCTTGACTGTTTGCCTCCGTGAGGGGTCTCAGAGCTGTTGCCCAGGGGGTTAGTGCACCCGGTTTTCCCTGTAATTTCCAGCTGCTGTACTGTGACCTGGGTTGTTTCCGTCAAGCTGTTAAGTCCCTGTCCCTTTAAGACTTTCAAAAAAGCCCCCGCTTTTCTTTGTCACAGGGGCATCAGCTTCAGCACCCGCTCTGAGGTCTACCCCCTGTTCTCCCAGTATCCAGGGCCCCCTGGGCATATACTGTGTCTGCGCTCTGGCCCGGATGGCTGGGGCTGGGTGTTCGGCAGTCCTGGGCTCCGTCTCCCTCCCGCTCTGCCTATTGTTCTCCCGCCGGGAGCTGGGGGGAGGGGCGCTCGGGTCCCGCCGGGCCGGGGCTTGTATCTCACCCCTTTCACCAGGCGCTGGGTTCTCGCTGGTGTAGCTGCAGTCTGGCCACTGTCCTGCGTCTTCTGGTCTCTCTTTTAGGGCTAGTTGTGTTTGTTGTATTTTCAAAAGTATATATGTTTTTGGGAGGAGATTCCCACTGTCCTACTCACGCCGCCATGTTGGCTCCCCGATGTGTGTCTTTTCCCTTCTTAATCTGTCTTCTGTCAGCTTAATTCACTGGATCCCAAGAATTTAACCTATGAGAGTACAGGAAAAGGTTTTCTTTGATGTCAGAGTTTTATGCTTATGCTTAACAATTTTAGCCAAAAGGTCTCCTTGACATTTTTTTAAAGATGGCTTAGAGAAGTCAGTATATTGTAGGATATGAGGTATATGTATTTAAAAATAAAATGTTACAAGTATATACATAAATTTATTCCTTATAGTTTTCACGTATGTTCATTTATATAAAAATATTATTTCTGAGATATCTTTAAAATAAAAGGGATCACAAAAAATGTGTTTAGTTAAAAAATGTGAACTCTGGTATATGAGGATTTTTCCCAAGTCCCTTTTTTTTACCACAGAATCCAGTGATTCAAAAGGAGATTATAATAATGCATAGAAAAACTTTAAATTCATGTTCATATAACTGAAGAATTTTTGAATTGGTACTTTCATTCTCTTTCAATTTATCATAGCTTGATACTCAAGAGAAAGTTAGAAACTTGGCCCTTCTTTTTATTTCTTTTTTATCATCTATTTGTTTTGGACCCTGGGTGGCTAATTTCTGGCGATAGACTATACAGCATCCAAATATCACCTAGCAAAGGGCGTGTGGGTTTGGATATATAAAAATCGGGGCTTAAAATGAAAATAAGATTGACACTGTACTGTCTGAAGTATTCTTCATCCTACAACAGGATGCTCCATGGACGTCTTTTCTCTTTCCCTTTTAATAAAATGTCTAAACATGTGACCCCCTATATAATAGTCTCATGATATTGCCAAATCACTTACCATAGCATTCAACCTAATTGTTTCTCTTCTACTCCTTTATAGTTCATCATAGTACCGGCTACCTTCTATTATGATTTTCTATTTACTTTTCTGTCATCCCAACTCAATTAATATTCCATCAAGACAGGAGCATTTAATGTCTCTATCCCCAGAAACTAACACAAATTATATCAATATATCAGCACTTAACTCTTATGGTTAGCACACAGCAGGTGTCCAGTAAATGTGTATTGAATGGACTCATATATGGAAGGTCTCCTCTGATCTTTCTGCCAGCTTAGCTCTTATGCTACTATCAATATTAAGTTCAAAAAATGACTTTTGTCATGGCCACCCTGGCCTCCCAGAGACTGGAGTGATGCTGCTACCAGCCGAGGAACACCTGGGGCCACCGGAGGCTGGAAGAGACAAGGAAAGCTCCCCCTCTGGGGCTTCCGAGGAGACCTGGCACTGTCAGATCTTGAGTTCAGGTTTCTGGCCCCCAGAACTGCGAGAGAGTAAGTTTCTGTTGTTTTGAGCCATCCAGCAGGTGGTGCTTTGTTAGGGTGATGCTAGGAACTAATATGCCCAGTATGTTTAAACTTTTATTTTTGTTTTTTCAGTGTTATCTCAGTAAAATGGAATTGGTTTAAGTAAGAGAATGAAAGCAAATTAAAATTTAGGATTGCTTCTGTCTCTAAGATACTGTATAGTCTTAATAGTCTCCCAACATGGTATCCACCTAACATGGAAGCTCCTTGAAGTGAACAAGTGAATGCATGAACATGTATTCACAAGTTATTGGGTAATAGTAACTTATGGAATGTAATACTGTTTGCTCCAAATATCTTGAAATTAGGAGCAAACTGTCCTTAAAATTATAAAAAAGTGATAGTACAGTTTTCATTAATATATAATCTTATGTTAGGTTTAAGTATATAACACAGTGGTTCAGCAGTTACCCATATTATTAAATCTTCACCCCCACTAGTACTGCTACTATCTGTCAGCATAGGAAGATGTTATAGAATCACTGACGATGTTCTCTGTGCTGTACTACTATCCCCCTGACCAGCCTACATTAGGACTTAGAATTTTTGTGCCCCTTTATCCCCCTCACCCTCCCTGAAAGCTTTTTGAGGAGTAAGTGTCACATTTGCAGTGTAGGATGCTGTTGTTGGCAGTAGAATGGAGCATGGCCTGAAAAGACGGCAGGGATTGAGGCTGGAGAGGAAGTTAGGAGTTGTGCAATATCTCAGTCAAAAGATGATGTAGTTGTAGCACCAGGAATGGAGAGGAATGGGTAGATGAAATACATTTATGAGTAAGAGTGGCTGTGTTTAATCATAGGTTTAATATTAGAGATTCAGGAGTGGGAAAAGCGAGGACAACTCTCAATTTTCTGACTGGAGCCATTGGTTGTGGGGAGCCACGACTAGGCTTGTCCACAAATAGCTCCTGAGAAGACATCAGTGGGAAACTCCAGGGGCTGGCAGCTGAGGTATAGATCAAAGAAGATGGTTCAAGGGCTGGCACAGAAGAACATCAAGGCCTGAAGGCCTAGATAATTGGTTTCTGAGTGCTGATAGAGCGACAGGTAGAGAGCCAGTGAGCCTAGAGCTCTGTGTTTCTCTGACCTGGCAGACATCTCTGTGGGTGATCAAGAACACCAAACTTTGAGCACACAAACTAGGGAGCCACATCTGCCTCGTAGCCCATTCACTTCCTATTGTGGCTTCATGAAAAAACCACAGGAAAGTACAAACCAAACCAATAAATCAGCATCTCCACATTTTCAGCCATTACCAGACTAGCTCATGGGTAGATGATGATGCCATGAGTCAGGTTCATGAATAATAAAGGAGGAATATATTTTGGGAGAGGCATAGGATGGGAAGGATCAGAAATCCAAGAGATTCCCTGGTCTGTAACTCAAGTTTGAAACCCATGTCTAGAGCTCTAAATGTGGCCTGGCTTCAACCATACATATGGATGCTATTGGGGAGAAAAGAGATAGCAGAAAGAGGTCAAAATAAAAAAGAGTCAAGGAGTGATGTTGGGAAATATCAGAGCAAAAATTATTAATGCAGAAAGAACATTTTTGAAGAGAAGACTGAGATGCAACTGCCTTCAAGATGGGAAAATGAGGAGAGAATGGATGTTGGAACCCAAGGGAGAAGGGATATTTACAGAGTTGTAGAAGACGTAAAGAATGAAAACTCTCCATTGGTCTTAGCAACTGGAAGGTTGTAGATAATGTCAGCTGTAGCTATGAACAGAAATCAGGTTTCAAAGGGCTAATTAAAGGGCCAGTGAAGCACTGGAGGCTGATTATTTGACATTCTGATGTATAGACTTCTACAGAAAGGAGAGATCATATGGTGAGGTTTATTCTTTTAAAATATGATATTTATTATGTTGAAAGATAAACAGGCATATTAAACATTTATTTCAGAGTTTCTTTAAACAGAAATCAATTTGAATAGGGCAGGATTCAATTTAGTAGACAGAAAAGAGCTCAGAGGAATTGTACAAAATGAAAGACTTTGATAGTAGGAAGGGAGCAGGAACAGGAAGTTATATTCGGCAAAAAATGTGGATTGGTTATTGTATGTTTCCTTTCCCTTAGGGATGGTGGGGATCCACCAGACAGAAGTGGGGCTGACAGGCGATTCCTGGGAGAGCCGAAGCTGTACTTACCTTAAATTTTGGTTTGATGACATGGGGCTTAGCATACATGACTCCCGATTGGGCCTGTTGTCTTGTTTTTAACTATTATGAGTGCAGACACTATGGGATGTTGGTGTATCGAGAAGAGAAGCAAGTCTTAAGCTCATATTAAGAGGCATCTTTTGAACATACTACAGAGAATGGGCTACAGAGCGAGGCTTTGGGAAAAGCAGATAGTTCCATTATTCTAAGGTTTAGATTCTGCCTAATCTGTTGGCCAGAAGAATATCTGCACCATGTGTTAAATGGCATTGTTGGGAGAGTGGTTCATATAATGGTATAAGTAAACCAAGTCTAGACTACCAGGAAGTGAAAACAGGAGGGGACGAACTAATTAAAATGATCTCTTCACTCTCACAAAAGCTGGGAGGTTAAATAGAGAAAATGATAATGTGGCACACAGTGAGTATTCCATTTATGCTGGTTCTCTTCTTCAGACTGAAAAAAAAAATAGAATATGAGAACCCAAAATGCGTCAGAATTAGAGAGCTCATTACCAGCTCTAAGAAAACTTGTCTCAGATAGGACACTGTAGAAACTGTGCAGAGAAGTCTTAACAAGGGCAAATCAGAAATTCCAAGTCTCTTCATGCACCTTAATTAATAAAGGAAAGAGCTTGCGGAATCCATGGTACAATGGCACATGATTCAGGCAGCTTATCAAGAGTCATGAAATGCGCACTTTGGAGCTCTCTTCGAATAGATTCTATGAATGCTAGGTTCTTAGGGAAAAAAGAAGTGCTGGAAATATGTATCTACTGATCTCTGAGACAAATGGGGCAGACCAATTCTGTGACTGATTTCACCCCTTTTCCTGTAGCAAGGCAGGTGCTATTAACTATGGACCCGTTCTTGGTTACCAATGACTTCCTATGATCATGTGTATGTATTTTAAAATATGCTTTAATTTTTTCACTTATCTTTACTTTTCATACTTTCATTTTTCTTCTCTTTACATTCTTCCACAAAGCTTTGAAAAATGAGCCTTTGTTGAACAGAATCTAGATTTCAAATAATCCTCTCTGCCTGCCTTCAGTCCTTCAGTTCAGGATTACTTTCCTTCCTTTGGAAGTCCTGTCCCAGCCCTCCAGACGACGTGTGTCATTCCAGGCAGTGAGCAGTGTCCTTTGCATCTATGAGGCCATCACTAGTCGTCATTTGAAAGATTTTTACAGAGGACTGATAAAGGAAACTGTTATTTGAAGAACTTAAGGGCTTTGCAATATTATTTTGGCCTTGAAGAGTACCCATTGGTAATGAAGACTTCAAAGGGTCTTCATTAGGGTCTCAGAAAGGAACAGCAGGAAAGTTAATTACCTGGCGCCAAAAATCCTATTTCCCTTTAACAATCCAGGGCTGCACTTTAAAGGCAATTAAACTGAGTGCTCTTTGGCAAATAGTCAGCCTTTCTTGAAATGCTGAGTGCAATTAGATGCTCTCCTGTCTGTTATTAAAGACAAATTGTTGGTAAATGGTTAACATCTGAGTACTGCACTGTGTCTTCAACCTTTATCATAATTATGTTTCCAATATTGACCAAAATATCCTAAACTGAGAAATGGGAGCTTATGGCAAGTCTAATTGCTTGATAATGAATTACTGCTGCTCCTAAGAAAACTCACACTATTTATTTCTTTATTTTGCCTTCATTTTTTAGCGGCTTTGACATTTGCAATTCAAATATACTCAGAAGAAATCTTCTGTGAAAAGAATCATCCATCCCCTGATAATGGCTAATTTTGTTCCTAATTGGGGCTGTGAACCATTCAAAGAAAAATACCCTCAGCCCTGTCCAAACTCCAGTGGTGTGAAAGAAACCCAGATGTCATCAGTGTAGACAGCACTCCCAGATGAGAGAAGGATAAATAAAGCATTTTTGACTTTTAGAGGATGTTTTGAGACTGTGATGTCATTAGCTTTTCCCATGCTCAATAGCAATTTACGTCATTATACTGTAATGTACTTAGTGCATTATTCTTATTCAGTCACTAGACTCCGTATATCAAACTAAGAAGTCTACAAAAAAGGACACAAGATTCAAGTTCCCAGCCTTTTGGTGATACTGATTCAGACTCTTCTGTATCTTTCAAAAGATAAGTTTTCAAAGTGCCACTTGTGCTTATTTCGTCAGTGCTATTTCAGTACTTTCATCTTAAGTACTGAACCTTAAAGAACTGAGAAGTTTCTGTTCAGAATTTTGTTCAAAATAATATGGATATGTTCCTGATTATAACATTTAGAGCATATAGTTCTCTTCATTGCAACTGAATGTCTCAAGGTACAAATAGCAAATCTTCTATAGGGACATTAGTAGAACCCAAATGCTCATTTGTCCATTGTTTGTCCAATAAAACTTCTATTTAATAATAATAATAAGCTAAAAATAATAATGGCATTATAAATAGTATAGAAATACAGTACTGGAGATTCTTAACAAACTAAGTACAGGAAATTAAGTAAGGCACCTTCTTTATCAACAAAATTCATCTTAACTGTGTTATCTATACTATGTGAGTGCCCTGAAATTATAGAGAAAGCCTGGAGCAGGGGTCTGCAACCATGGCCCCTAATTGATGCCTGTTTTTGAAAATAAAGACTTATTGGGACATGGCCATCCTCATTCATTTACATACTGTCTATGACTGCTTTCATGATTAAACTGTGAGGGGCTCCAGAGTATACTACTGTGGCATAAAGATTATTTTGAGCTGAAGATTTTGAGAGCCAAAAGATATAAGGAAAGGCTTTTTCTGAACAAACAAGATAAACATTATTGTACTTCCATATACTAGAAATAAGCACATGGGCACCAAAATCAATAGTATAATTCCATTGATAATCACCCCAAAAATTGAATAATCAGGTGTAAATCTAACAATATTTGTATAGGGCTTGTAGGCTGAAAACTGTACAAGACTGATTAATGAAATTAAAGAAAACCTAAATAAGTGGAGAGTCAGGCTGTGTATGTGGATTGGAAGACTCAACAAAGTAAACATTTCAATTCTCCCCCAATATGATATAAATGCTTAATGCAATCCTTATCAAAATCTCAGCAAGTCTGGTTTTTTTTGTAGATATAGGCAAGATTACTCTAAAGTTTATAAAGAAAAGCAAAAGAACCATAATAAAACAGTTTTGAAAAAGAAAAATAAAGTAGGAGAAATCACTCTATTCAATTTCAAAACCTATTATATAGTTAAAGTAATCAAAACTACATTACATTGACAGAAAAATAGATGCACAAATCAATGGAAAGAACATAAAATCCAGAGGTCACCCTATACAATTATGCCCAACTGATATTTGACAATTGTGCAAAAACAATTCATTGGAGAAAAGACTGCCTTTCAAAACTTGGTGCTGGAACATTCAGACATTCATAGGCTAAATAACTGCATAAGTAAATAAAGGATTCTTGACCTAAGTCTCACTCCTTATGCAAAAAATAACTCAGAATAGATCATGCACTTTTTGTTGAGTGCTTATTACAATCAAAGCATATTGCTGGTTAAAATGTCTTGGGTGTGATAGTGAGTTCAAGGTTATGTGCTCTGAGCTTGCAGTTGATGGAGGGAGAGACACATGTGCAAATAACTGTATTCTAAGGAAAACCAATGTGATTGACATCTGAGGAAAATATAATACAATAGCACGAGGGATAGATTATCTACACCATTGGGTTAGAAAGAGTCACAGGAATCAGGTGCGAAGAAGAGTAGATGGTACAATGTGAACAGGGCTTAGGAGGATCAGAACGATTTCCTTAATTAATTATACAAATGTTTCCATTTTATTATGTTTATTGGTTAATTGATACTTCTGAGAAAATCTAGATAGTGCTAAAATTCTTGTATGATGTTTCATATTTACTGATTCTCATTCACACCAACAGGTAACATGTACCATGATAGCAATATTGTACTTCTCTTTCTAATTCTAGGAGAAGGAATACCAGTAGTCTCTTTTTATGTACAACTTTCAAGGTAGATTTAATGTCCAAAATTCATTTTAGTGAGTCAATTAGAGCCAAAGTAAAAATAACAGTCAAGCCAGTGAGTACACTGACTCCAACAGTGTAAGCAGAAGGCAAGAAGAGAGAGACTGCTCCCAGTTCCCTGGTGCCCCATTTTCCCAGTAGAACAGGACATGGGTAGGATCAGGAATGCAGCACAGATAGGAGGAGTCATCTCACTGCTGAGGAGCCCCAAACAAATCCTATGGACCAGGGGAGGAAGGGAGAAAGGGCCAGGAGTAGAAAAGTACTAAGTGGAGGTGGATAAAAGTGCATCAGCTGAGGACCCCTTAAGGGAGTTCTCCAAATGGAGGAGCCTGGGCTGCAAATGCAGATGCACACGTGGGAGTATGAGCACGACTGGCCCACGGAGATGGTGGGGGCTGAGTCATTCCCCATACCCCGACACATGTGAGTCCACTCAGGTAAAGCCTTGTAATTAATTGCCTGTGGTTTGACCTGAAAGATCAAGATCACAAAGAGGATTTTGGCTTGGAGCTAGACTTCTCAGGGTCCAAGTAGCATTTGACTGAAAAATCTTTTTGAATTGCACAGCCACATCTGTAATTTCTAGAGAACTGTAGTGTGCTGCACGTTTTCTTTGGGTGAAATGAGAGAACAAAATCACAGACAACACAGACAGACAGACAATGGCTGCAGCCCCGATGTGGCGCAGCAACTTTATTTTCATACTGCCTTTCTCATACCTCAGCCAAGTGCTATACTCATCTTTCCCTTCTCAGGGGAGACAGGCCAGAGCACCTTGTTGATTTTCTTAAAGTCTGCCCAGTAAGCAGGGGTGGTGTTTTCCACATCCTCAAGGTCTCCCTGTTTTCAGAGTGAGGCTTCTTGGCTCATTTTCCAAGACAAGATATGTTTCAGTGGGCAGATAACGTCCAAGGACTGCACCAGTTGTTCTCAAGCTGGTGCTTTCCCATGCTGTGGGAGGAAGGTGCTTTCCCATTCCACATTCAGACATGTGAGAAGACAAAGACCATCCCCATCATCTTCTCCTTTCCTTAAATATTACATGGCTGAGATCGAATATGTAGAAAGACAGACATAACTTGAGCGTTTTGCTTCATGGTTTGTTTTCTTCATTTCTGCCAGCAGTAGACTAGGAGACAGAAACAGATTAGTAAGAACAAAGTTCCTGAGCTAAGCATAGAGAAAGCAAAAGCACTTTAAATCTGCGTTATAGGGTTAAGGCTGGAGAGCTCTTGAGCTATTTTTAAAAAAATATCTTCTCCACTTAATTTGGGAAGTTCTTGGGCAAAGGTATTGGTTATTTGGGTTTCAAGTTCTCATATTCTCGCAGATGTGTTTTTGTGCCCCCAAAGAAGATCTTTTATCTTAGCCCATTCTGATGACGTATTATATGGGATTGGGGTTACACAGAACTGAGTGGAATTCCAATCATATCTCAATGAGGATTGCGTAGTAAGGATGCAAATCTGGTCTCCAAGCCAGAAGACTGTTTAAGATTTTGAATATCAGTTTCCAATTGAATATCAATATCATGTTGTTGCTGCCATAATAAATGAGAATTGTAATGCCAATTTTGCACAAAATCTGCTATTTGGAGACTTTCTTGTAGAGCTACTCCTGCTACTGCTGCTGTAGAAGCAATAGCTATAAGTCCTAAAACTACAGTTATAAGTGTCCCTACAAAGCGCTTTGTTCTATGAGTGAGGTCAGTAACTAATTGGTATAATTGTGCTATTCCAGCAGACTCGCTCCAGGGACGGATGAGATTCACCAGGAGCCAGAGTTCTGTCCATGTGCGAAGCAAATAAAGGCTCTGTGAACTAAAATTTAAAGTTAGAGAGGTATTGATGCAAGTAAAAAGCTGACACTCTGAGGTGTAATTTAGAGATCCATTCTCCGGGTGCCAGGTCATGGAGCCTTTTAGAAGGAGAAAAGGGAATTGTACACATGCTTGAATATTTTTAGTGATGTTAGTATCTAAATGTACTTTAATGGAGTTATTCTCATATGACATATTTCCTCTCCACGTCTTAATAGGTTCAAGGGCTGCAAGCAGTTTCCAAATATGTCCTTGAACCATTAGCGATCCATTCAAATGAGGCAAAGGGGGAGTCAACCCTGCCTCATGCCAAATAATAGTTTCATTAGCTTGGGCAGAGATGCCATTGTTTTCTTTATGCCACTTGAGAGGTATTTGGGAAAATTTTGTTCTAAAATCACCATGAGGACTCCAATCAATAATGGAGAAAGATTGATTATTTGCTTCTATACTGGATATTAATATTTTTGGGTTAAGCCCTCTACATTGGGTCCATGTAAAATGAGAAATCTCAGCATTTACTTCAGGAATCGGGCATAAAGAGACAAGCATAGTGGGGTGTCTCTCTGTGGTACTATTTCCTACTTTAAAGCTTTTTACAGATAACAAAAAGGTGCTCGAGGTGAGATGAGAATGATTATATCTGAGACCCCAGGCTTCATGTGACGTTTGAAGACAAAGAGACCCCTGTCCAATGCAGAGGGGGATACCTTCTGCCCCTAAGGGGAAAGAACAAGAATTGTTATTTCCTCCAGCAGGTTTCCCTTCTTCATTGGGATGTGCAGGCAGAAGAGGGTCAAAAGGTCCTGGCATCCATCGAGTTTCATTCATATACACCAAAACCTCAGGGTCTCCCCATGAGAGAGCCTGGAAAAGAGAGGGGTTTGGAATGTAGGCCCAGCATACATAATCTGCTCCTACTTGACATGTAACAATGGTCATCATCGCCAAAAAGAGAGATGAAGGTGTCAGCACTTGGCCTGCTTGTTGAACAACACTTTCACCTTCTTGGATGAGCTTTTTTAGCTGTCCCCAGGTGGGGACTGAGGCCTGTCTAGTTCCCCTAGTATGGATCTGAGCCCTGACATTGAGGTCTTGGAATTCTCATAAAAAATCTTCATCCCTACTACGTTTGGTCATGGCACAATTTCAGGCGTTTGCTAGGTAGCCACTCACACTGGTTTCCTTTGGAAACATAAGCATAACCACTTCCCCAATGTAAGACATGTCCAGGGAGCCATTGTCCTTCCAGAGTCCTGTAAAAGATGGGTTGGTAAACAGAAGAATGAGTAGTTGAGGGGGTAAAATGTGTTTCTGCTGCGGAAACTTTAGGGAGTGCGTCCCAGTGATTCAAAAAATTGAGAGTAAATAAAACTTTGTATACAAGTGTCCGTGGGGTCATGGTAATAAGGGAATCTCCTGTATCTCCTCCTCTGTGTTTATATAAATAATCTTTGAATGTCCTTTTGGCATGTTCAATAATGGCTTGACCTTGACTATTAAAAGGGATGCCAGTAATGTGTTGAATATGATACTGTTGTAGGAAAGTGGATAATTTTTTAGAGGTGAATGCAGGGGCATTATCAGTCTTCAAAGTTTGGGGGAGACCCATAACAGCAAAGCAGGATAACAGATGCTGAATGACGGTATCGGCTTTTTCAGAAGATGAAGGGGTTGCCCACTGAAAATGAGAAAAAGTGTCAATGGTGTGGTGAATGTAGCGCAGCTTCCCAAAGGGAGGGAATTGAAAAACATCCATCTGCCAGATATGGTTCCCGTAAAGACCACGGGGATTACATCCTGGTGGGAGAGAAGGGGTGTTGTTAAAAGAGTGACAAATAGAACAAGAGCGGAGGATATCACGGGCCGGCTGGCGTGTGATATGGAATTGAGAACGTAGACCACGGACATTAGTATGATGCAGGGCATGTTCTTCTGTTGCTGCTTGGATAGTACCTATTAGGAGAGAATCAATTTTTGCATTTCCATAACTAAGAGGACCTGGAAGAGAAGAATGGGAATGAACATGAGTGATGTAAAGAGGTGAAAGGCAATGGAAAACAAGTGACTGGACAGCGTAGAAGAGTGACAGGAGGGAAGTAGGTTGTGAAGCAAATGAGGAGGGCAAGTGTGTAAAAGGCAACAGGGACACAGTACACACAGCATATTGAGAGTCACTGACAATATTGAAAGGGCAGGGAAAATCTTGGAGAGCTAAGAGAATAGCCAACAATTCACTCTGTTGGACGGAGGCATATGGAGAGAAAACAATTTTCTATTTATTCTCTGACCAATATCCAGCTTTTCCAGAACTGGAGGCGTCAGTGAAAAGCATAGGGCCCGTTACTGGGAATGAAGCAATGATGGTGAGAGGCACCATTGGGTGAGTTTTTAAAAAGGAAAATAGTTTGTTAGGAGGATAATGGTTATCAAATGTACCTTGAAAATCAGCACAGGTGATCTGCCAATTGAGGTGAAACTCAAGACACTGAGAAATTTCAGAGGAGGACAAATTGGAAATAATTTGGGAAGAATCGACACCTTGAAGTTGATGACACTGATGACGACCTTTAAGAATTAAGCAAGCAATTTTATCAAGATATGTTACCAACCGTTTGTTTTGTCTGTTAGGTAAAAAAGTCCACTCTAAAAGACCGGGAGTATGGCAAATGTATAATGAGAGAGGATATGAAGGGTCTAGGCGTGAAAGAAAGGCTTTTGAGATACGTTGTTCAACATATTGGAGTTCTTGTTCAGCCAAAGGGGATAAGGAGCGAGGGCTATCTAATTGTGGAGCGCCCTCTAGAGTGTGAAACAGATGCTGCAAGGCATAGGTAGGGATTCCTAAGGAGGGACATAACCAATTAATGTCACCTAAAAGTTTCTGGAAATCATTCAAGGTTTTTAAGTTGTCACGTCTAATCGCAGTCCTTTGAGGTTTGATTTGTGTATCCCCAAGAATATATCCAAGATAATGTACAGGAAGGCTTTGCTGTACTTTTTCCGGAGCTATACATAAGTTATACAAGGACAATTGAGATAAAATAATTGGTAAGCTTCCTGTTGCATAGATACAGTGGGTGCGGCTAAAAGAATACCATCCATGTAATGATATAAGAGAATTTGAGGATATTGTTGTCTAACTGGAGGGAGGGCTCTATCTACAAATTCTTGGCATAAAGTTGGGCTATATTGAACATACCTTGAGGCAAGACACGCCACTGATATCTGGCTGTGGGTCTATCATGGTTATTCAGGAACAGTAAAAGCAAATTTTTCTTTTATCTGAGTCCTGTAGAGGGATGGCAAAAAAACAATCTTTCAAATCAATCACTAATAAGGGCCAATTTTTAGGAACCATAGAGGGGCAGGGCACTCCTAATTGTAGAGGACCCATAGGCTTAATACATTTATTAACTTCTCTCAAATCTGTCAGAAGCCTCCATTTGCCACCAGCCTTTTTTATAATAAATACAGGTGAATTACAGGAGGAGACAGATGGTTCAATATGTTGAAGTTCTAACTGTTCCTGAACTAAAGATTTTAGAGCCTCGAGTTTACCTTTTGGAAGTGGCCACTGCTCCACCCAGACAGGTTTATGTTGGACCCACTCTAGCTGTAATGCTCAAGGAAACAGGTGGGCAGTGGCTTCTAGTTTAAAGGTTTTTGTGTGAGATTTATTTGTGGTGGATCAGTATCGGTGATAGGATCAAATCCCATATTCATCATAATATTTTTGGTTTGTGGGGACAGAGATGGAATATTAAGAAAAGCTCCAAATTGTTTAAGTATATCTTGGTCCCATAGATTGATGGAGATATCCACTATATAAAAAGAGACAACAGCCGTTTGTTCCTCTGGCCTGACACATGTCATGGGTGAGGAGCTTTGAAAAACATCTCGGGGAGGAGGGGCGGAAGATGGCGGCGTGAGTAGAGCAGCGGAAATCTCCTCCCAAAACAACATATATCTATGAAAATATAACAAAGACAACCCTTCCTAGAATAAAGACCAGAGGACACAGGACAATATCCAGACCACATCCACACCTGAGAGAACCCAGCGCCTCGCGAAGGGGGTAAGATACAAGCCCCGGCCCCGCGGGAGCCGAGCGCCCCTCCCCCCAGCTCCCGGCGGGAGAAGAGCAGGCAGAGCGGGAGGGAGACGGAGCCCAGGGCTGCCGAACACCCAGCCCCAGCCATCCGGGCCAGAGTGCAGGGCCCTCGATACTGGGAAAACAGGGCAGCAAGAACAGTGAGCAGGCACTGGAGGCTGGGCGACAGAGGACATAAGAAAAGCGCGCGACCATTTTTTTTTTTTTTTTTTTTTTTTTTTGCTTTTTTGCTGCTTTGTTTTGGCGAGCGCTTTTTGGAAGTCTTAAAGGGACAGGGACCCCAATATTAGGGAAACAGGGCAGAAAGACCGGTGAGCAGAGGCCTGAGGCTGGCACCGGAGAATAAAGAAAAACGAACGACCACCTTTTTTTTTTTTAATTAAAAATTTTTTTTTTTTTTAATTAAAAAAAATTTTTTTCTTGTTTTTTTTTGTGGTCGTTGTTTTGTTTTGGCGGGTGCTTTTTGGAAGTCTTAAAGGGGCAGGGCGGGCCACTTAATCCAGAGCTAGGGAATCCGGGATCTCTGGGCACCCTAACCCCTGGGCTGCAGGGAGCAGGGAGGCCCCTTACGGAGATAAATAGCCTCCCAGCAGCTCCTGCTCCAACGCGACTCCACCATTTTGGAGTAGCTGCCCGAGCCAGGCCACGCCCACAGCAACAGCGGAGATTAACTCCATAGCAGCCAGGCAGGAAGCAGAAACCCTGTCTGCGCGCAGCTGCGCAGCACAAGCCACTAGAGGCCGCTGTTCTCCCAGGAGAGGAGGGCCACAAACCAACAAGAAAGGAAGTCCTTCCAGCCGTCACTCGTCCCAGTTCTGCAGACTATTCCTATCACCATGAAAAGGCAAAGCTACAGGCAGACAAAGATCACAGAGACAACACCAGAGAAGGAGACAGACCTAACCAGTCTTCCTGACAAAGAATTCAAAATAAGAATCATAAACATGCTGACAGAGATGCAGAGAAATACGCAAGAAAAATGGGATGAAGTCCGGAAAGAGATCACAGATGCCAGAAAGGAGATCGCAGAAATGAAACAAACTCTGGAAGGGTTTATAAGCAGAATGGATAGAATGCAAGAGGCCATTGATGGAATTGAAATCAGAGAACAGGAACGCATGGAAGCTGACATAGAGAGAGACAAAAGGATCTCCAGGAATGAAACAATATTAAGAGAACTGTGTGACCAATCTAAAAGGAGCAATATCCGTATTATAGGGGTCCCAGAAGAAGAAGAGAGAGGAAAAGAGATGGAAAGTATCTTAGAAGAAATAATTGCTGAAAACTTCCCCACACTGGGGGAGGAAGTAATAAAACAGACCACGGAAATACACAGAACCCCCAACAGAAAGGATCCAAGAAGGGCAACACCAAGACACATAATAATTAAAATGGCAAAGATCAAGGACAAGGAAAGAGTGTTAAAGGCAGCTAGAGAGAAAAAGGTCACCTATAAAGGGAAACCCATCAGGCTAACGTCAGATTTCTCAACAGAAACCCTACAGGCCAGAAGAGAATGGCATGATATATTTAATACAATGAAACAGAAGGGCCTTGAACCAAGGATACTGTATCCAGCACGACTATCATTCAAATATGACGGTGGGATTAAACAATTCCCAGACAAACAAAAGCTGAGGGAATTTGCTTTCCACAAACCACCTCTACAGAACATCTTAGAGGGACTGCTCTAGATGGGAGCACTCCTAGAAAGAGCACAGCACAAAACACCCAACATATGAAGAATCGAGGAGGAGGAACAAGAAGGGAGAGAAGAAAAGAATCTCCAGACAGTGTATATAACAGCTCAATAAGCGAGCTAAGTTAGGCAGTAAGATACTAAAGAGGCTAACCTTGAACCTTTGGTAACCACGAATTTAAAGCCTGCAATGGCAATAAGTACATATCTTTCAATAGTCACCCTAAATGTTAATGGGTTGAATGCACCAATCAAAAGACACAGAGTAACAGAATGGATAAAAAAGCAAGACCCATCTATATGCTGCTTACAAGAAACTCACCTCAAACCCAAAGACATGTACAGACTAAAAGTCAAGGGATGGAAAAACATATTTCAAGCAAACAACAGTGAGAAGAAAGCAGGGGTTGCAGTACTAATATCAGACAAAATAGACTTCAAAACAAAGAAAGTAACAAGAGATAAAGAAGGACACTACATAATGATAAAGGGCTCAGTCAAACAAGAGGATATAACCATTCTAAATATATATGCACCCAACACAGGAGCACCAGCATATGTGAAACAAATACTAACAGAACTAAAGGGGGATATAGACTGCAATGCATTCATTCTAGGAGACTTCAACACACCACTCACCCCAAAGGATAGATCCACTGGGCAGAAAATAAGTAAGGACACGGAAGCACTGAACAACACAGTAGAGCAGATGGACCTAATAGACATCTATAGAACTCTACATCCAAAAGCAGCGGGATATACATTCTTCTCAAGTGCACATGGAACATTCTCCAGAATAGACCACATACTAGGCCACAAAAAGAGCCTCAGAAAATTCCAAAAGATTGAAATCCTACCAACCAACTTTTCAGACCACAAAGGCATAAAACTAGAAATAAACTGTACAAAGAAAGCAAAGAGGCTCACAAACACATGGAGGCTTAACAACACGCTCCTAAATAATCAATGGATCAATGACCAAATCAAAATGGAGATCCAGCAATATATGGAAACAAATGACAACAACAACACTAAGCCCCAACTTCTGTGGGACACAGCAAAAGCAGGCTTAAGAGGAAAGTATATAGCAATCCAAGCATATTTAAAAAAGGAAGAGCAATCCCAAATGAATGGTCTAATGTCACAATTATCGAAATTGGAAAAAGAAGAACAGATGAGGCCTAAGGTCATCAGAAGGAGGGACATAATAAAGATCAGAGAAGAAATAAATAAAATTGAGAAGAATAAAACAATAGCAAAAATCAATGAAACCAAGAGCTGGTTCTTCGAGAAAATAAACAAAATAGATAAGCCTCTAGCCAGACTTATTAAGAAGAAAAGAGAGTCAACACAAATCAACAGTATCAGAAACGAGAAAGGAAAAATCACGACGGACCCCACGGAAATGCAAAGAATTATTGGAGAATACTATGAAAACCTATATGCTAACAAGCTGGGAAACCTAGGAGAAATGGACAACTTCCTAGAAAAATATAACCTTCCAAGATTGACCCAGGAAGAAACAGAAAATCTAAACAGACCAATTACCAGCAACGAAATTGAAGAGGTAATCAAAAAACTACCAAAGAACAAAACCCCCGGGCCAGATGGATTTACCTCGGAATTTTATCAGACATACAGGGAAGACATAATACCCATTCTCCTTAAAGTTTTCCAAAAAATAGAGGAGGAGGGGATACTCCCAAACTCATTCTATGAAGCTAACATCACCCTAATACCAAAACCAGGCAAAGACCCCACCAAAAAAGAAAACTACAGACCAATATCCCTGATGAACGTAGATGCAAAAATACTCAACAAAATATTAGCAAACCGAATTCAAAAATACATCAAGAGGATCATACACCATGACCAAGTGGGATTCATTCCAGGGATGCAAGGATGGTACAACATTCGAAAGTCCATCAACATCATCCACCACATCAACAAAAAGAAAGACAAAAACCACATGATCATCTCCATAGATGCTGAAAAAGCATTTGACAAAGTTCAACATCCATTCATGTTAAAAACTCTCAGCAAAATGGGAATAGAGGGCAAGTACCTCAACATAATAAAGGCCATCTATGATAAACCCACAGCCAACATTATATTGAACAGCGAGAAGCTGAAAGCATTTCCTCTGAGATTGGGAACTAGACAGGGATGCCCACTCTCTCCACTGTTATTTAACATAGTACTGGAGGTCCTAGCCACGGCAATCAGACAAAATAAAGAAATACAAGGAATCCAGATTGGTAAAGAAGAAGTTAAACTGTCACTATTTGCAGATGACATGATACTGTACATAAAAAACCCTAAAGACTCCACCCCAAAACTACTAGAACTGATATCGGAATACAGCAAAGTTGCAGGATACAAAATCAACACACAGAAATCTGTGGCTTTCCTATATACTAACAATGAACCAACAGAGAGAGAAATCAGGAAAACAACTCCATTCACAATTGCATCAAAAAAAATAAAATACCTAGGAATAAACCTAACCAAAGAAGTGAAAGACTTATACTCTGAAAACTACAAGTCACTCTTAAGAGAAATTAAAGGGGACACTAACAGATGGAAACTCATCCCATGCTCGTGGCTAGGAAGAATTAATATCGTTAAAATGGCCATCCTGCCCAAAGCAATATACAGATTTGATGCAATCCCTATGAAACTACCAGCAACATTCTTCAATGAACTGGAACAAATAATTCAAAAATTCATATGGAAACACCAAAGACCCCGAATAGCCAAAGCAATCCTGAGAAAGAAGAATAAAGTAGGGGGGATCTCACTCCCCAACTTCAAGCTCTACTATAAAGCCATAGTAATCAAGACAATTTGGTACTGGCACAAGAGCAGAGCCACAGACCAATGGAACAGACTAGAGAATCCAGACATTAACCCAGACATATATGGTCAATTAATATTTGATAAAGGAGCCATGGACATACAATGGCGAAATGACAGTCTCTTCAACAGGTGGTGCTGGCAAAACTGGACAGCTACATGTAGGAGAATGAAACTGGACCATTGTCTAACCCCATATACAAAAGTAAACTCAAAATGGATCAAAGACCTGAATGTAAGCCATGAAACCATTAAACTCCTGGAAGAAAACATAGGCGAAAACCTCTTAGACATAAACATGAGTGACCTCTTCTTGAACATATCTCCCCGGGCAAGGAAAACAACAGCAAAAATGAGTAAGTGGGACTATATTAAGCTGAAAAGCTTCTGTACAGCAAAAGACACCATCAATAGAACAAGAAGGATCCCTACAGTATGGGAGAATATATTTGAAAATGACACATCCGATAAAGGCTTGACGTCCAGAATATATAAGGAGCTCTCACGCCTCAACAAACAAAAAACAAATAACCCAATTAAAAAATGGGCAGAGGAACTGAACAGACAGTTCTCCAAAAAAGAAATACAGATGGCCAACAGACACATGAAAAGATGCTCCACATCTCTAATTATCAGAGAAATGCAAATTAAAACTACAATGAGGTATCACCTCACACCAGTAAGGATGGCTGCCATCCAAAAGACAAACAACAACAAATGTTGGCGAGGCTGTGGAGAAAGGGGAACCCTCCTACACTGCTGGTGGGAATGTAAACTTGTTCAACCATTGTGGAAAGCAGTATGGAGGTACATCAAAATGCTCAAAACAGACTTACCATTTGACCCAGGAATTGCACTCCTAGGAATTTACCCTAAGAATGCAGCAATCAAGTTTGAGAAACACAGATGCACCCCTATGTTTATTGCAGCACTATTTACAATAGCCAAGAATTGGAAGCAACCTAAATGTCCATCAATAGATGAATGGATAAAGAAGATGTGGTACATATACACAATGGAATACTACTCAGCTATAAGAAAAGGGCAAATCCAATCATTTGCAGCAACATGGATGGAGCTGGAGGGTATTATGCTCAGTGAAACAAGCCAAGCGGAGAAAGAGAAATACCAAATGATTTCACTTATCTGTGGAATATAAGAACAAAGGAAAAACTGAAGGATCAAAACAGCAGCAGAATCACAGAACTCAAGAATGGACTAACAGGTACCAAAGGGAAAGGGACTGGGGAGGATGGGTGGGTAGGGAGGGATAAGGGGGGGAGAAGTAGGGGGGTATTAAGATTAACATGCATGGGGGGGTAGGAGAAAAGGGAGGGCTGTACAACACAGAGAAGGCAAGTAGTGATTCTACAACATTTTGCTATGCTGATGGACAGTGACTGTAAAGGGGTTTATAGGGGAGACCTGGTATAGGGGAGAGCCTAGTAAACATAATATTCGTCATGTAAGTGTAGATTAGTGATAGCAAAAAAAAAAAAAAAAAAAAAAAGAGGCATTTCCTGTGTGGTAACCTCCAACGAGTTCTACACAAGGGTATAAAGGGCATATAAAAGTGTAGGCAAAGGGTCTGTTTGTGTTTATACAGAGGATCAAAGCCTAATTGGGCTACCCCGAAAATGAACTAAGATATGATATGAAAAAGAACTTCCAACATCTGCACCCTCTGGAAGACTCATGCCAGAAGATGATCATCAAAAAACCCCAACAAAGATCCACGCACTGCTACAGCTGTAGATGCACTCATCCCACCAGTTCCTGGACCTGCCATGGGAATGAGGAAGGAGATATCTAAGCTGGCCTGTGCAGACAGTAAAACAACAAAATTGGACTGGATCTATACTGTTGGAACTCAACCAAGAATTTGGAGAAGTGCAAATTGTAGCGCTCCAAAGTCTTACAACTACAAACTATTTATTGTTAAAAGAACATATGGCATGTGAACAGTCCCCAGGAATGGGTTGTTTTAATTTGTCTGATTTCTCTCAGACTGTTCAAGTTCATTTGGACAATATCCACCATATCATAGATAAGTTTTCACAAATGCCTAAGGTGCCTAACTGGTTTTCTTGGTTTCACTGCAGATGGCTGGTAATTACAGATATGCTTTGGTTATGTAACTATACTCCTATTATGTTAATGTGTGTGTGCAATTTAAGTAGTAGCTTAAAACCTATACATGCTGAAGTTACTCTACAAGAAGATATATCAAAGAAATAATCAATCTTCCCATGTTTTCTTCCGCCTGCTACTTCTATAGCTTTTCTTCTTCCTTCCTAATTACAACCCTTAAATAGAATTCGTGCCTCATATCAAATTTACCGAGTATCATAATTCTTCCAAGTGGTAAAGATACCTCAAGACAAATGCTGGGCATAGAAGCCACAGGGCATAAATATGCAAAGAAGTAAAAAGCTAACTTTTTCAAACAATAAGGCTTCTCTCTCACTTACCAACTTCACATTTCCCTGTATGGCCCCGGAAGATGACTGGTTAGCCAGAGACGGGTAAGATTCCTCAAGGGAGGAACAACCTAAGACAGGCACAGTCGCAGGGGGGCCATCAGGTGAGAAATTGGGGATCAACAGAGGTGAGGCTTAGAACCTCACCCCCCCGTTCTGAGAGAAATCTTCTGCATACGTGGATGTTTTATTGCCCTGGTCTAGCTTGGATTAACACATAGTCTACAGGCACACACCTGATCATCTACATGTGCTCTCTTACAACACTAAACTATGTTTTCTACCTTTATCTTGTATCTACCTACCACTTCAGCATTTTATTAAAAATAATAATAATAAAGAGAGAAATGTGGTATCCACATATAAATCAAGTATAAAAACCAAATGAGTATTCATATTTGAACTGACTGTTTATAGTTCATAATGCATGAGCAAAACCGAAAGTTTCTGTGATGACTGCCCTTGTACTGTTCACTATGTAACTTATTCATTATGTAAGAATTTGTTCTACATGTAAAAACTTGTTTGTTATGCCTCAGAAGATTGGAGACTGACAAAAATTAGGCTTGGGGTGGAATAATGATTGTGCATTGAGCATTGACTCCCCTATACAGAATTTTATTGTCGTTAACAACCATTTGATCAATAAATATGAGAGATGCCCTCACAAAAAAAAAAAAAAAAAAAAAAAAGGACAGACTTCCAATGGTAAAATAAATTAGTAACCGGGATGTAATGTATAGCATAAGGAATATAGTCAAGATATTGTAACAGCCTGGTAGGGTGATAGCTGGAACCTAGAATTATGTATATAAATGTTCTACCACTGTGTTGTACACTTGAAACTCATGTAATGTAATACTGTGTGTCAACTACCCTTCAATAAAAAATAATTATTAAAAAAAAAAAAAAAAAAAAAAAAAGAAAAACATCTCGGGTACTTCCCAACCCAGATAAAGTGATTTGTACCTTTTGTTTGTCCCATGATGTAGGCCGTGCACTTAAAGAAATAATGGAGACATCAGCTCCAGTGTCAATTAGTCTTAAAAATTCTATATCTTGTATTTTTAAGATCAGAGTAGGTCTCTGATCATTAATTAATGTTTCCCCAAAATTTTTCTTTCCTGTACTACTGAAGCCACCATTTCGGGACTGTTCTATTTTTGGAAAGGTTACATAAGGAAGAAGCAATAATTGGGCTATACGCTCTCCAGGGAGAACATGTAATGTTTGGGAAACACTTGCCATAATTTAAATTTTTCCATTGTCATCTTCATCTATCACTCCTACATGTACAAATAATCCTTTCATGGTGGAACTGCTACGGCCGATAATCAGTCCCACAGTCTTTGGAGGGATGGGACCAAAGACACCTGCCAATAATTTGTACACTCCTCCACCAGGGGATAAAGTATAATTTTGAGCCGAACTAAGATCAGCAGCAGCACTGCCGAGGGTGGCTGCCGGAAGATCGGACACTGTTAATTTGGAAAATTGCTCATTTGGTGTGCCACCCCACTGCTGACAGGGAAGGGAGGAGATCCTGCATTGTTGTTCTGCGGGGCCCAGGACCGAGGCCCCTCCCCACCGTTTCCTGGTGGGGGGAGAGAGTTGCCATCCCTATCAATGTAGACTCTACATGTCTGAGTCCAATGCCTCCCTCTCCCACAGTGTCTACAGAATCCTGAAGGTACCTTAGACGCTTTTTTGTGAAAAATTATATTTTCTGTTTTTGTATTCTCTTCTTATATGTCCACGTTTTCCACAATTAAAACAAGTTAGTTTAGGAGTTCTCTTTTGAAGTGCAGCAGCAAGAATTTCAGCTTGATAAGCAACTCTGCCTATGCCAGCACAGGCTCTTATAAATTCATCAATCGGAGCGCCGCTAGCTTTTAACGGGTGAAGCGCTTTCTGACACTCTGAGTTTGCATTTTCAAATGCTAATACTTGAAGAAGCATGTTAACTTCAGGACTATCTCCTAAGCTGCGAAAAACAGCATTTTTAAAATGAGATAAAAAAATCAGTATGCAGTTCCAAAGGACCTTGAGTGGTTTTTGTGAATGAAGGGGCTATCTTTCCTGAGATTTCAATTTTCATCCATGATTTTAACACTATGGACTTCACCTGGGTCAAGGCCAAATCACTAAGTCCAGCTTGAGCTTCCAAGGAGGCATGAGGCCCCGTCCCGGTGAGTTCAGACTCCACCGGACCGGGAGGTTGCCGAGTGGCATTCCTCCTAGCTTGCGAGGTAGCTTTCTCATACCACCAACTTTTTAACTGTAACCATTGTGACCCTTCCAAAACAGTTTTACAGATGTTTTCCCAATCTAAGGGTAGCAACAAATTTTCTGCAGAAACAGTGTTAAGTAGGCCTAATACAAAAGGAGATTGAGGGCCATAATTTTGGACGGCTAGTTTTAACTCTTTCAGGACCTTATATGTTACTGGGAGATAGTTTACCTCAAGTCTTCCTTGAGGGAATTGGGCGTTAGGAGGGATCTCTCGTCTAGTGATTGGGAAGACAGAAAAGCTAGTGGGTATATGATGAGAGGCAGAGGGAGAGACAAAATCAGGAGGTGGTGGGAGATCTTCATCATAAGCACCAGGATCAGGTCCCTTGGGAATGGTAAAGGAGCGTCCAGCAGCCGGCAGTGGCGGCGGAGGTGGGAGAAGAGTGGGAAAGGCAGAAAGCGGGAGCAGAAGGTGAAAGCTTGAGGGGAGTGGCAGCTACTGTCAGTTTCTCTATAAACTCTGTCAGTATACAAGTGAGCTTCTGAATACCAGAATGAGAGGCAGAAGACACACTAGAATTATGGTCTTCCTGATTAGACTCACTCCCACCTTCATCAGGAGGAGGTGGCAAACTCAAAACCTCTGGAACATCTTCATATAAAGGACTATGCTTATCAGAGACAACAGAGCGTGCATCTCTCTCAGAGTCTGTTTCTAACAGCTGCAAAGCCTGAGAAATAGAGCTACAAAGGGACCACAAAGTAGCAGGCATTGTATCCCCCTGTTGATGAGCCTGGCAAAGAGTTCTGACAACTTTATGCCATGCTTCATTATTTAATTGTACCTCTGACTGAAAGCGAAACCAAAAGCAATGCTTCCGGACCCTGGTAAATAAATCTTCCAACAGCTTATCTTTGGCAGTTACGCCAAGAGAATGCAGAAGTCCTTGTATGAGCTGTTGATACTCCCTCTCAAGAGAGGGAGAGTTCCCCATTAGTACTCCTTGTTTCTTCCAGAAGTCCAACTATTGTGGTTGTCAGCTTACCCGATGTTGGCCCCCTTTTGGGTTTCTCTTTTTTTCCAGAAGTCCAACTATCGCGGTAGTCGGTTTACCTGATGTTGGTCCCCTTCTGGGTCCCAAGTCACCCCTGGCGCCCCTTCTCCAGTTTCTTCAGGGTTGTGAGGTCCTGCCTCACAGTGGGGTTGTCCACTTGCACCCCATGTTGGGCGTGAGATGTAGTGTGCCTCATGTTTCTTTGGCTGAAATGAGAGAACAAAAAACACAGACAACACAGACAGACAGACAATGGCTGCAGCCCCGATGTGGCACAGCCCCTTTATTTTTATACTGCCTTTCTCGTACCTCAGCCAAGTGCTATACTCATCTTTCCCTTCTCAGGGGAGACAGGCCAGAGCACCTTGTTGATTTTCTTAAAGTCTGCCCAGTAAGCAGGGGTGGTGTTTTCCACGTCCTCAAGGTCTCCCTGTTTTCAGAGTGAGGCTTCTTGGCTCGTTTTCCAAGACAAGGTATGCTTCAGTGGGCAGATAACGTCCAAGGACTGCACCAGTTGTTCTCAAGCTGGTGCTTTCCCATTCCGCATTCAGACATGTGAGAAAACAAAGGCTGTCCCCATCAAGAACCATCCAGGAAGTAGAATGATTTTTTTCTATTTATTCTTGCTAGGGTCAAGTAATATGCTAGGTTTGGGCATGATTTGGAATCATGCAATCAAGCAATATAACAGTTTTTTTTTTTTGAGAGGGCATCTCTCATATTTATTGATCAAATGGTTGTTAACAACAATAAAATTCTGTATAAGGGACTCAATGCACAATCATTAATCAACCCCAAACCTAATTCTCAACAGTCTCCAATTTTCTGAAGCATAACAAACAAGTTCTTACATGGTGAACAAGTTCTTACTTGGTGATCAGTGCAAGGGAAGTCATATCACAGAAACTTTCGGTTTTGATCACACATCATGAACTATAAACAATCAAGTCAGATATGATTATTCATTTGATTTTTATACTTGATTTATATGTGAATCCCACATTTCTCCCTTATTATTATTATTTTTTTAACAAAATGTTGAAGTGGTAGGTAGATGCAAGATAAAGGTAGAAAACATAATTTAGTGCTGTAAGAGGGCAAATGTAGATGATCAGGTCTGTGCCTATAGACTAAGGATTAATCCAAGCTAGACAAGGGCAACAAAACATCCACAGATGCAGAAGATTTCTCTCAAAACAGGAGGGTGAGGTTCTAAGCCTCACTTCCATTGATCCCTAATTTCTCACCTAATGGCCCCCCTGTGACTGTGCCTGTCTTAGGTTGTTCCTCCCTTGAGGAACCTTACCCGTCTCTGGCTAACCAGTCATCTTCTGGGGCCATACAGGGAAATGTAAAGTTCGTAAGTGAGAGAGAAGCAATATTCTTTGAAAAGGTTAGCTTTTTACTTCTTTGCAGATTTATGCCCTGTGGCTTCTATGCCCAGCATTTGTCTTGAGGTATCTTTACCACTTGGAAGAATTATGATAATTGGTAGTTTTCTATATGAGGCACGAATTCTATGAAAGGGTTGTAATTAGGAGGAGAAGAAAAGTTATAGAAGTAGCAGACCGAAGAAAACATGGGAAGATTGATTATTTCTTTGACATAACTTCTTGTAGAGTAACATAAGCATGTATAGGTTTTAACAAACTACTAATTAAATTGTGTACACACATTAAGAGAATAGGAATACAGATACATAACAAAAGCAGACCTACAATTACCAGCCATCTCCAGTGAAACCAAGAAAACCAGTTAAGTACCCTAGGCATTTGTGAAAACTTATCAATGATATGATGGATATTGTCTAACTGAATTTGAATAGTTTGAGAAAAATCAGACAAATTAAAATAACACATTCCTGGGAACTGTTCACATCCCATATGTTCTTTTAACAGTAGATAGTCTATAGTCGCATGATTTTGGAGCTCTGCAACTTGCACTTCTCCTAATTCTTGGTTGAGTTCCGACAGTATAGATCCAGTCAAATTTGTTGTTTTGCTGTATGCACAGGCCAGCTTAGATATCTCCTTCTTCATTCCAATGGCAAGTCTAAGAACCAGTGGGATGAATGCAGCTACAACTGCAACAGCGCCAGGATCTTTGTTGAAGTTTTTTGATGATCATCTTCTGGAATGACTCTTCCAGAGGATGTTGATGTTGGAAGTTCTTCATACAGTATCTTAATTCATTTTCTGGGTAGCCAAATTAGGCTTTGATCCTCTGTATAAACACAAACAAACCCTTTGCCCACACTTTGATATGACCTTTATACCATAGTGAAGAACCTATTGGAGACCACCACACAGAAACTGCTTTTATTTTTTTTAGAGAAAGAAATATCAGAAAAATGTACTTCCATAGCTGATCATCCGACACCCTTTACAAGATCAAAATTAAGGATATGTAAAGCATGCATTAATCGTTGATTTGAAGTTAATTTTATCCTATCAGGGAGTAATACCCCCCCTTTTTTTGTTATCATTAATCTACAATTACATGAAGAATATTATGTTTACTAGGCTCTCCCCTACACCAAGTCCCCCCCCGACAAATTCCATTACAGTCACTGTCCATCAGCATAGCAAAATGTTGTCGAATCACTACTTGTCTTCTCTGTGTTGCACAGCCCTCCCCTTTCCCCCACCCCCAACATTTTACATGCTAATCATAATACCCCCTTTCTTCTTCCCTGCCCTTATCCCTCCCTATCCTCCCATTCTCCCCAGTCTCTTACCCTTTGGTAACTGTTAGTCCCTTCTTGGTTTCTGTGATTCTGCTGCTGTTTTGTTCCTTCAGTTTTTCCTTTGTTCTTATACTCCACATATGAGTGAAATCATTTGGTATTTGTCTTTATCCACTTGGCTTATTTCACTGAGCAAAATACCCTCTAGCTCCATCCATGTTGTTGCAAATGGTAGGATTTGTTTTCTTCTTATGGCTGAATAATATTCCATTGTGTATATGTACCACATCTTCTTTATCCATTCATCTACTGATGGACACTTAGGTTGCTTCCATTTCTTGGCTATTGTAAATAGTGCTGCGATAAACGTAGGGGTACACCTATCTTTTTCAAACTGAAGTGCTGCATTCTTAGGGTAAATTCCTAGAAGTGGAGTTCCTGGGTCAAATGGTAAGTCTATTTTGAACATTTTGAGGAACCTCCATACTGCTTTCCACAATGGTTGAACTAATTTACATTCCCACCAGCAGTATAGGAGGGTTCCCCTTTCTCCAAAACCTCGCCAACATTTGTTGTTGTTTGTCTTTTGGATGGTGGTGATCCTTACTGGTGTGAGGTGATATCTCATTGTGGTTTTAATTTGCATTTCTCTGATAACTAGCGATGTGGAGCATCTTTTCATGTGTCTGTTGACCATCTGAATTTCTTTTTTGGAGAACTGTCTTTTCAGTTCCTCTGCCCATTTTTTAATTGGATTATTTGCTTTTTGTTTGTTGAGGTACGTGAGCTCTTTATGTATTTTGGATGTCAAGCCTTTATCGGTTCTGTGATTTACAAATATATTCTCCCATATTTTAGGGTAGCTTTTTGTTCTATTGATGGTGTCTTTTGCTGTACAGAAGCTTTTCAGCTTGATATAGTCCCACTTGTTCATTTTTGCTTTTTAACAGATGGCTTTTAACTTGGATAACTCATTGGATGTATTTTTCCACAAATGAATTGAGTAATTTAGGATTTAATTTAGATAAATAAGGGAGCATAAATCATTTCAGAAACTCCAATTTAGCAAACCTTCGTGGTAGAGTAACAATGGCCATTAGAAGTTGCCACATCCAGGAAACCGTCAAGGTGCCTCCTGCCCTTTCTTTGACATGTTTCATTTTGGGTGTATTTTTGACCTTTCTAATGTGGACAGCACAACTTCAAGTGATGTATATTACTTCACTGATTTTGATTTCAAGAAAGTGAAATTTATAGCAGGAAGCTTATATGAAACTGGTCATAAAAATATGTACTTTGTACTACCCACAGCCTGATAATTATGACTAGTACCAGATATTTATTAATGGGAATAAAGAACTTACTTTTAGAAATAAGAATTAGGTAATACTTAATGTGAGAATATTAATTTATTTTCCTGACATATACCAAGGTTACTAATGTGTAAGTGCCCAAACAATGTGTAGAATGAATGAAAAATTATTTTCCATAGAGTCAATCAAGTCTTTTGATATTGAAGAGGAAATGTAAGCTGATCCTCTCTGCTCATTCCTCTTGGTCCTTATTCTCCTTTATAAGACAACACGTAATAAATCTGATTCTTCTTCCATATGTAACCTTTCATATAGTTTAACACAGTTTTAGACTTCAATGGAAGACACTCCTAATTTCTTAATATGTAAGCTCTGTGTGAACAGTATTGAATTTACTAAGCATGATGCCAGAACAATGAACAATTTGAAGGATGAATTTTTAGATACGTATTTCCAGTATACTATACTCTATATATTCAATTATTTCAAATTCTGTAGTTTTATATCTCTGTGCAAGTAAATTTTTTCCTGTATGTTCATACTCCTCTTAAAGAGTAGTACAGGACATTCAAGGAATTGTTTTTTGATAACTATACTTCAGTGGATGCAGACTAGGGTCATATTAGTCCTTTGAAAAACCCATTATATTATTAAATTAGGTGTAGCTCCTGATTGACAAGTTAGTTTCTGAATATCCAGCATGTGCACAAATGTTACGTTAGAGGGATACAAAACTGTGATTTTGCCATATTTATCCCCTTGGGCTTTTTGAGCCCAATGCATAATTGAATGCCTTTGAATTTCTTGAATTTTCTGCCAACAAAACGAGACAAAAAAAAATTTAACTGTGGATAATATTTTGGCTAGTGATATAAATAAAACCTTAAAATGCCACAGAAACATTTACTTTTGCCCACATCTGCTATTTAACCTGTGTACTCTAACACTTCTGCTTTTTTAGTTTCTAAGGGTTCTTGTGTTTCAAACATAAAAATTAATGTCATTTATCTATCATTATATCTGGGGTCTGATAGAAACTGCATATACATACACATAGATATATGACAAATTTATGTATATATATGCAACAATCTGTTTATCCTAAAGAACAACAACACATGGTTTCAAGAGCTCAAAAATTGAAAACATGCTACTTTGGCACACTTATGCTGGACAAACATTCTACTTTTTAATTCTCCATGTCCAGTCCTGGGCTATCTGTGGTATTAGCCTCCAAACTGGCTTCAGATCATGGAAGATTTTCTGTGTGTTAATTGCAGAAAATTGGGAAATAAACCCATGGGTGAGCATACATGAAGGAACATGGTAAAAGTCTAATCAGTCACTCTTATTGCACAGTCCTGCTTCCCAAGTACATTCCAAAGACTAAGAAAAGAGTGATGATAATGAAAGAAACTTAGTAATAGAAGACATCTTTTAAGTGTTTTTTTTGAATTTAGTTTTGTGTAGATTTAAGTACTTCCTTAGGTAATTAACAGAGGACAGTAGGGGGATCATAGGAAAAGATGATAAAAAATAAATGGATTGTTCTGAATTCAAAGATTTTTCCTAAGACAATTGATCACAATGAGTGAAAGTAATTTCCTGTGTTCTGAGTTTAGTAAGTATGGTAAAATTAATATTCAAAATGTCCTAGAAATAGTTACAATTATCTCAGACTTAAAATCAAAGTGACTACATCACGTCTTCTTGAAACCAGAACATTTTAAGAGTGAAAGGGTTATTATGTTTGGGCAATAGGCATAAACACAGATTGTTCCAGCCAAACAGACAAATATGGTCATGTCCTCACAGTGCCTGTAACTAACATATAATGACTGAATTCAGTCAAGTTTCAAGTTTTTGTTTTAATTGTTTGCTTTATTTGATTTCCTTCTCTTTTATTCTTCTTACTGCTTGGAATGTTGTTTCCCAGTCTTCACATAGCTGACTCCTTCTTACTCACATTTCAGGGGTAATATCTTATTTTCAGACAGTCTTTTCTTAGAGCACCTTGTCTCATGCCATCCACCTCAATGCCCACCTGCTGCCATCCACACCACCACCTACCCACATTAATATATCATTTTGTTTTCTTCTCTTAATAGTTATAATCATGATCTAAAATTATATCATTTGTTTGTTTACTTGCTAACTGTCTATCTCTCATATTCAAGTGTAGGCTTCATGAGTAAGGGAACTTCTAACTGTGCTGTATACAGCCCCATCTTTAGAACTTGGAACAATTTCTGGCTTAATAAATGTGTATTGTACTTAAGAACAAGCAATTAACTAATCAGCATTAACAATTTATATTGGTGTTTAGATCTGGAACTAGAAAAAATGGGAAACAATTCAAGATTAATAAATAGCTGACTTGAAATTCTATGTCATAATTTCATGGTTTTAGAAAATGTAAAGATCTGGTTCTATGTTAACTAGATTTGAAAGTTTGGGTCATTTGAATAAAAGACACAGTTGTGATTTAGGGTGGAACATCCTAATGGCTTCCACTTTCAATCTGTTTGGATTATAATTTACCTCAGATTCTTAGTTTACTTTATGGCAAATGAGTGATTCCACAAATGAATGCCTTGTGCATGAAGGTTTTAATAATGAATGAAAATCATTTTGCATTGTTAGGTATAGAAATAGTGAAGTACACTCTGTACCAAGGGGAAGATTGAACTGGGGTTTGTAAACCCCAGGATGTTTCTAAGTCACTTTTATCAATATGGAATTAGACCCCCCAAACCCATCTGTCATCTGCTATAATAGCAGACAACCTGAAATTCTAACTGGCAAATTCCTCTCCTCTCTTGTTGAACATGGTACATAAATAACTCTACAAAATTGTCCTTATCTCAAAATTCCTTAACAAACACATTATGTGCCATTGAAAGATTGGGAATAAAAACCTGAGATGAACTGACTTTTCTGGAGACTTTGCCTCTTTTGCAAAACAAAATAAGTATATATAAGAAAGAATCAACTCATAAACTACTTATCACTTGAATGAGAAATGGCTCTTCTTCAATTCAAACATTTTCTACAGACTGCAGAATTCTTAAACTATAAAGAAAAAAATCATTAGAAATAAGTTTTTTTTTTAATATGACAATATTTTAGCTTGGTCTAAATGAAGTGATGGAACTAGATCTCTATATCCAGGTAGGCAACATTCCATGTTTGAAGGACATCGAAAGGGCAACTTGTCTAAAAATCTCTTATCCTCTAATATCCTTACTTCTCCCAATTTTTTTCTTTGTCCCTTAAATATTACTTTCAGTTAAAATTTTAGCTATAATAAGACTTTGATAAAAGATTGTTCTTTCTTTCTACACTTTTCTTGCAAGTCCTTCCTTTCCATGCTTATTCTCTTTCCTATATCATTAATAAAAGCAATTTAAGTTTTAAGTCTTCAGTGAATCCCAGGTGACATCTTAATAAACAGTATTTTAAAGGTTATTTCTAGATCTTAATTAAATGTTATTAAGCCTTTAGGGAAAAGTGGTGAGGATACCCAGTGATACAGAGTTAAAATCTTTTAAATAAGAGATTTCCAGTTACAAATAATTCATAGGAAAGATGCTTCTGATTCCTGATGAGATGGCATAGTATGGCTTCTGGTTTGCCCCTTAAACCTAAAGTCAGAGACAAAAAAGAGAATGACACTGACAGATTCAGGAACCTAGGACATATGGCAAGAAATTCTTGGGAAACAGGAGATATCTGGAGCCACACCTGCAACAGAGACACCAGGAGTTGAGGTCAGAAGATAATTAGATGCCTCAATTGGGTAAGAACTTGGATGTACATTTCTGCCCCTGCCCCACACTACTTAACCAATGATGACCACAGAGGAACCAGCCAGGGGTGATTCCAGTGCAGTATTGGGGTCTAGCTGAGGTGAAGAGCAAATAGTATCTAGAGCAAATAAGGAGGTGAGCTCCTGATAATTTTCTTCTCCCTTCTTCTTATCTAAATGACTTCAACTGAGAGAATCATGTCAGGGTAAAGAACAATGCCAGGGATCATAAAAGATATACTAGGAAAATATCTATTCAAAGAAAACTTGTGATGTTGATTTTAAACTTAATCAAAATAGAATCTAAAAGAACACCATGTTGGTCAAAGCATGGAAATTTTTGTGTGAGAGACTGCAAACTTGTAAGGGTGGAGTTTAGGAGGGGAGTGGAGCAGAGTGGTTGAGCAGATTGTAATGACAGACATGCCCTTCCTGGAGGTAGGTCCCTCACATCCACACCCTAACTCACCCAGGGTGAAATCCCTGTGCCATGGTTGGTTCCTCCCCATGTGACTGCTAACCAGCCAGTGTAGCTGATACACCCAGAGGAATATAACCTGCAAGAAAATAGTTTATAAGTGAAAATGCATTCACTGAAAATAAATAAGTTGATTAATGAATTAGTGCATTTATTCAATAAACATTCATTTTTATTATGTGAAGTTACAGCACCAAAAAAAGTGAAAGGACAATTCATAGGATGGGAGACAATTTTTGCAAAACATATACCTGATTATTAAATTATATATGTGATAGAATTTATAAGGGATTCTTAAAACTCAATAACTAAAGATAAATAACCCAATATAAAAATGGGAAAAAATAAGATCTAAATAGACCTTTCTTCAAAGAAGATATACAAATGGCCATAAAGCATAAGAAAAATGCTCAACATCTTCAGACATGAAAAAAATACAAATTAAAATCACAAGATGCTAGGATGGCCACCATCCAAAAGACAAACAACAACAAATATTGGCAGGGATGTGGAGAAAGGGGAACCCTCCTTTCTCTCCCACACTGCTGGTGGGAATGTAAATTAGTTCAACCATTGTGGAAAGCAGTATGGAGGTTCCTCAAAAAGCTCAAAATAGAAATACCATTTGAACTAGGAATTCTACTCCTAGGAATTTACCCTAAGAATGCAGCAGCCCAGTTTGAAAAAGAGATATGCACCCCTATGTTTATCACAGCACTATTTACAGTAGCCACGAAATGGAAGCAACCTAATTATCCATCAGTAGATAAATGGATAAAGAAGATGTGGTACATATACACAATGGAATATTATTCAGCCATAAGAAGAAAACAAGTCCTACCATTTGCAACAACATGGATGGAGCTAGAGGATATTATGCTCAGTGAAATAAGCCAGGTGGAGAAAGACAAGTACCAAATGATTTCACTTATCTGTGGGGTATAAGAACAAAGCAAAAACTGAAGGAACGAAGAGCAGCAGAATCACAGAACTCAAGAATGGACTAACAGTTACCAAAGGGAAAGGGACTGGGGAGGATGGGTGGGAAGGGAGGGACAAGGGGGAAAAGGGGGCATTAAGATTAGCATGCATGATGTAGGGGGATAGCACGGGGAAGGCAGTACAACACAGAGAAGACAAGTAGTGTTTCTATAGCATCTTACTAGGCTGATGGACAGTGACTGTAATGGGGTATGTGGGGGGGACTTGATGATGGGGGGAATCTAGTAACCATAATGTTGCTCATGTAACTGTACATTAATGATACCAAAAAAAAATCACAAGATGCCATTTCACAGCACTAGGATGGCAATAGTTAAAAAGACAATAGTAAGTTTTGGCAAGGATGTGGAGAAACTGGAATCATCATATTTAGCTGGTAGGAGTATGAAAGGTGCAGTCAGTTTGGAAAGCAGTCTGACAGACTATTCAAACATGGAGTTGGCATATCATCCAACAATTCTACTCCTAAGTATATATCCAAGCAAAATAACACCTATTCAGACAAAATTTTGTAAATGAGTATTCATATCAGCACTATTCATAATAGTCAAAAAGTGGAAACAACACAAATGCTAATCAACTGATGAGTGGATAAAGAAAATGTGGTATCCCCACATAATGGGATGTTATTCAGCAATAAAAAGTTATGAAATACAGATTACAACATGGATGAATCTTGAAAACATACCAAATAAAAGAAAACAGTCACAAAAGACCACATATTATGTGATTCCATTTATATGAAATGCCAGAATAGAGAAATCTATAGAGGCAGAAAATACATCAGTGGTTGCCTAGGGCTGGGGAGTTGAAGGGTACTGGGGAGTGATTGCTAATGGACACAGACTTTCTTTGTGGGTTGGTGAAAATGTTTAAAAATTGATTTTGGTGATAGCTGCACAACTGTGAATATACTAAAAATGAGTGAGCTGTGTACTTAAAAAGGGTGAATTGCATGGTATCTGCATTATATCTCAATAAAATTGTATTTTTAAAAAAGCGCTAACTAGAATGGATAAAGCCAATAAGAAGTTAGTGCCTTGGGAATTCAAACTGAAGACATTAAGAACACTAAGGATGGATAAAAAGATGGAAATACACTTTAAATTATGGGGTATAGACTTAAAGTATGAGAATATCTTTTAAATTATGGACGATTGAGTAAAAATCCACAAGTCATACATGGGCATGGGGGGAGAGAAGGGTAGTAAAAGAAGAGGTGAGCACATGCAAAGATTGTTTTGTGGGTGAAGAGAGAGCTTAACAAAACTAAGAGGGAGAATAAACACCAATATGAACATTAACAAATTATCAATAACCATTACAAGAATCCAAATCAGATGTATAAATCAAACTTTCAATGAAAACTGTTGTTCCTAAAGGGAAGGAGAAAATAGACACAAAAATAAAAGGTAAGTAGAAGACATGAAATAAGATGTCACAAGTAAATCCTAATAAAGCAATAATTAAATTAAAAAAATACAGGTTAGATTCAACAATAAAAAAACAGAGGAGCCCATATTAGATGTTAAATCAAAAGCATGATTTAGCCATATATTTATTAAGAGATACAGATTTTAAATTATGGGGTGAAGAGAAGCTGGAAATGAAGGATGAACATAAGTTTAGGTTTAGCTCTCATACCTTCTTCAAAATCTGTTATTAGACATTGGGTTTTGTCTCAGGCTTTGAAAGGGCAAATAACTGACTGCTCACTTCATTACCATTTTGCTATCCCAGAACTTGTGCATAAAGAATGATTATATGATATATATTACCTATGTGTCTATCCAGGAAAACAACTTCAGAAATACCACAAGGTGTGTCATCTAGATTTATTATTAAATCTAAATATCCACCTTGACACTCTACATTGAACATGGAATAAAAATTCTATCATAACATAAAAGTGATTTGGGAGGTATGTTGATTTATGTTTAATAAAATTTTTAAATAATATGACATCAGGGTTGAGATATCTGAAAGACTGAGGGAAATGCATTATTTAATACTAGCTTGGCAGAAATTACTAACAATGAATTGTTGCCTAATGAAAATAGTCTGGTTTTTGGTACTTGCTGAAATTTCTTGGCCTAGATAGTTCAGATATTTTTTCATGACTCCAGTTGCACAGGTGTTCTTGTCATTTTCGTCAGGGAAGATTCAAGGTTGATTTTAATGTCTATCATTTATCTATCTATCTATATCTATCTATCTATCTATCTATCTATCTATCTATCTATCTATCTATCTATGTATCATCTATCTATCTGTCTATCATCTATCTATATTATCTTTCTATCCATCATCTACATTTTAGATGCAATAATCTTAAATATAGATTTTTAAATATTTGGAAATCTTATTCCAAGAGAACGTGAAGCCCATGTATGTGGGATTGCATGAATAATATCATACCACCACTCCGCCTAAATCTGGACTTGAAAACGCGATGAGTTTTATTTTGGTAGAATAACCTGTTGGCAGCTATCATCAGCAACTGAAAACACCTGCCTTCGGACACTTGTCTCCACAGGCCTCAGTGGCACATGGATTCTGTTTCAGTACACCATGTGTGCACTACTGTGCTTGCAAGAGCAGTCTAACGGCTAGTAGGACTGATAAATAGTTTCTGCCTTAAACATTTAAACTTTTCAAATTTGACCATGCAATAAAATTATAATAAAATGGTCATTTTTGAATAAAATATTAGATTATTACATTTATTTTTTGATAGTATATTTGACTTTTGCTTTAGTCTTGATTGGATATTAATTTTCATATTTGGCTATTTTCTATTTGGTAAAACTGTATATTCAGTATAGTTCTGTAGCTACATATATGGAAAAAGACATACCAAGAAAACATCACTCAAGAGGAAATTTAGGGTAGCAAATATAAAATCAAATTAATAAAATTTTTATACCCAATAAGCATATATACAAATATACATTTCCAACACAATAGCTGATCAAAGAGTGGCCATGTTTAAAGTTGCAAATAATGTCTCAATGACAAAAATATTACCTTTTTATGCAAAATGCAATGAAACTGGAAATATGTGATAACTAAGAAAATATATAATTATATATCTGGAAACAGAAAAAACACTAATACCTTTGGGTTAAAGAAAATGGGAAATTAAAAATATTGAAACTGAATAGTATGGAAAGCATGATATGTCAAATGTTATGAGACACAGATACAAAAATAGTAGAATGACATTTGTAGCTTTAGCTTTAGAAAAGTTGAAAGCGACAGAGCCAAATGTTTAACCCCAGGAATAAGAAAATCACAACCAAATACACCAAAAAATAATTAAAATGAAAGCAATGTGGAACAGATACAGAAAATTTTAAATTCATTTTTTAAAGAGTCATAGGTTAGACAAATGTATTGCAAGACAGATAAAGAAAAAGAAAGATATATATATATAATCAAAATACAGAATGTTAAGAGAACTAACAGGCTAAAAGGGACATGCCAGACATATTGAGGTTAAAAGCAGCATAATAAAAAATACTGAGAACAGCAATAAATTTGAAAACTAGATAAAATGAAAATATTCTTTCCAAAACACTTATCAATATTTGTATGAGAAGAAATTAACACTTGAATATATCAACCATTAAAGAAGTTAAAGTAGTACGAATATAATTTGATGGAAAAACCTTATAAAAAACACATTATGCAAAAAGATATCAAATCCAAACAGTTCTGTATGTAATGTTTAACATGCACTATGAACCAAACTTTCCAGCAAAAAACAATCCTTATCTTCTGCAAGATGTTCCACAAGAGAGAAGTGGGGATGCTCTGGTCTTATTTTATAACCTAGTGAAATTTTGATTCCAACTGGTTAAAGATGATGGGGTCAAATAATGTGTTCTGCTTCAAGGAACAGGAAAACTGACAACTGCTTAAATAAATAGGTATTTATTTTCCTTTATAACAAGACATCCAGAGGTAGGATTTTCTTGTATTCATTTAGCTATTTAATGATGAAATGACACTAAGGCCATTTCTATCTTCCCACTCTTGTCATCACTGCAGACTGGCCTGCAGTCTCATCTGTGTGGTCTCGTGGTTGGAAGCGGGCTGTGGCAGGTTCGCTTATTCATAATCACCTTCAAGTCAAAGACAAGGGAGAAAAGGAAAGCTAGGTACACTCATCACCTTTGTCGCTAAAATAAGCCTCCCTAGTTGATTTCTGCATGAATACTGTTGGCCAGAATCAGATCACAGAGGCACTATAAAGAGATTTAGAGAGCTAGAAATGTGACTCTTTTGATTTACTCTGATCAGTGTTTCTTGAAGTGTAATCTAGGAACTCCCCTTCTTCAGGGGATCTGGAAGATTGACACTATTTTTATAATAATACTAAGATGTTATTTGGCTCTTTCATTCTCATTTTTTCACAAGCGTGCAGTGGAGTTTCCAGACTATATGATATGTGATAATCATAGTGCTAATGCTGTCTGGGTATAGAATGTATGCTTATTCATTTTCATTTTTAAAATGTTTCTCAATTTCAATTTCTGATACAGTAAATATCAATAGACTTAATCAAATAAAAGCTCTTTGGGGTCCAAAAAAAGCATTTTAACAATGTAAAAGGATTTGAGAAAAAGGTTTGAATTGCTTCTTAGACTAATTAGAGTCCTTGAATTGCTGGGAAGGTGACTGCATTGAACAATTTGGAGTTTTATTAGCAGAGAAGATGTAGGGCTTGGAATTGAATAAGGAGCTAATGAGTCTGAACACTCTATATAAGAAAACAAAATTATAGGACTACTTGATTTAAAAATGACATCAATTCCAAAATGAATTATTAGAAAAATGACTACAACAGTATATAAAAATTAATCTTTCAGGGCCAAGTAGCATTTATTTCTGGAATGCATAGATGGTTCATCATCAGAAAATGTATTAATATAATTTAACACATAAGTGGTCTATATTATAAAAATCATGTGGTTACCTCAATATATGATAAAGCTCAAGATCAATTTTGTAATTAAAATTATCATAAAATTATGAACTAACAGGACATTTCACTTGATAAAGTATATTTCCCAAAGCATTTTAGGCAAACACCATGCTAGATGTATTTTATTTTATTTTATTATTATTATTATTTTTTGAGAGGGCATCTCTCATATTTATTGATCATATGATTGTTAACAACAATAAAATTCTGTACAGGGGACTCAATGCACAATCATTAATCAACCCCATGCCTAGTTCTCAACATGGTGAACAAGTTCTTACATAGTGAATAAGTTCTTACATGGTGAACAGTACAAGGGCAGTCATCACAGAAACTTTCGGTTTTGATCACACATCATGAACTATAAACAATCAGGTCAATTATGATTATTCATTTGATTTTTATACTTGATTTATATGTGAATCCCACATTTCTCCCTTATTATTATTATTATTATTTTTTTTTAAATAAAATGCTGAAGTGGTAGGTAGATGCAAGACAAAGGTAGAAAACATAGTTTAGTGTTGTAAGAGGACAAATGTAGATGATCAGGTGTGTGCCTATAGACTAAGTATTAATCCAAGCTAGACAAGGGCAACAAAACATCCACGGATGCAGAAGATTTCTCTCAAAACAGGGGGGGTGAGGTTCTAAGCCTCACCTCTGTTGATCCCCAATTTCTCACCTGATGGCCCCTTTGAGACTGTGCCTGTCTTAGGTTGTTCCTCCCTTGAGGAATCTTACCTGTCTTTGGCTAACCAGTCAGTAGATATATTTTAATATCAGGAGAAATATAATATCCTTTATCACTGCTCTTATTTGGTACAGATTTGGCGATCCATGTTTATATGGATACATACTTATATGAGCTGGAAAATACTTATTTTCAGATGATATGATTATCTAATAGAAAGTCCAACTAAATCAACAATTTGTTAAGGCTAAAAAGAGTTTGCCAAATACAAAAGGTCTTACAAATATCATTACAATTTTTCTGATCTAATAGCAAGCAACTAGAAGTATAATTGAGAGCATAGAGACTGGCCAATGTACACTTGGAATCTTAGACATCTTGTTCTTGCTGTGACTATTAAGAAACAGCTAACCAATTTTTAATAAACATTTATTGATAAGCAAATATCACAAAGTACTATCCTTTGTGATTGTGTACAAAATTGTCAAAAAGACAAAATATTAGCTGTGCTTTGAAGGAACAGCCAAGTAAAATGAGGCTAATATGTACCAGCGGGTAAGTTTGTATGAGTATATCTAATACAATAAAAATGCACATTTTCCTTAACATCATTGCTTTTGAAACTTTTTGTCTCAAGTCAAGATGCGCAAAACAGTATTGTATTTGTTTTCCTCTTGAGAATATAAGTAACTGCTTTTCAAAACTATGTATTCAATTATCTGATATCAATTAAGTATTCATTGTAATCTTACAACTAGTAGCTCATGCAGGTCTTTTAGACAGAAATGTAAAACAGAAAGCATAGTTCTTGACTCTGATGCCCTTAAATGCTGGGTGAGGAGCTAAAACATGGATATAAGAAACAATGTGCTGGCAGTTACAAAAAGACTTACAAACCTCTGAGGGAAAGTCCTCTGTAACTAGAAGTAAACCAATCTAAAGGAATTGAATAGATTCTTTGTTTTTCCAAGTGTATCAAGTAACTCACAAGGCTAAATAATGCTCCACGTATCAACATTCTCTAAATAATATGCATAAATAATTTCCATGGTGTAAATACCTCTACTGTGGACAATTTCAGGCTGTCAACTTAACAGAATTCCTTAATATTTATAGAATTTCTTTATTACAAACCAGTATGAGCTGGCTCCAGCATTCCACATTTTGTACTTTAAAAGCATACTCTCTTTCTTTATCTCTAGAAGTTACCACTTTCCTTCCCACTCTGATTACTGGATAGAGATGGGGAGATGTTTTTCTTACAGATAATTCAAGTCTCAAATTATTTTAATTCTCTTATATTTTGTTAAAAAGAAAATCTCCAAATATCATCTGAAATATTTGAATCCTTAGTCTATGAAACCCTTAGTCAGTGTGTGAACTAAAACACATTTGAAAGTAGGGGAAAATATACTTTGTCTGAAAACCCAGCTGTTTGCCTTTTTTGTATGTGAAGAAATAAGGCTGATGCCCAGATTATTTTAGTTTCCAGGAAAGACTGTGGGAGATACATGCTTAAATTGCAAAGGCAGTTTCACATCAAGTATTTTATTAAAGTTATTATTATTTAGTTTCCATAAATCTCAAAAGGCACTTAGATTTAGAAAATATGGATATGACATGTGTTAATATAATGTGGGTAGGTACAAAGTGAGGATTTAGAGAGATAAAAGGGAGGAAGAAAAATGTGTTTAAAATGTATTGAAAATGCATTTATATCGAAGAGACTCATTTAAATTGTTCAGTTTTGATAAGGAAAAGGAACAACCCATTTATATCCATGGTATGTAACATAATGTTGGAATCTCAGAGAATCAGTTCCCTGGAGGAAATTTCTTCATTTGATGCATTATAGTATAAAATAAGCAAAGGTGAAAGAAAGGATTAAAGATGGCAGCATGAGAGGAGAGACAGAGGCTTCCTCCTAAAATGGGATACAATTAGAAAATATAGTTGGCACAACTAATTCTGAGAGAGCAACAGGAAAGAGGACGGCGTCAGACTGCACACACCTGGAGAAAAGAGCAGACCTCAGCCAACAGGGTAACGTACCAGAGCTGTGGCTCCGTGGGACCCGAGACCCTCCCCCACCCCAGCTCACCAGCAGGAGGAAGACAAACGGAGCAGGGAGGGAGTGGAAGGCCTGGGACTGCTGAATACCTAGCTCCAGAGAGCTGCGCTGGGAGCACAAACCTACATTTCCTGGTGCTTTCGTCATACTCTTCTGATTATGGGGTTGGAAAGCTGGGACAGGTGGAGTTCCTGGGGAGACTGGGATTCTGGCCGCTTGTAGAAAGCAGGGATCCATATCCGGCTGCTCTGGGACAAAAGCTTATATATTTGTTCTCGGCCCACTGGCTCAGGCAGTGGAGACAGGCACAGCAGCCAGGAAGCGGGGAACAGCTCTTTCCTCCCCCCAGGCACCAGAACCACTCCCCTGCAACCCCCGACATTGCTTCAGGGGCTGAGAAGCTCCAGAATAGAGCTTCTGGACACTAGAGAGTGCTATATACAAATATGAAATGCCAAAGAAACCTGGTCCAGAGTAAAATTATTAATACAACTCCCAAGAAAGTTTTAAATGATATGGACCTTGTGACTCTTCCTGAAAGGGAGTTCAAAATAAAAACCATCAACATGCTAATGGAGGTATGGAAAGACATCCAAGAACTAAGGAATGAATTCAGGTCGGAGATTGAATTGTTGAAGAGCACGATGGAGGGTATTAAAAGCAGGTTGGATATGGTGGAGGAGACAATAAATGAAACAGAAACTAGAGAAGAGGAATACAAAGAAGCTGAGGCACAGAGAGGAAAAAGGCTCTCTAAGAATGAAAGAATACTGAAGAGAACTGTTTGACCAATCCAAATGGAACAATATTCGTATTATAGGGATACCAGAAGAAAAAGAGGGGTAGAATGGGGAAGCTCCAACAGACAGAATTCTAGTTGTGGGGAAAATGGAAGTTCCATTGCCAGGATCCTCACCTGATTCCAATCTTCTTGCCCACTATGCACAGGCAATGATGTGATGCTTAGTCTACTGCACAGGCTAAGTGCTTGCATATGTGTTGACAATAAGCCATTATTGCCTGTGTTGCTGTATAAAGAGCTCCACCCAGTGCTCTGCACAGCAGTGGAGAGGCCCAGCTGGTGGAGACAGAGGCTGAAGGGAATTGCAGACTTGCTGGATGCACACATCATTCTAGCCCTTTACCTGCCACTGAGCGAATAAAGCTTGGTATAAACCCTTTTACTCCCAGACAACCTTTATCATTTTTTGTCTCACTGATCGAATCCAGAGTGAACTTGCCCAAAGCTGGGAATCCCCTCCTGCCTGAAGCTACACTGGTGCACCAGTCAGTATTACCTAGCATACTTGACATCTTTCTTGAAACACCCCTCTCTTCTTTGTGAAAAATTGGTTTGAGTAAGAATTACACAATTTTTAATAGAGTCATTATTTTTGTGATTTGTTCTTTGTTAATAAACAACTTACAATATAAAAAGATCATTACTTTCAATTTTAATAGCTATTAGAATTTATTAAAATATTTCATGTGTGGACTAAAATTGCTTTTAACTTACTAGTTTCCTGTAGCTGCTGTAACACATCATCAAAAACTCAGTGACTTAAAATAACACAAATTTGTTGCTTTACATGTCTGGAGGTCAGAAGTACAAAGTGGGTCTCCTGGGACTAAAATCAAACTGCTGGCGGGCTGTGTTCCTTCTGGATGCTTTTGAGAATTTCTTTCCTTATCTTTTTCTGTTTCTAGCAGCTGCCCCTCTTCCTTCTTAGAACCCAGCAGTCACGTCACTCCAGCCTCTGCTTCCCTTGTCGTATCTCATACTCCTCGCTTCCCTCTTTCACAAGGACCCTTGTGATTCACTAGAGTGCACCCCCATAATCCGAGACTATCTCCCCATCTCAAGATCCTTCATTTAATCACATCTGCAAAGCCCTTTTTGCTGACTAAGGTAACACATTCACAGATTCAGAGATTCAGAAGGGGACATCTTTGGGTAAGGGGGTCATTATTCTGCTTGTCCTACTACAAAAGTGTATTTGTCTTACAGTTGGTCCTTTGTTTCACTGTTTTACATTTTAAACACAAAATTCCAAATGCTCATATGGGCTGGCAGAAGTGAAGGAACTCTAGTTCTGTTTTTTGGCTTTACAGTCACTGTGCTCTATTCATTTATTTCTATCTAACAAATCTAAACAAGAATATTCTTATTGCTAATCTAACTCATCAAATACAGGGTTTTTCAAAGGCATCCAGAAAATGATCTGTGGCAAAAGGGAACTTGAAAAATTTTGAATTACTATGAATTTATATTTAAAATGAATCTGTATAGGTAGGCCCACATGAGTCAAGGCCAACTGTAATTGGAACTTGCCTGAAATAACTTGTATGTAAAAAATTATGTTTATTAAGGGATAAGCAAAAAAAATGTGCCATTATTAAACCTCTTTGTATACTAGTGAAGCTTAACAGTAAATGCAGCACTTATTTAAGATTTAGACCATCAGAAAATATTTTTTTCTTGGAGGAATAATTTACCAGTAATAGTGTTTAGGAGCTCTGGGGCATGGTGGTAACCAAACACAAACTGATTTGCATTCCTTCATCGTGTTCAGGAAGAAGTGTTCCGACTGTCCCACCTTTGCCTTGTCACCAAATCAATAACATTCTTTCCAAGTGTGTTTTCTTTAATGCCTGCTTGTTAAAGAATAATCTGGCTACTTTAGGTATAGTAAGTGCTGCTATGATGAGACATATGTGTTCCTAAAAATCACTGTACTAATTCACACTCTTGTGACTGTTCATTTTTGTTAAATGGAGCCCTGGAACTTTGGATGTGAGGTGTGGTTCAAGGGAATTGAAATAGAGAAGTTTATTACCCACAAGTCCTGGAGCAGGTTTCGAAGCACACCTGAGAGTCCACCCAGGGATGTCAAAGCAGGGGTTAAGCAGAGAGAGCAGTAGGCCTGGGGCATGTTCCTTTACTAGGGTCTGAGGGCAGAGTGCTCTGGGGTTCCAGCTAAGGGTGGATCAGTCAATCCAAACCAAGACTGGAGGTTTTAGCAAACTTCAGGGGGTCTTTTCTAAGGGGCATGAGAAGGGAAGGCCCTGGGAGGTCTGGGTGAGTGCTGGTCACAGGGCATTTGGTGAATCGTTTCAGGAACTTACATGGTGACTCTGCAGGCTGTTACCCAGGACATGTGCTACTAAGAGGGTCTAATGTCAGTAGGCCACTTGGCCACATGCAGCTATGCTGAGGCAATGATGGGATAGGGAGTGGGTTAGCTCACCTCTCAGCACACATGATCAGATCCCAGGGCTTATGGGGAAAATGCAGTGAGAGACATAGCATTCAAAAAGTATTCAGTGACTCATTCGAAGAAGGTAAGAATCTAATTAGTAGTGTAGTTTTCCACATTTTAAATGGTTAAGAAATTGATAAATAATTCCATAGGATTCTTTACCTTGACAGGGACCTGAAGTTTCCTTGGGAGGGGGCATCAAAAGGGTTGCATCCTGAGTTCCTGTGAAGTGGTGAAGGGAGGGTTGTCTGAAAGTAGGGAAGTTGTGATGCTAGCTGTGGGTAGGAGTGGCTCATCACACACCCGCGGACTGAGGTAACTCTTAGATATCTGCCGTGTGTGCATGTGTGCATTTTGTATATTCCTACGTGTTTTTCTGTAGCAGAGTGCAGTTTTCTGCCATCATGTAGCATTTCTCACTGATGAAATTCTGCATAAGCAAATGTGTTATTTGCATCATTCTCAAATATATCAATCTCATTGGAACAAATTTGTGTTTTTGAAGCAAGTACTATAGCAGGCCCACCATAATGTCACTTCAACTCTCGGTGGCAACATGAAAAATACAAAAGACTGTTTTCCAACTTTAAGTCAGATAACAGGTCTGGTACTGGGAGACCAAATGGTTTCACATCAAGGACGCAGCAGCTGTGACAAACCTGTTTACCCCCCATTTCTCAGGCAATACTGACGATCTGAGTACTTTTCTCTCCTGGGTACTTTTCACCTGACCTCTGAATCTTTCAAAGACAATTCCGGGAGAGCCACTGCCTACCAACTACAGTTGGTATCAAGAGCTGGAAAGCTGCTTTGCTGTTACTGATGGGAGAAAAAAGCATGGGTTCTGAAATCATTTCCATCTGGGTTCAAGTCATGGCTCTTAGCTCTTGTAACTTGTGAGCCTTAAAGACATACCTAAACTCTCATGACCTCTGCTCTGTAAACGATAAAGCTGAATTAATAATGCCTAAATTTCAAATTGTGGTGGGAATAAAATAAGGCCATAGAGAGTACCTGATATACAGTGTCTGCATCTGTCTGCTTGAGTACTTTCCTTAACTTCCCCTGGCCAAAAAAAAGAAGCAGAGAAATAAATCTTGACTGGGGGTAGAGGATAAGTGGAGGTTATCAGTTAACTCATAAACCAAAATAACCATCTTTCATTTCTCTCAGGGGTATATGCTTTCTGAACCCTGTGCATAAAGAGAGACGAATTTGAGTGGAATGTTGCCAAACCACAGCAAATAGGGACCATGTTGCCTGGTTCACATAACAATTCTGGACAAGATACGGGTCTACTGAAATTTTGCCTGTCACTTCTTGCCATCTGCCCTTGACACCCAGCAGTACTCTATAGAACTGAGCTTTGAACAAAATATTTTGGCTGCTCCTCATGGTAGGCAGGTGTGTATGAGATGGATTTTAAAACTAAACTCAAAGACAAAGATGTCAATGGAGAATGACTGGCTCTACTCTCTCAAAAAAATGTTGATGATTTATGAACTCAAGCACATGGAAAGCTCCAAATCACAATAATTTCTTAATGATATCACAAAATATTTAAGCACAGAAAGCAGGGAAACTTTTGCTTATTTTATTCCAAAAATAATGAAATGGGCATCAAGATAATTTTAAAAGATGCTGTTGAAAGGCAATCTGCATATTTCTTTCAACTGGTAAAATAGAGACCATTTTAAAGCTGATTACAATCTTGCAAAAAGGTGGTTACTCTCTCTCTGGGATGTAAATTGCCTTGCTACAATTTTTGCTATCAAAGGCACCACGTTCTAAAGCTAGTCCTCATTTCAGAGGCGGAGACCTGATTCTTTTGTAATGTACTCCTTAGACAAGAAGATTCATGTCCATAAACATGCACAACAATAAAGCTACCCAGGGCAGATAAAATGGGAAGGCTGGCAGAGCATGGTGTTGTTTCTGCAGAGGCTTTGCCAGTTACATCCCTACTGGATGCTGTTCGTTGGCTGAGACATTATTTCAATTCAGAGGAATTGAATACCAGTGAGGGTTCGTGTTCTGTTATAAAAATGGAAGTGCTGAGGTAAAGTCAAATAAAAGTCAGAGCTCCAGGAAAGTGGGAGAGGAAATTATTTCTGCTCCAAGCTAATGCTAAAAAGGTACAACTTTATGACAAATTTAACCTGGGTTAGACTGAATAGGCTGTTAGATATTTTCATTTGGTAAGAACATACTACTGATAAGAAATTTTATACATTGTTAATACTTTTATTATTTTACTGTCAAAGTGCTGATCTTCAGTTACTGCAAGCACCTTTATTGCAGGGGGTAAAAGGAATATAGTGTCATCTTTTTCTTCAGCCAGACAAAAAGTTGTGGGTTGTGCTTCTAATGATATATAGAAAATGCATTATAATCTGTTAAACAAATAGTTATTTAAGTATGTGGACTAGAACCACACAACCTTCCCTGAACAGTTAAAGGACAGAAATTCATGTGGAAGCTGGGTATTTTTGTAATAAACCTCCAGGAGTTCACTGTTTGAATATCCCAGGGACTGCCCGGGATTGTCTGTCTTCATGTATCTGTGGCAACAGGTTCAATGGAAAGCAGCAGATAGCCTTTTGGTGTTTCAAGGTGACACCAGTGTCCAGTGAAATTGATTCCTGATGGAAGATGTCACTTGGTATGCTTTATCTAGACTACCCACCCTAACCCAGTTGACTTGCCATCTGCTCCACAGTGAAACTGGCACAGTCCCTAAGAGGAAACAGACTGCCATCCTATATAACGGCCTTTAAGATGGAAAGCCAATTGACCATGATAAATCATGTTGATTAATTGTTAATGTTAATATCAAGATCGCAAGCCAAGATAAAGAAAATCTTATAAGATTCTAGTTCATCCTAAATTGTTTTTTCAACTTGAATTTTTATGCTGGAAATGACTTAAGTTTGTCTGCTAAGGTGCTGTATTTTACATTTACAGTAAAATAAAGATTTGAGATTAATACATCAGGTTTATGAAATCATTACTTACATGTTGCCAGGTCTTGAGGTATAATGCTAATTTTGTAGTTTTCTTCACACCACAAGCACATAGCCACACGGACACCTGCGTATTTGTACTTGTACTATCTTATCTGAACATTCTAAGATACTGTCTGCTAGGCAATTATTCCTGGGCTAAGAGAAATGAACTCTCTAGTTATGCCCGATTAACACATCAGTGTCTTAATCACAAAATGGTTTCCTTTCACTGAGATCACCATGTCTGAACTAGCAGAGCACCAGAAACAGAGAGCAAGCTGTGTGATTATCATTTTTATCTAATATTACATAATGACACCTTCATGATTTTCTAAGACTATAATTTTATGACTCTTGGATTCTACAGCCACCAGAGCTACAGTTTTTCTCTGTAAGCTCTTTAGCCACCTCCCATAATGTACTCTTCTATGTCAATGCTTAACTGACAGTTTATAGTTAGTTTATAGTTATCTCAGCTTATAGTTTAAATCTATACCCATTTTATAGTTCATATACAGAGATCAGTTTTTCTTTCACCTGTATTATGTTTAAAGTCAGTCATATGGCTTTCTTTATGAATTTCTAATGAATCCATGTTCCATCTAAATGATAGGTGAACCCATGTTCGGGTTAGAAGGCAGCCTTACTTTCTAAGAGCTGGAGAGAGACAAAAAAACAAAAACAAAAAACAAAAAAACAACCAAATTTGAAAGGCCCTGGTCAGAGAGGGGCAGGTGCAGCGCTCATCCCCCCAGTGAGAAACCTATGATGATGAGGTATGTTATGCACCTGTTGGCTTCAACTCCATCAATCGTAGAAAACACTGAGAGCAATTAGGTTTGACACTGATAGACCCTTATACTCAAAACGCTAGGGGAGGGATCCTCTCTGCCAACTGCGCACCAAACAGAACACTTAACTGTTTGTATAAATCGTCCGGCTCCTTACAGAATGAAGGTATCCAAACTAAACCTAAGCAAGGAGATTGCATTAATGCTGAGTGAAAGCTTTATTTTTCAACAAAGAGTAAAAGAAGACAAAAAGGCAAATGGCATTTGGAAAGGATTGTGAGATGATCCTTGAAACCCTGTGGCACTTTCTCTTTCCAGATATGCAGAAAGAAATTTATAAAATTTAAGGGAGGCAAACTATGTTGGCAATTTATCTAATTGTTCTTGTTTTATTAGTGCCTTTGAACTTTGTGTTTGCCATTGATGGAGTGTGAAAACTTCCACACTTGTTTTGTACTTATAAATGTACAACTGGTTTTTATTTCTTTTTACTACAGATGTTGCAAATACATATTTGTTGTATTTACATATGTATAATATAAATCTGTTATGGAATGAAGGCAAAACAAAGCAGGAAAGCATCTTTAGTAATTGCTGAAGTTATGCATTGTATTTCCGTTTAGCATTCTTGTAAAGATAATGTAAAATATTTCACACATGGAAAATTCATTTTAGCAATTCTAGCTCTTAAGTAGTTAAGGCATCTATTCCAAAATGCAAATGTATAACATATAAAAAAAGAATCCTAAAAATTATTTCATTTTGCTTAAGAGTCCCTAGCTAAGATAAATCATATTATATAAATGGTTAGAAGATGATTCCAGTTGTTTTTTAAATATGCCTTTTCTTTATTAATCTTTTTTAAAAAAATTGCTTTGCCATTTCTGTTGATCAAATTCTTTGAAAATGTGAATTTCCCCCATAAGCTCTTAAGTTCTGTATGATCCTATTTTATTAAATAAAGTCATATTCAAAGGTATTTGTTGACTTTTTTTGAACATACTTGGGACAAAGTATATAATGATGAAAATTCTTTAAGACTGCCTGATCTCTGATTCACAGCAAAACTGACATATGTGATATTGGCCTCTACCTTATTCAAAAAGAACCCAAGCCAATCCAAGCTTTTGCACCTTTTTAAAGATCATTTTAGGAAAAAATACCAAGACAAGAAGTAACATTCTTACTCAGTGTCTGTCTCTTCTCTAAGGTGGAATCACCGAGAGCAGATAAGGTCTTCTTCATGTTTTCTCCAAGGCAGCCACCACAAAGACCTTTCCATTTGTGCCCCAGGCAGAAATACCCACCTTCCCTGTCTTTGGCTGGCTCTATTATTTGTTGGTTTAGGTTTGGCTGCGTATTTTTTAAATAGCAGAAATATAAACAGGCTAGCAGTTTACTACTTTCTCATACAAAAGAAGTCTTCTTAATTCAACCTTTGATCCCAAGATGTTGACACAACCTTCGTGTCTCCACATTTGAATTTCAGTCCCAAAGAGGGAGAAAACAAAAGGCAAAAGGAGTCTATTCCAGAAAAATGACGTTTCGTTAGGCAAAACCTTCATGGATGTTCTGTCATCTTCAGCATGATCTTCCATCGGATTGGCCAGCACTTAGTCTTGCTGAAAGGGAGGGCAGGAAATGCAATCTTTTATTCTGGGTGGCAATGTGTTCTAAAAATGTGCATTATGCTGGTGAGGAAGAGGAGGAGAGTGAGCAGTTGTTAGCCCCTCACAGTCTGTATCCCAACTGCCAGCCCTATATTATCTACCTCTTTAAGACAAATTTTCCAACTTTTCTCACATTGATCATACTCTCTGAGTTTTCATAGTATCTACACTTGGAATCAGTTATTTTGCATGTAACCAAATACTGACAAATGTTTTTTATTCAAATGGTTCAATTATGAATGCCTTGTCTCCTCACAGTGACCTATTCAATTTTTGAAAGGGGGCTCATACCTTAAGTTCCTTTTTTATAGGTCTATAGAATTATTTTATAAGAAATGCTACTTATTTCAGATTAGGCATCTGATAATATTATTTGGATCAATTGATTTCACATTTCTGTTCGTAGTTATACTTGAATAAGGTTTTTGCCTTATGATATCATGAGGACAGCAGGAGCTGTTTGAAATACCTGAAATATATTAGGGAAAGAGGAATAGTTGGTTCATTGAGAATAACTTAGTACCTAAAGATATGTTTTATACTATATGAATACCTTTCACTAGAATATTTATGAAAATGTTAATTAATATATACTAATTGAGTTAGTGATTTCCTAGAACTTGACAGGATCTATTTATTCTTTTTCTTGTCTAGATTTATTAAAATTATGTGGAGACTATGGATGCATATATTTTTAGTTTTCTGTATATGCTTACACTTTTGTGGCATAAAATGAAAATTGGCTTATTCCACAGTAACAGGTCAGTTCTTCAGTATTTTTGTTTCATTCTCCATGGAGTACTTCGTTGAGAGAATCATTTTAAGTAAATGTAAGGAGAGGCGCTGAGGACACTGGTTCACGACCTTGGTGATCTGACTGGACTGAGCAAGTAAATGCCACTCACTCCTTGATGACATCTGAAGTAAAATTCCTCTGAATTGGGTGTCCTCACAAATTAAAGTGTTTTCTCTCTCTGCGTAAGGCTTAAAAGCTCGAGGTAGAAACAGAGTCAGAATCTATCTATCTGTAACCTCAAAGACCTAGAGAGGGCTGGATGCTCTGAGAGATATCCGCTTCTAGGGGTTTGCTGTAACACAGTTTCCTTGAGAAATCTATTCAGAATCTGAGTTTACAGACAGAACCTCCTGAGAAGGGGGTCAAAATTCCTTTCTTTCTTCCTACAGCAGTTATAAGAAAATGAAAGATGTGTTGATTTAAGCTAGAATCTCAAAGTTGTCTTTGACAACAGTACTCCTTCATTTGATCCAAATGTATAGAAATGTTGGCAACTATTTACATCAGCAGTCAAGTTTCTCAATGACAGAATTGAGAGCTATTACATTGCGTGAGTAATTAACCACCTACAAAAACTATGCAAATTTTGTAAAAAGAGCTACTTTTGTGCGTATCTTCCAATCCAGTTCATATGCTCAGGAATATGTAAAAGAAATTGATTACCATATAGCACACTAGAATACTGAAGTACACTGGTTGGACTTCAGGTGTCCTCTGAATGCCTAATTCCTGAGATTTTAATGTGCAGCTGCACTGTGAATAAACAGTAAATACTACCATTTGTCCATTGTATTAATTTTGTAAAGTCAGAAAGTCTCTCCTTTGTGGATTAGAGACAAGTGAGCATAAGCTTATAATCTTTGCAGAAGCATCAATTTTTATCATGTGCAGCTGTGGAAGTTGGTTGGGTGCATTTAATGAGGTTATTTGCACTGTATTGTTGAACCAAATGGATGCTCATTTCAACATTCCACTTATTATTTTTGTAGATCTGCCTAGATGTCTGGGATGAATTAAATGTGTAGCATACAGAGCAGGTCTGTATACTTCAGAATGTAAATTTTTACTGCTTACCCAGAATGGTTCTGTTAAGCTAAGAAGATATAAAGTTGATATTCATCACTTGGACTGGGGTAAAGTTTATATATATATTCCTTTAATATAAAATTATGAAAAGTCAGATGTGCATAAGGCATTCATTACTGTGCTTGATTAGAAATATTGTACCATGTTTGCTTGCTTCTTTTCTCTCTTTCTTTATGTGTGTGTTCTCATTTATAAAAATCTTAAACCTTTAATAAGACTCACAGTTGCTCAGGTTTATAGTAAAAAGCAAGTCTGTCATTCAAAAAAATTAACTTGTTGATTATGCTAATTGTGGAAGTTTTTGAAATTATAAAAAAGATAACAGAGAATAATTATTTGAATTATTAACACAATCCCTCATCTAAAAGATCATTAGTATGCTGTGTCTTTCAAATCTATTTCTACAATATAGGATATTTCTATAATACAGAATATTCTTTTATATGTTATTTTCACTCAACTTTATGTTGTGAGTGATTTTCCATGCCATTCCTCTTTAAATACGATGCTCATTAGTTGTATATTTCTAACATAATGTTTACTTTTAATTGTTACTTTATTTAGTCAATGCCATTATAAATGACATTGCATCGAACAACTTGAGCAACAATATTTCAACATTTCTTTTGAGTGTGTTTGGAGTTAGTGGGTCCAGAAGAGTTTTATGTGTGCAACATAAAATGCTGATTTGTATCTCTTAAAATATACATTTTTATTCTTGACCCATAAAGGATCTGGTAGTATACAAAGACATATACTTAGCATTTAGCAGCTGGACCATTGTAAAGCTTACCTGCATTTTCTGAATTTAAACATTATAAAATGTGAAAGGCTTGTATGGCTATTGTCTTTAAGTTCAACACATACCTTGACAGTGAACAATTTGATCATGACTTGATTGCTTCTTCTGTTTATCTTGCCAACTGTCTTAGTCTGCTTAGGCTCTCATAACAAGTACTACAAATTGGGTGATTTAAACAGCAGAAATTAATTATTTCAAAGTTCTGGAGACTAGGAGCCCAAGATCAAGATGCCAGCAGGGTAGGTGTCTTCTCTTGGACTGTAAGCGGCCCCCATATTGCTGTGTGCTCACATGACCTTGCTTTGATGTATGTTTGCAGGGAGAGGGAGCATGAACAGTTTGGTATCTCTTCTTAAAAGGACACTAATCCTCTCAGATCAGGGTCCCACCCTCATGACCTAATTTCACCTTAATTCCTTCCTTAGAGGGACCATCTCCAAACACAACCACACTGGGGGTTAGGATTCACATATTTGGGAGAGTGGGCACAAAAATTCAGTCTATCACACCAACCAGATGGTTTCTTTGTCATGCACATATGCTGTACTACCACATGTGCTACCACTAACAGGAATTCATTGTAAATAAGATAGAAAAAAAACAAACAAAACAGCAAACCTGTAGTTGCTCTACTTCTTACAGACTACACCGTTAACATGTAGGTATAATTTCTATAAGTCTTTTTCTTCTATAAATATGTATTTTGTTTTACTTCCCAAAGTAAAGTCATATATACTATGTAGTGTTTTATATGCAAATAAAATTTTACTTTAAATATGATGCTGGTTGTTGATTTGCCTCAATTATTCTGATGATATTAAGGACATATCCTTACATGGCACACATAGAATTTAAATTCACCCCTTCATTCAACTACTATTTCTTAGACATATAGCATGTGCTAGCCACTTTTATTGGGGTAGACAGGTAACATAAAAACATAAAATATGATTTCCTCTTGATATATATGTTATAACAAAAATAAAGCCGGATTGGGAAGTACCTTGATGTGGGGACAAAGAGAAAATATGTATCATGGGAAGACTTCTCTCAGGAGTATTACTTGAGCAAAATCTGAATGAAGTGAGGAGGCAAAGTTACATGAAAATGCAATGGAAAGTATTTTCGCATAGAAACATTTCGAGTACAAAGACCCTGAGGTGGGTACAAGTGTTTTGGGTCTTAGAAGCAGCTGAAGAAGAATAACATTAAAAGCAGCTAAGAGATGAAATCAGGGATGTAATTTGGGGTCAGATAATGTAAAAGCTTTTAGGACATGGTAAGGATTCTAAAATTTATTTTAAGTGGGTGGAAAGCCATTGGAAGATTTTAAAAAGAGGAATTATGTAATAAGCTTAATGTTTTAAAAGGATGTATCTGCCTCCCATGTGTATCAGTAATAAATGGCAAATGTTTGAAAATTGCCTTTCTATTGCCTATGTGTATTATTTTTTCTTTTTTTTAGCTTACTGTGATTAATTATACTGGTAGCTTTCCTGACATTAAACCATCTGTGCATTCCTGGAGTAAACTACACTTAATTATATAGGGTATCATATGCAGCTGATTTCAAGTTGTTATGTTCTCTGAGATAGTTACATTAATGAATGGGGTTTCTTTTTCAAGATTTATCAGGATGTTGGGAGAAACTGAGGCAGGTTCTGTTAAATTAAAATGCAATTTGATGTGAGCATGTTCTTGATATACATTTGAAAGTTTCAGTCTGTTTCAATTATTTGTGTCAGAAATATACCTAAAAAAGTGATTAGAAAAGAGCCAGGAAATGTAAAACTACATTTGGATTAGCAGAGTTTGACTTTAAAAGGAATAGGTGGCAACCAGCGTTCCTCATACTTTGCGGCTGGACAGGAAGTGAGAAGTCAATCTAGCATCTGGAACAATGCAGAGGCTTGGTAAAGCAGCACTTTACTGACTGTGATCTTTCATTCTTTAGTAGAACAAAGCAGTAAATGAATGAATGAACGATAGATGGATGAATAAATCACCACCATTTGCATAATACTTTTCAGGATACAAAGCTCCTTTGACCAACATTACTCACAACAGTTTGTATATAAAAACTCCAAGAAATGAGCTGTTCCAAGGTTCTAAGAGAAGCAGTACATTGAACTGGTTAAGAACACCCAGAATGCTGGGGTCCAAGTCTTGTCTGGGTCTCCTATCACATGTGTAACATTGGGTAAATAACCATTTTGACCCCCCAGTTTTCTCATCTGTAAGATGGAAGCAATAGTATTTCATGATTCTACTGTGAATGTTAAATGGTAAGGCATTCAGAGCAATGTCTGTAGAATAGTATATGTTCAATAAATATTTGCTTACAAAGATGGTGAGGGTAGCATTAATTACATGGAATAGAACTAGCCTCAAACTTAGACAGAAGTTGTCTCATAGTGGTACTTGTTCCATTAAATAAAGCTAGTAAAAATACAGATGCAAAGGGCATGCTAAATAATTTTGCTGAATCAGCTCAATGTTCTCATATAGAAGATAACGAATGTTTAGCATTTTGCACAGTAACTGGCACATGTGTCATGGTTACTATAAGGGCATTTAGCTAAATTAAAGATCTAATTGTTTAAAGGCTAAAGCATTTATGTAAATATAGCATGTTGTTAAACAGTAGCAAGCTATACACTTAGCCAGAGATTCGCTACTTGTTTCTACTGGCTATAGACAGCTCTTTTCAAAGCACAGCTTGCTGTATCGCCTTAAAAACCATTCAATCCAGTTTTCCTCCATGTGTCCATATGGACAATGATATTTTGCAGTGTTACTCCTCTATGGGGAAACAATGCCATTTTCAGAGATTGGAGATGATTATGCTTTCTGGCCAAAGCTGTTAGTCACTCCTTTACATTCATCAGTAAGCATGGCAACAGGGCATTTTGCAGAAAGCGACACCTGTGTATTCAAAGCTTTTACTCCCCTTTGCTCTTAGTTTGCTCAGTTTGGAAGCATGATCAAGCTCTAAAAGTCTTTATACCAGCTGGGTGGGAGGAGAAGATAAAAGTGGGGCCAGAAAAATTAATCCCAGACCTTCTGAAAATTTATTTCTAAATGTATCACCTAACCTGAAATTGTCCTACCTGGAATGCACGCATGGACAACCTAACATGAATGAATGTATAATACTGTACAATACTTTTTCATAGTGTGATAAAAATAAATACAAGAGTTCAAGTAGTTACTCCTGTTCATGCTGTCATCTCAAATATTTGGCAGTGATGATTATAGAACCTGACATTGGGCAAGTTTTCACCATAATAGAGTAGCTTTGTGTCATAATAGAGTTACTTGTGATAAAATAATTGATGGCCATTTCAGTTGAATATGCAGTCTCTGGAAATTTGTCCTATTTTTTTTTTTTAATTAGCTTTTCAAGTTGAATTGTGTGTGTGTGTGTGTGTGTGTGTGTGTGTGTGTGTTGAGGTATTCTGTCTTTTATGGTAAGTGCTTTACAATGTACTCTTGGAGAAAACACAGTAGCCTTATTAATAATGAAAATGAATGAATGAATTTTATTTTAATTAATAAAAATAATAATTTGGAAGCTCAAATAAGGAAATGGTGAAGGCTTGGGATTTTTTTTTGAAATATACAAGCTAACATTTCTTGGAATTTGTATCCTCCATGAAATAGCTTATGATATCTTCCTATTACTCACCCTTCTCTGTGGGACAGTAATTTATCCAATAAACCTGCAAATATAAAGTTTACCCCGACTACTTAGTGAGTTTATTTTTAAATTTAGTTACTCCTCATGTTCTTTTAAATGCCTTTAGTTAAAACAGTTATAATCATGAGGAAATTGGGTGGACTCATGACTGAAGCTCTTTTTGAGAATATCCTTAAACGTCTGGCATCGTATTTCCCAAGCAGTCTTTCTGCCTCAGAAATGATTTATTAACAGGAGTTCAGCTGCCTTTTGCTTTTGTTGCCAATGACAAAAGGCATGTTTAAGCATGTTAAATTGGCTTAATTTAGTGGACAGAAATGATGGTTTACCCTAGCAGAATTTGCTGCCAATGCATATTTCTTCTTTGTGTTACATATAAGGAATAGTTAATCTGACCTCAAAGAAAAGAAACATATGCTCTCCTAGATAAGGTTCTAGAGATGAATGAGTCTGTCTGCTACATAGCATTTGCTGGTCAGGGAGAAGGGCAGGAAAATGGAGGGAAAATAAGCAGAAAATGAGACACTGAAAGCTTGACTCTAAAGGGAAAAAGTGACATACAACAGAGAAATGACACATAAAATGGAATGGAAGTGGGGTGACTGAATGGGGAATGTAAAATAAGCACAGATATATGGGTGCTCAGAAGTCTCTAGGGGTGGTATTTGTTGTTTGACCCTTAGCTAATGATTCTGGAAAGTTAAACAGTCAATGTGCCTGTTCTAATGAATTAGGCTGTCAAAAATAAATAAATAAGCTCAATTTGGGGACTATGGTCTATCAGTTATATAATTTCAACAGGCAAAACCATCATCCAAATTCTATTTGGGACTATGTCTACATGCACTGAATGAATTAAGACTGCAAAGTCCCTAGCCCAGTTTGGTATGATTTATATAGCTAGGAGCTGAACATGGTGTTTTCATCTTATCCTCATTAGGACAATTCAGGACGGCTGTAACCAAGTTGCACAGCTGCTGTACCCTCTGTGGTACTGTCACTTTGTGCTTGCATCCCTTACTACCCTTTTCTCATTTTCCTCGACTCCACCCCATTTTCCAAACTGGTTATATTTTATTTTGTTAGAAATACTTAAGGAGGCAAATCCTCCTTAACCTCCCAATATTACTCAATTTATTGAGCACCGTTTTATTCTTAAAATTGATCCTTTTATTTTTAAGATCCTTCACTTATCTGGTTCTTTTTCTGCCTTCCTGGTCAGTTAAGTTAAGAACTGGTCAGTTCTTGCTTCCTTTCTATCTTTTCCAAAATGTTTATAAACCAGTGATGGTCAGTGAGAAAACCACTCTTTTGTCAAAAAAATTTGGAAAATACTACTAATTATACCCTCTTATTGAAGAGTCATACTGCATATTAGGTTCTTTTTCAAGTCCTAGAATAAAGAAAATTTTAACATCTAAGGTAGTTGTTAACATCCAGCACTATTTAAAAATCTTTTTAGGTTTCTTGAATATCGTTATGCTTCTCAGGATCATGTATCTGCTGGCAACTCTATATAATGGGCCTCAGTGTCCATTTCAAGCATTAATCCAACATTTCCAGTTACCTGTTGGATGTCTTGGTCTGAATATTATGCCGAAACTTTGAATTCCAAATTATAAGACACATTGAATGTGTCCCCCCTCAATGAAAATACTTTCAACTGGCTTCAATGAGCCAGGTACTGCTAGGTACTACAGATGGAGTGATAAGCAGGACACTGTCTGTGGTGGAGGTGAGTAAACAGAAAGTGGGGTGGGAGTTGGGAGAGTGAGGACAAGAAGGGAGACTTGAGAGCTAAATTGAGATCAAATCATGAAAAGCATTGAATGTTATGCTGTGGAGTTTGACATTTTCCTTGACAAAGAAAGGTAGCCATTGAAGGATTTTAAAGTAAGCTATGATCTGATATTTTAAAGACCAATATGACCCTAGGATGAAGTATATATTAAAGCAAGACAGTGCTGGAGTCTGTGAAGTCAGTTATCATACACCATGCGACAATTTGGTAGAACTGATCAGAATTGGACTTGTGTTATTTTTTGGTGTGAGTACCTTTTTGTTTTCTTTACGAAATGTGAGGTCCTCAAGGACAGTCAATTTACTCTTGTTTATTCTTGTATACTTGCTCATCCTTAGCACATTTCTTTGCACATACTAGATGCTTCCTTAGTGATTGCTTGGTGAGTAAATAAATGTGAACTTGTTACTGTTTAGAATATGTTACTGAGCACATTTCCTCAAAGGACTGATAAATAAAAAGATACAAAGAAGTGGTTAACAAGAACGAAGAGAAATAGAGAATTAGTGATGGGTGAAATACAATCATAAAGAAAGAAAATAAAATTTGATAATAGTAATTGCCCATTTAGGAGACATATCAGTTCAAAGGCCTGTTAATTTAATACAGAGACTTTCACTTGGAAGTCACAGAACTCTAGTTTTTCCATCACCATTTAAAAAAAAATTAACAGGGGTTAAGCAGCCATTGCTCGACCTGCTGCCCTTTCCAAGATTGCTCAGTCAGTGCCGTCAGCCTGGAACATGTCCCCCATACAGAAGATGAGTGCTGTGCTCTTATTGGGCCCCAGATTTTTTCTTATTAAGATGAAACTTCCCCATTTTCTTGCTGTGAGCTTCCTTGCATTGTTTATGTGTGTGTCACATGCACCTGGACAGACCTACCAGTCAGTCTGCCCCATATCCCCAGGAAAGGGGTCTTTGTCTGCAGCATGAGAGCGGAGCTGCAGTCCACTGCCCTGTGCTCTCAGGAGGGGACCTGCAGGCCATGGGGACACTCATACACGTTGATCTGGCTGCATTTCTTCTCCTTTCTATGAGTCAGGCTTATTCCAATCAGTGTTGAATCCTCTGGTGACTCCGAGCCTATGAAGGTGCAGTGAGCTGAGGTCTGTGGGCTCCTACTCCTGGGGACGGGCACTGTTACCATCTCTGCTACCTTTCATGTGCTGGGGGTCTTCAGCTGGAATTGCTAGTTAGATCTTCCTGCTTGACATAAACACCACAGCTTCTAAGAACTAGCACATGAAGTAAAATCCTGGGCGGAACAGTCTCAATTTGTTCAGTAACCGCACCTGAAGTGAAGCTCAGTCCAGCGGGCAGGAAGAGGAAGGATGAAAGGGAACGTTAACACTCTGGGAGTTCCCTTCCACTCCCGTGGAGAGTATGTGGTTTTTGAAGGAAAGTTTTGAACACCCATTATGTTTTCAGATGTTAAGCATTAGCCTAAGAGTCTAGAACTGTTATCGAGTTTCACTGAACTTGGAGGAACTCTTCTTTGCTCTCAGCAAATGTCAAGAAACTACAATGTAGTTTCTCTAGTTTAGGGCATTTACTATGTGTCATGTTACATGTTATGTGAATCATGTCCATCTACCCCTTATCAACCCTACTTTAGAGAGGAAACTTGAGGATCACTGGGGTTAAATAACAGTTAATAACTGACAAAGTCTAGCTGACTTCAAAGTTCATGCTCTTAAAACTGTGTTTCATGCTTCCCAATTTTATTTCAAAGAGAAAATGATTAGCTTTCTCAAGAGCTCAGTGGTGCCTGGGAACTCTTCTGGTTTCAGTTTGGATTAAAACTGCTAAAAAACCATTTACTTCAAAAGTGTTTATTAAAATTCTGCTATGCTAGTCAACATATTAATAAAAATGGAAATTGTAAGCTACCACTAGAAAATACTTTTACCTTTGGTTATATTCTCCCTTAGATCAAAGATGTTACCTTCCTGATTCCAGGAAGAATGGTTCAGATTTGCCCAGCAAAAGCCTGGGTGCCCTGAAAATTCATGTTCTAGGTAGCAGAGATTCACAAGTCTGGGTGTGATCATACAAAAAGGATTGTAAGAATACTGTGATTAGCCATATAAAATAAAGTCAAGGTGCAAAAACTCCAGTGATGATAACAGCAAAAAGCCAATATCATTGCCCATGTCTGATGAGTATTCTAGGCAAAGCCAGAGTTAATGCTTTATTCTTCTAACTAGATACTTGAAAAATTCTATTTTTTAGTTTTTGAAATAATTGTCTTGGCTTCTGGGTGGATAAAGCTACTACTGAACTTGGTTTTGCCTACTATGTATAAAAGGAAATAAACACACAATTTAAAAATGTCATCAGGTATATATGGAAAGACAGGAAGTGAATTACTCCTATAAAGAGTAGAGGCACCAAGCAGTCTCAAATTGACTCATTAAAACTAACTTCCTCTACTAGCACTGCCGGTGTCCTGGGAAAATCTAAGAGATCTACTCTGGGCAAGAAATAGCTATATCATATATTAAAGGAAAATCATTGATCCTCTGTTTTTCTTTTTAACCTTGAAACACATGACAAAGTGTAGAAAAGAGAAAAGGAAGCTGTTCTGATTATTTTTGCTGAGACAGTGGGTTGAAAGGCCTGAACCTAATATGCAGGTTGTTTTGGAAAAGATATCACTGTGTCAATTTCAAAGTAGTGTGAATAGATGCTCAACCTTGAGCAGCTTGAACAAAACACTGCAGAACTTCTGGATGCCCAGGGAGCATATACAGGAGGCTCAATGAATAAAGCCTTTCCATACAGGTGCTCATATATTTTCACTTTGGTAACATTTAATGACAGCAAAAATAATAGTATGAATAGAACTCTTTTTGCAAACTATAAAAAATCAAGCTTTTTACTTTTGACTGAGAAACATTTGTATAGGTAGAGGTATGTTGAATGAATACATAGAGCAAGTACTACATCCTTTTTTAATACAATCCTGGTCAAAATTGTTCTTTCGTAAAGGGGTTCTAGGAGACTTTGCTTCCACAGGTCATAAAATTTTTCATATTCACCCCATTCAATGAAGTTTTATGTTCTTTTTAGTGAGGTATCAGGAATTTTTGTTTCCATGATTTGGGAAATGGCCAAAACTATAGAAGCATAACATGTCAGCTGAAACTCATTCATGTTTACCTAATGTTGATCCCTTTCACTTTATTGATTGAAGGAGGTGCGTGAGGTAAGAGAAGAGATACCTTCTTAGGGTTCAGATGTTGAATGGAAGAAGATGATAAAGAGTAGGAGAAAGCAAGTAGAGAAAAAGTGCAGCTCCTTAACATGGGAGCTACATGTACTATTCTGATGCCTGCAGAGACATTTCACCTGGGGAGCCTCACTTTCGTGCTGAACTGGGGGCTACTGGAACAGATATTGTTGGAACAGCCAAAATTCAAACTCATTTCTTCTGATGTCCACAGAGGCAAGGCTTTCTTCTTAGAATGAACACATATTTAATAATGTTAAGATTCTAGAAATAAAGTTATGTCAACTTTATGCCTAGGCAGAGGTTTTCAAATGGCAACCTCACCAGGTATTCCCTAGAAGGGAGCCAGTGCCAACCGCATGTGAGAGCATCCTGCCCCATCCCCTGCTTTACCCTGACCATACAAGTTACTCCAGAGGTCACTGAAAAAGATCATCTCCCTTGAAACACTCAGAATTCAGTGGAAAGGCAGTACTTGTACTGTTTTAAGAAACTTAGTAAGATCAGATGACTCAAATAGTCTGAACTTTATTAAGAATACACAAGTCTAATAGTTTCTTCTCAGTTGTAATATTAATAGAAAAAAATGTAAAATTTAATCTTAAAGAGAGTCAAAAGAAGGTAAATACATATGATTGTCCCAGAATCTTATTATATTCAAAAGTGAACATTGATCTGGTTGTTAATCACTGGTTTGGTTTAGATTTGGAGAAGGTTCTCTGTCATTTAGGTAAACTGGTCCTCAAAAAAAAAAAAGGACAAGTTCTTAACTCTTAACTTCCAAGTTGCCTCTTGCTGAAGTTTGTTGCTCAATAGCTTCGCAGCTGGTGCATCTGGCTCCACGACAAGGCATGTCAGGTTCTATCTGTCAGGATGCTCCACATGACATCACGGATCAGGGAAGAGCACAGAGGATGAAAGGAGATGGTGTCACCTCACAATATGAGGTCTCAGCTAGGGTGTGTCTCACAAATCCTCTAACCCGTGATTCAGAGGAACACAAATTGGAGATGAAAAGTTTGGCTTGCTGGACAACTTGAATTTTATTTGGTTCAAAAATTCATCTCAGGAAAAGTTAAGAGTACTTGGGAGTAAACAAAGATAAAAAAATTGGGTCAGAGATCTTGCTTCGTTTGGAGAAAGACACTAGAATTCTCCCATTAACTCAGCTCAGGAGTCATCTCATGGGACACTTGCTAAATTCTTTGAATTTTTGAACATTATTTAAAAAGTACATTTAAGTTAGTTACAAAAGCCTATTTCAGTTTTTCCAAATGATGATACAATCTGTTCTGATATTACTTAAATCTTTATAGTACTTATTATCTTTCAGAAACAGGTATTTGTTTTGGTGAAGGTTTCTGTTATTTTGTTTTATTATTGGCACCCAGTGACACCTATGACCTTCACACAACTCTGTGTTTAAGTGAAATAATTTCACATGGAAGAATTGAGACTGGGTTTAGTTAACAAGCAGCTCCAGAGAGAGAAGAGAACAGCGATCCAGTTAGTAAAGGTGGGACGAAAACTACAGAATATTAGAATTGGAAGATTTCTTAGAAATCATCTAATTCCTAAAGTGTCCAGACTTAGAATAGTTCCACTGTCAAAGAACTATAAGTAATGATATATTTTATATCCTCAATTGGAGAGGCTCATTATACATTAGTATATAAAAGACCTGAGAAGTTCTAAAAAATTTTTCACAAAACAGCTGTTTAACTTGTTTCTTCCTCATTCCTCCCAGGTCCTTTAGTGTGTTGGTGACAACTCAAATAGATTTGGTGCAGAATCCTAACTTTACTATTTGTTAACTATATGTGTCTGTCAAATCAATTAGCAATGCTAAACCTCAATTTCCTCATTTAGCCAATGAATGATAATATTACTTAACACTTAAAGTTAGGGTGAGGATGAAATAAGAAAATGACACTAAAGTTTTTAGCTTTCCAGGGCTTCTCCCATAGTATGTCCTCTTCAAATGGTGGCTTACCGATCCACAAGAAACATCCATCATAGAAAAGTCACAGAAGAACATCGTTCTTACGGAAGCAAAAGCAATGCGTAATTTTGAAAAGGAAATTATAATCAATTATTAATGAAAGTAAATGGCACTCAAGACACATAAAGTCACTAGTAGGATGTGAAAATTTTTGGACTTCTAATATTGTCCTCTTTCCATGATAGTCACCTTTCACGGGTTATGGATTAGGGGATTACATAGCACAATGATAAGGGTACACCATTTGATATTGTATTATCTAGATTCAGATTCTAATGTGCCAATTCCTGACGGCACACAGTTAGGCATGTCACTTGACCTTTCAAACCAGTTTTCCTATTTGTAAGCCATGGATTAAAGTATCATTCCTGTTGTAAGAGTTAATAAACTATAGAAAGGTTACTGTTTATTGAGGACTGACTCAAAAATTATGTTAGGCACAGTTCCTAGGTAATAAGGTAAAAAGTGTTTTATATACTTTAAGTGAACAACTGTTCATGTAAATGCTGTACAAACTCAATTGCTAGATGCAAACAGTAGTTAATATTAACAGGTAATGCTGCTTGGCACCCTGCGGTTTCTAAGTAGTTAGCTAAATATCAGTGTGACTTCAATGCCTAGCAATTACATGAAGGAAGAAATAAGGATATGCTTAGTCTCCACCAATTTTGAGCTCTTAAAGAGAGTTTAAAAATCTGTTCCAATATCAGATTTCATACAATGCAAGAATCTGGGTTTAGTCTGCACTGTGCTTTTCTGAGATCCTTCTTTCCTCAGCTGAAAAGTTCAAGTTATCTATCTCCAAACAACCGTGGATGTAGACTTGCCAGGGCTACATAAAAGTTTTATGGATAGAGCCAGCAGAAATTAGAATACATAATATCATTATGAGTCTTCCTAAGAGGAAACTGAGGTTCAGAAACGAAAACCAACAAAAAGTGGGAGCAAAATCGCAGGAAACATGTAAGTTTTAAATTTCAAAGTTTAAGTCATCTTCTACTATGTCTGATATACAAAGAAGGATAGATAATTTAACAGATGATTTCTAGTACTCAAGTACTCTAGTATTAAAGGATTAATCTAGTTAACTTTAAAAATGATCACTTGGCATATAGTAGAGATTAAAAATATACATTTATATCAGAAATTTTTATATAATTTAATCATTTTTATCTTCAGTAATAGTTACCAAAACATTTAAGGACTATTCAGTCTATACATTTCTTGAGGACAAGAATTATAATGTTCCATAATCCCTCTATTGAGATAGAAAGTAAAATGGATAATCTGTGTTCAGCTCTGATGTTATATTTGCTTTTTGCATTTTTGGTTTTATCCCCTCCTCTGAATTTTACATGTATGCTCTTTAAAACACAAGATATATTGGGTAGTTATATACATAATTTCTTAATCAATATCTACCACTTAAATTAAATTTCTTCAGGGTGAGAAACCTTTTGAGAAATGGCTTATCATTGTATAATCTGTATAGAATTTCAAAGCAGCAAACATACATTCAATGAGTATTTATTGAGCATCTTTGTTGTCAAGGTATTGTGCAAGGTAGTAGATTGCCTTACTGCCTTGAAGGAAGCCAATAATCTGGTAAGTGAGGTGGGCAGAGAGAATAACTCATAGGGAAAGTAATTGTGTTAGAACAGGCAATGGGCTTTTCACCCTGCCTGGATATGCAAGCTAAGCTTCTCCTGACACTTTATCCATCCATTCATTCTCAAGGCACAGTCATTGTGAGTCTATCAGATGGATACCTGGAATTTTACTAGTCTCTAGCAATACTACCATAAACAAAATTAACATAAACCTATAAAACTTGTTCTCAAGGAGTTCAAATCTAATTGACCTTAGGGAATATACAGCTACAAAACAGACTGACATCATAATGTGGGCAGTCGAGCTATTTGAATATATGGATGAATATTTTGTCCAGGCCCAGGCACTCAGGAAAGCTTTCCAAAAGAAGTGACATCTGAACTGATAATTGAAGGAAGGGAAAGAGTAGTTCCAGAAAAGTGGGAGGAAACATCCCAGTCTAGACAAGAGTACAATGGCAGAGCAGCCTCAGCCTCAGCCTATAGAGCAAATCGAATCGAATCAGTTGAATAAAATTTTTGAGAGAGGGAAAACCACATGTGAAGTTATAGAGGACTTAAATCACATCATGTATGTGAGGAAGCACTAGGATTTTGCTAAAGTCTGCAGTCATGTACAAAGGACATGATCCCTGAGAAGAAGAGATAGTCAAGATTGAATTGGACCTTATTGTTATTAGGTAGTAAATAAGGAACCATTGATAGGTGTTATACAGAGTAATTGCTTAGACTGACTTCCTCAGATTTACAGATAATGAAATGGAGGCCCAGAGAGGTTCTATAACTTACCCAAAGATCCAGAGCTACTTAGAAAATAGCTAGATACATAATGCTGGTCTATGGTGACCTGCTACAAATGCCTCACCTTTAGGCTTTTCAGTTATTTGGGAAGTTTTAGAATAATGGCAAATTGGTTTCTATCAAATAACTGGTAGAAGTAGCTCCTTCTCTCAGGAATATCCCTAAAGTATGCTCTTTCCAGAGTAAATCCTGGGATGATGACTAGATGAAAAAATAATGCTCATTGAATTGCAATATATTTTGGTTTCTTCTTTCGTGAACTCCCTTTACACTTCACTTATTTTTGATTATTCATTGTCTCTCAGCCTGAATATGAGTTTCAGAAGGGTCACTGTCATCTTGTCACAGACTGAGAGCTGTGTCCCTTGAGCTCCCCAGCACCTGCAGCACAGAGTTAACACTGATTCAGATTAGCTCTGGGTCAGCTGTGCTGCAAGGAGAGGGTTTTAACCCCTTGTAGACCTGGTTTCTTTCTTGAAGTGAGTCTGAGGAAATCACATTTGCAGGATTCCTCTTTCCTGGTCTTTCCTGCACATTCCCTGCCCTCTTTACAGAGAAGGCCACATTTACACTCTCAGCCTGAAAGCTTCTGTTTCTGCCTGGCTGCGCTCATCGCCTTCCTATGGCACCTCAGGGAATTGCCCTCTTATTACCACAATTACAATCTGTACACATTTCATTAAACTAATATCGCTTCGCACAGGCTTTCCCCACAGAACTGCACAGCTGGAGGCCCATTTCTTTTCCTCAGCTTAAACACTTTGACAGGTTAAGAAAGCTATTATGGCTGAATAACAGGTGTTGCAAAACAATGTGCATTTGATGTTTAAATGAGAGAGCTTCTTTATTGACTGCCTTTATTGCAGCTAAGGCTCTCCTTTTTCACAATGACTGGATTTTTATTGTTTTTACTGCTTTTTAAAGTGTATTCTGTTGTTTCAGAATAGGTCTGAAGTGACTGTGTGTGGTTATTTGTTATTCTGCTGTCCTTTCCTTTTTTATGATTATTATTATTTGTGTTTCTTGTTTTAATTTCCAGGTGAGGAATAGTTGCAGAAATAGAAGAGTTGTATTGAGTGTCTCACTTCTCTACTAGAAACATACCCACTTTATGAACATCTCCCAGAGGGCTTCTAATGGGATCTTTCTCCATTATTTTGCCTCTGCTTACATTGCCTGCCTCAGTCCACTTACCTGACTTCCAGTGACCCAATGAACTGGATCCCAAATGAGTAACAATAGAAGATAAACATAGGGATGGTTTACTGTTCTATTTCCTTATCTGAATCTCACTGTCACATTCTTTGTTCAGGACCTTGCTACACAGAACATACACGCTGATACAGTTGTGGCATTTTCCCTGTATCTCTTGATATTTTATTTTTCCTTACATTCATCAATGTTAAGCAAATCTTTATTCCCTTTCCCTATTTCCTCACACAATGTCATGCTCAGCAGGATATAGTCTGTTTTATCATTTCAATAAGATGACTTTTGCTAAAGACACAGTCAAGTGTTAAAATACCATTTCTCAAAGGCAAGTGCTCAGTGAGAGAGAACACATGATTATGAAAGCATAGAAATGAGTGGAAATAAAAGAGAGCTTTAAAATACTTAGTTTTGTATCTTTACAGTATCTAGTGTACTGCTCTTCATATTTTAGGAACTCAGAAATGTTTATTAACTATAAGCCATAACAGACATCTTAAAGCAAAATACAGATTTCATGTTTATTTACATTTCATGGTAGTAAAAAGCAGGAAGAAAAAAAAGGAAGGGAAAAGTTCATTGTTTCCTTCAGCTGAATATTTTCAATTCTCTTAGTTTATTTGAAACTGTTATCATCATAATTGCCTCCTATGAGTTTTTATGAGGCCAAAAGAAATCATTTGTATTTGTAAATGAGACAGGTGTTTTACACAAATATGTGTATTACCTGGTAGTATTGGGACAGTTCCTATTTTTCTGTGTGTCTTCAGGACCTAGACATTTCTTAGAACCTAGTAAGTGCCCAATAAGTGCTGAATCAATTAACCTTATTCCCTTTGGAGATGAAGAATTCTTCATCTGGATTATAGGTGGTCAAAGGCCTCTTGAAATTCTAAGTACAATTTTGTGTATATTCACAGGAGTGGAGTAGAGATAATTCTTGGTTTTTATTTGATTCTCAGGAATCTGTGACTCCAAAATATTTATGAACCCTTCCTTTAGAAAGAAGGGCTTTGAATGACAATTTAATAGACGTTTGATAAATAAAGGAATTATTTATTGAGCCAGTAGCTTAAGTACATTTTTTCTATTATAAAATTATTACTAGTTGAACATGGAATTTGTGAAACTAGATAAGCTTTGCTTGATCTTATAAAAATGTGCTCAAAATGTTTAACTGTTGCTCCCTAGAGCCAAAGACTTACTGTGATCCTCAACCTACAATTGTGACACAGATATTTTTAATAATGCCTAAACTTGTACTCTCTAAGCTTTTACAGTTTAAAAAGTGCTTTCTCATTTAGAAGACAACAGAAATCCATCCCACTAGAGTACTGATTTACTAATATTCCTGAGAACAGGCGAGGACAGTATTATTTTGAGGATTTCCAAATACGGTGCTTGTCTAAATCCCTGTAATGATTAACTCAATTATTTAATGAAAGTTATGAAGTAAATCTGTCCAAACAATTTCAGTGAACTTCATGACTGTCCCTATAAACTTTATAGAGCAGGACCATTATTCACCTTACTTAACAGGTAAGGAAACTAAAATGCAGATACTGTTCAATGGTTTTTCTCAGGGCTATTTGGACTATGAGTAGAGATGCAAGTAAAAATCTTAACCCTGGAATTTTCATTGGTTGCTTGATTCTAAAATAATAAATACAGGAAATATGTTATTAAATAGTTCTTTATAGCTTTAGAGATAGCCCTGCAATAAATTTCCTAATATATATTTCTTTCTGGTTTAAACTGAGACAAAAATTTTACCTTAGGAAACTGGTTTTAAGAAGAAAGAAAAATATTTTTATATGACTGAGCCAATGAATTTAAATAAAATGTTATGAATGCCTATCAATATATTAAATACAGCAAATAGTATATGATGCAGCAGTTTATAGAAATCTATTGTAATAGGTTTTTGAAATTATCTGATCTCTTCAGATAATTCCATTGATGAGGATGATGAATGAATTTTCAGGAAGAGGTTTTGTTTGAAAGATTAATGAACTAAAGATGACTATCTGATTGACAGGATTTTGCTCTTGATTTTTCCTTTAAGTCTCAACTATGTTAATTAAATTACCATGGCATGGATTCCATTTATCAGATTTACACTTTGGGCCATTTGATATTTTGCATCTTTAGGTATTTATGTGAAAGGTTATGAAAAGGTTAAATTCAGTTTTGCCTCTATACATTCCCCTCTTTGAATATTATTGCAAGGCATGACTATGTTTGGGCAGATTCTCTGATTCTGCCTATTGAAAATAATAAAATCAGTTGCCCATAACAGGCTGTCAATTCGATTGTATCTGTGCTGTCTTTCTCTTGTCCTAGAAATTCATCTTCTTGAAAGCATTTGTGTTATTGAAAGCAATGGAGCCTGGTAATGCTGGCCATTACCTTTACTTCATTTGCATTTTTGTCCAATATTTTATCCTCAAGTTCCCTTCTCTTTCCTGAAGTTCCGTCACTCCACTGCATCTCATCAAGCGCCCTCTCAGCCACACAGGGGCGGCCTGCTGCGTGAAAACGAACTGGGTAGAAACTCAGCTTCTCATGTGTCTGAGGCTTCTCACGCTTGTTTCTTAAGCCAGCGGCCTTGGGATGACCCAGATACAAGAACTGTTTTCCTCTCTCTTGCTTTCCCCATTTCCAGGAATGACCTATGTTGCATTACCTCTAGGAGTTGAAAACACAGCATGATCCCTGTGGGTGGTACAATTTCCTCTGCTGGAGGAATGAGGGCACAATGGGAAACTTTAAGCCCCAAAGAGCAAGAGGGTGAGTGTAGCAAAGCTGAAAATATCAGCATGGCGTTTCATTGTGCCTGCAATATTCTGTCCTTTGTGTGTGGTAACAGTAAAAGAATTACATTCACCTGCCTGGTTATGGGCAATAGGCACCAAGAATTTGTTTTCAAATACAATAGGGATTTCAAATACAACAGTTTTCAAATACAATAGGGAAACTGGAAAATTTATTCAGTCTGGGGATTAAATCTAAGCAGAAAAGGAAATGTCAGAAAGAAAAAATAATCTATGATTAATTTAATAAAATTAATTTTCTACTCAGCAAATGTTTAAGAACTTATAAAGAACAGTCCCTGGTCACAGAATGAAAATAAATTTCTAATTTATGTCTTAGCTTGTGTTAAAGAAGGACTTTAGCTATTAGTCAATATCCCTAGAAAATTTTCTTTGTCTGAAGAAATGACTCAAACTTGGTCATGTGTTGCATCACCTGGGGACTTGGTAAAAATCCAGAGGCTCAGGTCTTATCTTACAGCAATGTGCTGGTCTCTGTACTTTCTGGGAACTTTCTAGATGATTCTGCTACACACACAAGTTTCAGAACCACTGATCTAAATCATGAGAAGGAAGAACTAAAACACTTCAAAGATGTACATCTATTTATTTTAATATTTTGTACTATTTTCAGTTAGAAAATGTAATGATAACTCTGGAGCCATGTCAGACTCTTGTATCGCATATCCAAAGCATCAGCAAATCCTGTTGGCTCTCTCTTTCAAATGGAGCCCAAGGCTAGCCACTTTCCACCCCTTTGACCACCACCATCCTACTCAAAGTCCCTCTGGTTGCTCACAATAGATGGTGACCTTGATTCCACCCAGGCTGCCCAGCCCTCAGACATCTTCCCGGTGCACCCACGTGGTCCCTCAGGCACTGAAGACCATCCCCACGGCTTGCCACGGATGCAGAGTAAAACCCTCTGAGTTCCGGACCCCGTTGGCTCTCTTTCCTTTTCCCTCACTTCTCCCAGCCACCCTACTGTCCTTTGCATGTTCCGCTCTTGCTCCTATCTTGGAACCCTCGTCCTGAGGGTCGCTTTGCCTGGATCCCTTTTCCCCAGGGTAACTGCCTCAATCACCGGCTTGCCTCCTTCTGACCCCCACTCAGCTAGCCTCTCCTCAGAGGTGACTTCTTGAATCTACCCTTGGAAGAAGAGAACGCAGGCCATACCACCACACTGAATTAACTTTCATGTGTGTGTGAACTCTTGTTGACTTGTAACCACCTGTCACATTATATATGTACTAGTTTACCCCTAAGAGAATGTGAGCTTCAGGAAAGCTGAGACTTTATCCTGCTTGTTCTGAGTGGTGGTATATAATCAGCATTGCAAAAGGTTCTGATGAATGTATATATGATTCCTCCCAAAATATGCCAGTCGCCAACACCACAGTCTTCCTGAGATTTAGGTAAAGTTTATGAGTGTCTTTTTATAGATGAGAAAACAAACCCATCTATTTATTTAAGGGCATTTATCTAACTAGCATTTATCTGACTAATGTAGATCAGTATTTCCCCTCCCCACACCCCATACTTGAGTCTGGAAATCAGGCCTTTTATGACTTCCAATTCAAAATTTTATTACATATCATCATTTTTGGACTTCAAATTTTAAATCAAAAAATAATTTTTTTGATCTATTATTATACATGTTAACAATAAGGTCTGGATTTTTGGTAGTCATTCTGTGGATGAACAGAAAATCGCTTAAAAGAAAATCAATGAATATGATACTTAGATGAAGTTTTAGTTTGTTCAGAGTGCAAATCAATATGTATTCACAGGCAGCAGGAATGTGAATGTGTCCCCTTGTATCATTCTTAGACACACCTTCCACCCTGGCCTCACCATCTACAAATTGTGTGCCTTCACATACTCTCATCATCCTGACATACCCATGTTTGTCCATATTTAATGTCTGATTCCACCAGGGTCTTTGTTTCACAGTCAGAAAACAATCTAGTTTCATAGAAGATATTCATAACTGAAAGTTCTTAACATGATAATGTAGGGCCCACTTATTTTCTGAACCAAACACCAGACTTGTTGTTTACCCAATGATTTTTGTGTTGCCTCTGTGTAGAAGAGGTGCTTTGCAAGCTTGATTTTCAAGCTAAGATTACTTATTTATGAGAACAATAGGGAAGACTAAACATGGGAAATTTCGGGTAACACATGATCTCTGAATCATTTGATTTTTAACAATTTTTAGTTATTAGTGTTTACTGTGGGATTTTAGGTTCTCACCATTGGAAATGGTATTTCCAAGTAGAAACAGGGGTTCCTTCAAAATATCCCTCAAATCCCACAAAATAAACAGCTCTATAGTCCACTGAAAAATACTCTTAATGTTACTTGAGGAATCCATCTGAGATAGAATATTTAACTAAGGATTTGCTTATTATATTCAATGTTATTCCATAGATATTTATGATAGTAAATACAAGCAAGAACTAAAATATTAAATGTGCCAGTGAAGTACTTACATCTATTGAATTTCTCAGTGAGTGGATTAAAAAGCAATTTATTAACAGTAGTTAGCTAAGTGGATAATACTTGATTTTTTCCCTCCAAAAGGTTTACCCACATGACGATAGGCTTTGCTTTTCTAGAGGTATTCATAACCCTTAATGCTCCCCTCCTGGATGCACTTGGAATGGTGCAAACTGGAGTGTGAACCAAGAGCAGGGGCTGTGCCTTGAGTGCTGCAGGTGAAGGCCATGGACATGGTTTGGAAGCTGCATCACAAAACTGAGCACTGGGAATGAGAAGTCTAGAGCAGAGTGCCCACCCTCCACTAGGACGTCAGAACTGGCTCAACAAACCTCAAGTCCCTACTTCCCTTTCCAGAAATCTCCATGGTCCTTGTGCATATGGTAACCATGGGGAAGACACAGACACATTTTTAGAATTAAAAAGAAAGTTCAGCAGATTCCTTCAATGTAAGATGAAGGTCTAAAAGTACATTTCTATATACCAACAACAGTTATAAAATGTAATTTATATTTAAAAATTATGTACAGTAGCAATAAAAACTGTAAAGCTATGAAGATATGCATCAAATGGTAGTAGTTTATTATTTTATGGCCAAATATTAGTTTTCATAAATTTTCTAGGTGCTTTTGGTATATTTCTCAAATCATTAGTTAGAGAAAATGAGTATGTGCATTACATGTCTTTAGAGGAAGCCTGTTACTTGTGGTATTCCAACCCTTTGTACCCTTATTTATTTTATTCCTATGGCATTTTCTAATCCATTTTTTAAAAAATAATTGTGATCTTTATTAATCAAACGGAGTACACTGCAATGGATGCTGTGAAGGAAACACAAATATCAAAAGAGTGTCACTATTATTGGGATTATAACCTAAAATGAATCAAAATACAGCTGCCATCACCTCTGGATATTGTCACTTGGAGGAAGGCACGCAAGGCAAAACACACAGGCAAGAAACTATCTCTTCAGATACATTCTTAATAAATAATAATTGTATGTTGACCTTTTCCCCATTTACTAACAAAAATATGATTTGAAACCAAGTAAGAACTGATTCCCTCATTGAACTTTAAACGTGTAAGCATTTTGTAGCTTATCTCACGATCTGACCCAGGTTGTTTACTGGTCTGGGGTTTTTAACAGTCGGAGCAAACTCCATGAAAAGCAATTATAAAATAGACCTTGTTCATTTCCCATTCCAATTGCAATTTTTCAACTTCTTCCACTTATCAATGAAGAAAGTACTGGTTCTGATAATAGGTAATTACTTTAGATAATAAGTTTTAGGTGGCTTAGCAAGTCTTAAAGTTCAAAAATTGATTTACCTTTTAAAAGAGAATTGAGTAAGGATGAATCCTCTGGTTATCCAGGATACTTATTTTAAACTAAGATAAGTAGGCAGAGTAGTTAAGTTTAAGTAATTATTTGTCAGAATGATAAGGTGCCTTTTTTTGCCACATATTTTTAGTTTAAAGGTAGAGCATATTGCATTCTTCAAAAAGAGGGCACATGAAAATGTCCAGTTCCACGCTCTTCTAGAACCTAGCCACTTCATCAATCAAAAGGTAGAGTCTGTTTGCCCTTCACTTAAGACCAGGCAGTTCTTCATGACCACCTCGATGAACCAAAGGCCGTGGAAGGGATGCTACGTCACTTCCAAGCCAGGTCGTCAGAGGTGCTGCAGCCTCCACTTGGCCATTCCCCAACTCTGGCTGTGTCTCCAAATGTTCCCCTTTAGAACCAAGCCACCAAGTCACGAAGAATTTCAGGCTACATGTAGTGGCCACAAATAGGTGTTCTGACCAGTATCCCCGGCTAAGTTCTCAGCTGAATGGCAACTTCAGCTGCCAGCTATGTAAGCACCTAAGCCTCTGGATGACTACAATTTCCAGCCTTTGAGCCACCTCAGGTGATGCGAGGCAGAGCAGAGACAGAAGTGTGAACCTGTTGGGACTGCTCAAATCAGAGATTCAAGAGCAAAGTAAGTGGTATTGTTTTAGCTGCTAAGATACGTGGTGGTTTGTTGCACGACATTAGATATCAGAAAAAAGAAATAAGAATTTAACATCGAGAAACAAAACTGCAAATTCTTCACTACTTTTTACATATTACATGAATTGACATTTTTTCTCATAATTCTGTTGTTTTCTATATTTTGGGGGTGATTAGATGCATGCATGTTTTGAATTAATATACATGGTGAATTAATTCATGTTAGATGCATGCATACTTAGAATTATATGCTATATGTATGGAAATCAATCAACATTTTGTATGTCAAAAGGATTACATTCCTAATAAATTTTTTATCTTAGAGCATCATTTATTTGATGTTTATACAGACACACTAGCTCCATTCTGGATAGTATATGTCACGTATCCATTCTGGTTTTTTCAAATTTTCTTTGTCTTAAGCTATAGGTGTGTTTCTTATTTTTAAAAATGTCTGGATTGTTTAAAATATTGTCAATCTTTAAATTTCAACTGGTAAGTGTAATGCACAATCCACTTATGATTATTATCAAGATATTTGTACTTATTATACTTTTTTTGTGCTTTCTTTTTACTTGGCTATTTCCATGGTTTCCCCCCTTTTTCCTTGCTATCTGTTCTTTTTCTTTCATTTATTACATTTTTCTTCTTTGGATTGTAAATTATACATTCTTTTTCTGTTTCTTTTAATATATACTTACATTTTTAATTTGTATATGTAACAGAGTCTGAAATGAATCCACATCTCAACACCCCTCTTGGACAATACAGGGACTTTATGCTTTAACCCTGTTCACCCCTTGACACTTCCATGTCATCATTTTTCTGTATTTTAATTCTATTATTATTTTAGTTGTATAGACATCACTATTTTGTCATTGTTTTGTGTAGCAAATATTTGCCTCATGCTAGCACAAGTTTTTGTCATTATTCCTTATTGGATCTCAATCCAGCTTTTGGGGTTTAATTTCCATTTTCCTAAAATCGATTTTTTTGAACATCCTCAATGAATCTGGTGGTAGCAAATGCTGTTTGTTAATTGGAAAATATCTTTACTTTGCCTTCATTCTTGCACAACAGTGAGGCAGAGATTGTTATACTCTCCAAATATCTAAGTACTTGTGTCCCCACACTTCATTTCACTGGGTAGAGTTATCAGTACACCTGAAACATTTTTCTCAGATCCATCCATCTGTTTCATCCAATTCCACCCCTCATCTATCCTTTCTCTTTATTGGCTGGATTATTACAGTACTGTCCTAACTGGTCATCCTTGCTTGCCTCTAATTCTTGCAAGGGATCTATTTTTTTTTAAATGGTGTGTTATACCAGCTTCAGAACTCCTGGAGGAATCAGCTGAGTGTTTTGTAGACTATATAACGATATAACTTCTTCTTTGTTCAACCCTGATTTGTTTCTTTCCTTGTACCAGGTATTGATCTCAAGAGCACTCCCTAACAAATTATCTGCATGCTAATGTCCACCTCAGAATCTGCTTCCAGAAGAACCCAACCTACAGCACTTGGCTCCATATGTGGTATAAAGAAAGGTATTAGAAAACAGATGCTAAGATGGGATACTGGATCTGATCATTCTCCAACTGGCTGGAGGACTTCATCACTGGTGGTACATGGAGCACATAGCTGCTGGTGTAAGGTATCAATCCTTAAAATGTTCACTGGTTGTGAACTGGGACAAGAGGACTGTGGAAGGGATTGCATTAATGGGGCCAGGGTTCAGGTGTTTGAGACAATGGGAGATAATAACTATAAGGCAATTGGATATGCATTGCTAAGTAGAATAGATGCTTTGGGAAAGGGTAATGAAAGATTGAGATGATTAACTGAGAATTAAAACTAAAAGGGGTCTTCCAGCCAGAATATAAAGGAGCTCTCACTTCTTCAAGCTTTAGGACAGAAAAATCTGCTAACCAGGTCTAGGACTTAAGTATAGCAGAGCTGCTAAGAAGGTTGCATAACAAATGTACTCAAGTCTGCTATCCAAAAGTCAGGACCCCAGAGTCATGAAATGGGATGTCTGTATTGAGGCACTTGAATATTAAATCATCAAATACTGTTGCACTTTCTAAGCCTGGCAAGGTTATTATTATCAGCCTTACTGAGGGCTATTGCTTTCTTTGGTTTGAGGAAAATGTATAGTCCTCTACCTGCAAGAAAACATGACCCTCTCACTCCCACACCCTCCGCTACTCCCTTACTTTTATTCCTGGACACTAAGACAATAATTCAGGCTAAGTCCCAACATAATCTGGCTAGTGGAGTGCTGTGCCTGCTAATGAGAAAATGAACCATACTCCCAAGGAGGTATAGAACTAGTCAACATATACAGGTAGGAGCTAGCAGGTAAGGTACTAATGGATTTGGATTCTGAGAGTGATATATCAATGGAGGCAGGAAATTGGATAAAATTGGATAAATTATCAATATTGGCACACAGTCATGGAATCATGGAATGTAGGATTTAACATCCTAATAAAGGTCTTGGCAACATACTCAGATGCTGAAAAATTCAACAAGACCAAGTGAAGTAGAAATGCCAAAACTGTTAGAACAGACAAGAGAAAAGAGACCCAAAGTCTCAATGAAGAGGGTGTGCTAGAATGATTATCCTATGTAAGGTCTGAATACTACCAATGATTATGTTCTTTGGGAGCATCCAGAGGGTTTGTTCTTTCTCAAAACCATAAGGAATGTGTTGGTGATTAGGGAATTAGTTATCACTCAGATAGTCAGTTATTCCTCTTCTCTGTTCAGGCAAGGTAGATGGTGGCATATGCCATTACAGAATTGCATTCTCTGACAGCATTAGGACTCCAAAGCAAAGAGGATAGGTGGGGAGGCTTAACCAAAAGGATGTAGGTGTATGTAATTATTGTAATTAATGTCAAGGTCATAGTGTAGAAGGGTGGGGGTAGGGTGGCCTGACACATAGAGCATTATGGAGGTGGTTAATAGAACATGGCTCCCTTAAGAGCAAGATAAATGGCAGCCAATAAGGGTATGTCTCAGTCTAAGTAACTCAAAACAATCAAAGATAATGATCAGGAAGTTAGGGAAGTTGTCCCTAATAAAATTTCATGATGCCTTGCCCAGTTTTAAGAACAGTAGCCCATTGCCTCGTCCTATCACACATGTCCTTACCCAGAAGCTTCCAGCCTATTACAATGGTGAACAAGTCTGCTGAAAGCACAGCCAAAGAACCATTTTACAAACAATACCTCATAAGCATGTGGCACCATCATCCTGGGTTCAGTGTATATGAAGTTGCTGGGTCTGCAATAGGTAGAATATACTGATCCAGAAACCAAAGGTTAGAAGCAGGAGTGACTCTGCTTCCCATCACTTCTAGTAACACACTTGGGAAATTTATGTTTCCTATTCCATCAGCTCTGTGTTTTTGTGGGTTTAAAGGTTCAGATTTCTGAAGGGAGAGTGCATGTCTCACTGGAGGGTCTCAGCCCCAGGTAAGTTCACTCTGGATTCAGTGAGACCGAGTAATGACCACAGAACGTTGTGGGTAAAAGGTCTCATACCACGCCTTATTCTCACAGTGGCAGGTCAAGTGCTAGAATCATATCTACATCTGGCAAGTCTGCAATCATCTCCATCTCTGCCTCACCTCTTGGGGAGAACACTAGGTGGAGCTCTTTATACACCAATACAGACAATACCGGCTCATGAACAGGTGTGTAGGTATTGGACTACGTGATAGGCCAATTGCATCTTCAAGTAGATTAGGTCAGGTGAGGATCCTGGCCATGGTAATTTCCATTTTCCCTATAATGCCTCCACCTGGGCACATACCAAGAGTTCTATTGAACTCTTATAAGTTATAATTTTTGCCTGAGGACTTTGGGCTCCTTGTGCCAAGAGATCAGAAGGCCAGAGGAGGGGTCACTGTCTTGCCAATAGGTTTCAGTCCCAGGCAAGTTCGCTATGGATTCAATGTGACCAAATAAAGTGACAGCAATACGTTATTGGGGTGAAAGGGTTATACCCAACTTTATTTCCAGGTGGCAGGTCAATCACTAGAATCCCATTCACTCAGAGCAAGTCTGCATGCAGCAAGCTGGTCTCTGCCTCTGGGCCCGTCTGTCCACAGGGCCATCCTCTGGACCTCTGTCCTCGGCACTACCACCACTCCAGCCTCTGCTCTGCCCTCCTGCAGCCTTGCAGCCCTGCCACCGTGTCCTGCCCAGAGCACTGGGTGGAGATCTTTATATAGAGTCAAATTACCCTCAGGTGTGCAGTGAGCTAGTCAACCAGGGTCAGGTGAGAATCCTGGCCACAGGAACTCTCATTTTATTCAGAGTCACCATCCTGGCAAGAGTAATTGATCTTGATAATCAGCCTGATGTTACACAAGAGGGACATGGAGTGAAATATTTGGCACCAGGTGATTCACTTTGGTACTTGTTTTTACTTCCTTGTTCAACTTTGATAGTAAACGGACTAATGCAGAAACCATATCCTAGAAAGGACAATTTCAGATTTCACAGGGGCAAGCATCACAGTCATACCACCCAGAAAGCCACCTAAACCAGTTGAAGAGCTAGCCATGGATAGAAAAATCTAGAATGAAGTTGTGGGGAAGATGGAAGTCCCTATGGCCAGGATCCTCACCTGACTTTAAACTACTTGATCAGTAATTGGCCTACTGCTAGGCTACTGCTTCCAAACCTGCAGGCAATAAGCTATTACTGACTGAGTCACTATATACAGAGCTCTGCCCAGTACTCTGGGAGGAGGCAGAGACAGAGGTGGATTATGGACCTGCAGACAGCTGGATGCTGACATAATTCTAGTGCTCAATCCACTTCCATGAGAATAAAGCTATGTATAAACATGTTTATCCCAAGAACATTCCGTTGTCATTTCTCAGACTCACCAAATCCATAGTGGACTTGCCTGGGGCTGAAACCCTCAGGCAAGCCAGTAGTATCAGAGTGAGATCTGAATATCAGTTGTGGTACTGAAACCAGCTGTACTAGTGGGAGCTGTGGTTTATTCCACTAACCTTCCTCTTCTAACTTTACCTAAGGAAAATAGGCCCATCAGAGTCCTGGAAGATCTGCTCTAAGAACATATACAAATACCTGGATCTGAGAGGTACATGGAATGGAGTGGAGTGGATGTTGTGATTTGCCCACATCTCCTTCCAGTACCCAAAGACTGAGTCTCCCATCTCCCAGCTGATTACCCCCAGCAGTCAGGGGTCTCTGGAAACTGCCCTCAATTGGAGAGATCTGGTTTATACTAGATCACACTCCTACCTGGGGGATATCTGTATTCAATTGGCAGGTCAGTATAAGACTGTAAAGATAATCCCATGGTTGCAACTCTGAAGGGTCATTCCACCTTCAGAGTTTCCCCTTAGGTCAGTTGAGGCCTTTATTGAGACAGGCTTGGAGCCCAATTTCTCTATTTTCTCAGTCCTACTTCTTTCTCTTTCCTGCCATGGCATTGATCCCAAGAGCACTACCAAGTGCCCATTTTTGGATTTCTTACACACTCTCCATCTCAGAGTTACCTTCCTGGGAAACCCAATACCTTCTCAAATTCCCTTTGCTCTTCAACTAGTTACCTACTGTCTTGCCAATGGGTTTCAGCACTGGGCAGGTTCACTATGGATTCAGTGAGACTGAGGAATGACAATGGAATATCCTTGGGGTGAAAAGGTTTATTTTCCAGCTAACTCTCCTGGCAATAGTTTGAGCACTAGAATTAAGTCTTCATCTAACAGTCCACAGGTCTGAATCCTCCTTTATCTCTGCCTCTGCCCAGAGCACTGGACAGAGTGCTCTTTATATAGTGACTCACTCAATAATAGCTTATTGCCTATGGGTGTGGAAGCAGTAGTCTAGCAGCAGGCCAGTTACATCATCAAGTAATTTAGGTTCAGGTGAGGTTCCTGGCCATAGGAACCTTCACTTTATCCACACCTACCTCAGGTATGATCAATTAAAGAAAAAAAATATGCTGCACTGACTTCCTAATTCAAACCCTTTGATCAGGATGTCTGGGTTTAGTGCCCTTTGGTGCCAATTCAAAGCATACCCCATCCACAAAGCACAGTTGAAGTCTCAGTCTTCATTGACTTTTCCATGTCCTGATCCTGTATCTATAAAGCTATTTATACTGCTGATTTTTCACTGAGCCCTAATAGTTTGTATTTTTGTGTAAATATGTTTTTCTGCTAAGTAATTAGATAATAATTCCTTAAAACTTGAGATTATGTCTTAAAGTTTTTGTGAATTCCCTAATGAATCCTGTGTAAAACAAGGTACACTTAAAAAAACACCAAGTATTTGTTGATTTGTAGATTACCTAAATGAATGTAATTCATACCTTTACTTCTCTTCCTTTTCCCCTATAGCTTACTGCATTTGAGTTCTACCTTTAGGTATAACCTCCCTCCCTAAACCACTCTCCCCACCACTACATCTTCAGCATAAGTTACTGAATCAATGGTAGCAGAAAGAAGACTCAGTTACTGTGGTTTCTCCATAAATGTTGGCATTTAAATGAGTGAATGAATAAATGACTAATCTTAGTTTCCCCAAATTAGAATCTTCAAACTGACTAGAATCACTCACTATGATTTATTGATCCTTCAGTAAACCTATATATCTTCAAGAATCCACTTTACTCCTCTGCCAGTGATCCAGTGTCCCCATGTGTTCTCTGTAGCCATCTAGATCACAGATCTGGTATACTGGTAAGAACAGTGAAGTACAAGAAGCCAAGGCTCACTCAGCCTTTGGGTTGTAGCATTTCCTATCTTCATGTGATTCTAGGCTCTGCTGTTCTCCATTCTACTCTACCTGGTGATCAAGGATGGTGACCCAGCTCTAAACCTCAACCTGTGGCTAAGTGACCTGGCACTTCACTAATTCCTACCAATCCTCTTGCCATAAATCTAAATCTTGCTTAGTTTACCTCTAGCCCATGTTACAAGGCCTTCTCTGTAAGGACAAATTGACTGACAAAACACCACCTGGCCTCATCTCAGGATTGATGGGTCTTTCCTCTATGTGCTGCATACCTGGTATCTCTTGGGCAGCAGTCAGATTGGATTAGGGTCTGCTCTCAGGCTTTCATTTTAACTTAATTTCCTCTTAAAAGGCCCTTTCTCCAAAACCAGTCACATTCTGAGGTACTCAGTGTTAGGAATTCAACATACAAATTTTGAGGGGACACAGTTCTACCCACAACACGTGTACACTGCTCTATGCTACTGATGTCGTAGCAGTGCTCACATTCAAGCCACCCCATTTGTCAATTAATCTCTTTCACAGGAGATCATCACTACTGAAAAACAAACTGAATAGCTGCCCCAAATATTTTTGAAGTCATTGCTGCTATTAATACAGGTTATTTTTTCTAAATAAATTAGATTAACATACTGGCTTCCATTTTGAATTGTCAAGTAGCAAGTTGTTAACAATTCAAAAATGAAAGCACTCTTACTCCCCTCAGATCCTAAGTATTTCTCTTTATTCGAATGGCAAATATTTATGTTTTGTTTGATTGGTTAATAAACACTTCAAAGACAGTAAATTTTTAACTGCTTAAATTTGTGGCTTTGACCTCTCTTAGTCATTTTTCCACTTCAAAATATCTCCACTCATTCTCAATATACTCTTTAGGAATTTATGCTTTCTGTATGAGGGAACAACATTTTTATTGTTTTCTTAGTCAAAATATGTATAAGATTTATAAGAACATAATGAGAATTTGAGAGACCAGGTAGATAATGAAGATATGGAAATATTGGTCTAAGATGTCATATATTCATTCATAAGTTTCTCAAATCCATGGCTGAATTGCATTCCTATAGTCCTCTGAAACACAGACATAGGTATGGTTATAAGAATACAGAGCCACAATAATATCTATAGAGATTGTCTCTTTGTTGCAATTCTAAAGGAAGTACCAGGATTTGCACTATGTTATCACTGCTCAGAGACGGAATCATCCTGATGGCAAATTTCAGATGATAAATTTGTCAGGAAATTAAAATGCTCAGGAGTGGATATCACAGGGCTATCTGAAGGATCTCCATTATTGACATGAGAGAAAAGAAAACCTGAAATGATACATAATTTTAATTGGACTCTGTCATGACAGGCTGACCACTTGTCAATAGTTATCCTAAGAAAAAGTAACACTAAGGGAAGTAAAATTTGCTATATGTTTTTCCAGGTTGCTTGGAACAACTGTGACAGTTTTTAATTCATTTAAAATGCCCTTTGTCCTGGGCTTTCATTTTTAAAATTTCTTTGATAAAGCAGCAATGGGGAGGCGGGGGCGAACCGTCCAGCCAGTGTAAAATTGTGTAATGAGGAACTATACACTAGCAGTTACAAAGGCAACAGAAACTGTCCTTAGACTGTGTCCTTTAAAAAGTGTATGCTCTCTTACTACACTGATGGACAGTGACTGCAATGGGGTGTAGAGGGGGACTTGATAATAAGGGTGAATGTAATAACCCCATTGTTTATCTTGTGAAACCTTCATAAGGGTGTGTATCAATGATTCCTTAATAACAATAAAAAAAAGTATGCTCTCTGATTTTGCATCTCAATATGTGTCAAATGGAAGAAATACTTTAAAATCTTTACCCAAAAAACTTGTTTCAGGAGTTAAAACCAATGATAGAAGGCAGTTAAATACTACACTGGATTAACCATAATGTCAATTTTACTGGATTCTTAAAGCTCTTAACCCTGCAAAATCTAATTGTCTCCCTGTAGTTTCTGGAGGCCAGAGGGGGTACAGTCTGGGCCTGTAAAGCTAGAACCTTCAGCTACATTTGGTTTGGTCCTCAGGATGTTGGCTCTTGTTGGACTTAAAAAAATAAATGCTTAGCCAACTATTTTCAGATAGGGCCCATTTTCCATGAAAAAGGAAGTTGGAAAATCTCATAACACTATTCCCTATTCCCTCTTTCCTACATGGTAAGACATCACCTGTGAGTTTATTCTTATGAAATTGAAAGGAAAATGAGTTTTGCCTTCCTTTTCCAATTAGAATCTCCTTTTCTCATTCTAAAAAAGAGACTGCTGATGATCAAAATTTTGAGTTTTAATTCATTTTCGTAAATATGGTTGTAGGTAAAAAGAAAGAGCTTATTACATGTTGCCTTGAGATCCCAAAAGTACATTCTATTTGCGATCATGCGAGAGTCCATTAATGTCAGCTAGAAGTAGTTATAATTATGGATTTGATCCTCACATTTTACACATTTTCCTTTTCACTTCAACATCTATTATTGAACACCTGTTCTGAGGTCAAAACTGTACTACGGGCTTTGAGAGATGGAAAGGGGATAAGTGATAGTATTTTCAAATGAGGGTATCAAAAGCTATTTGGAGAAATGAAAAATACACAAATGGAATGGAATAGTACTAAAATAACCTGAGACCATGAATATTTAGAAACCAATGGAAATTTTAGGCATAATGTTGCAACTCTGAGAAGGGAGGTATCAATCCAAACCAGAGTGAATGAACAGACTTCAAGGGAGAGATGACTCATAAATGGCATGTGTTAGGCATACAGTCTCAAAAAACAGAAAAGAGTATTCAAACTAGCAGAAATGTAAGAGCTCCAAGGCAGCAATGATCCTGAAATATCTATAAAGAGGCTAGGCTGGTATGAATTGTTTAAGATAGTAACAAGAGAAAAGGGTAAAAATGCTAGGTACCATAAAGGCATGATAAAATGCAGTATTAATTGAGGCTAAGGAAAAAAATCTTATGTACACAGTTACTTTTGTTTCATTTTTATAGTTGTTTTCAAATTTAGCCTAACTCACTAATAGTAATAGCCAGTGAGTCATCGGAAAACTCGTAGTCAACTAAGTAAGTCTGATAAAACCCCAAAATCTGTCTTAGGCAGCTATGGTGTTAGGCAACAAAATGCAGGAAGTGCACTAATACTCCGCTCTTCACCTGTGGCATCTAGTGCCCAGGAGTGTTGAGGAAAGATCTCTTCTCACAAGCTGCACCATTGCACAGGTGTGTTAGATGGCTGAACACCACTGAGTTAGAGGCTTCTGGCTCTTGCAGGCTCAGCCACTCTCCTAAAGAACCACATACCTACTGGGGAAATGTGGCTGTGTTAACTAGCTGTTATCAGTGACCTTCTGTCTTATTTTGCTTCTGCAGCCCCTGTATCAGGAGTGGCTAGGAGGGAGATCTGCAAGGCTGTTCCGAGACAAACTAATCCTTTGTACTTTTCTCCCCATTAAATCCATTGCAAAGTGTGGCTGGATAATTTAGTGAGCTGTGAATGAGCCTCTTATGTGTATAAAACACATGGAAAGCAAAGTGATGCCCCTACAATCATTCAATGTTTATTCAGAGATCTTGAGAGGACTTGTTTCATAAGAAGTAAAGGGAAAAATTTTAAAGCTTAGCCATAGCAATTACAGGAGCATGTTTTCTGTCTCTTCTCATAGAAATGCATGCATCTTATCCTCGATGGCTGCCAGCCTTCTTGTCAGACCAATTACTTTAAAACAATTGTTTCATTTGGAATAGATACCACAGCACAAGTGATTGTCCCCTGTCAGGGACACATTCAATTAAAACACTCTGAATAGGAGTTCTGGAGGGCCTACTGTGCCTTGTCCAATCTTATCAGTCAACAAAGAACAACCTCAGAGACCTCGGTACCGACTGGTTCCACTGTCAGGTGGTTTGAACATGTTGCACCTTCCCGGGGTTCCTCAGAGTCTTTCGTCCCTGTGCCTTTTACAGCCAATGACAGGCGCCGTCTCAGCAGTGCCTGGGTCCACAATGCCAAGAAAGCTTATGGCAGTAAATAAGATGGCAGCTGTGACAGTTCTGACAGCTGCCTGGAGCTCAGGGTGGCAGGCTGAGCCGGACCGTGAGCAGTTGGAGCAGCAGTGAGGTATGACCACCATTCCTGGCTGGCAGATGTCAGTTTGCACACTAGCCTCTACAGGATGTGGTGGACACACTCACATCATTAGACAGGCAGACAGACTTTAAACAAACTCCGGGCACCTAGCATGTTCTATACTTTCCTTTAAGTTCCAGAAAATTTAAACATTATCACTGAAACATAAACTCCTTGCTTTTATAGTACTTGCATAACTAGAAAATAATTTTATGAAGTAGCAATGGCAGAGAATCAACTCTTCACATAAGAGCTGGAATCAATGAAAGTAAAACTAATTTCAAAGAAAGGTTCAGTGTGTTGGCTGCTTCCCCAAGAGGTACTGTGAGTTCACATCTATTTTAGGATTCTTTTGTTTAGAAATTGTATGTGTTCCCCATACCTTTTGAATAATCTCCCATACTTTCTTTTCTTAGGCAAGCTCCCCATACCTCTGTCTCCTAATTATCTTTCCTATTTTCCAAAGGAGAATTGATGATAAAAATACCTATTATCATAGGAGATGGGTATTGTAACATATATAGTATCAAAACAGGTAAAATGAAAAGAAGCTGTTATATTAAATCACGTGTACCATTGTGAATTCACAGACAGGGCAAAATGAATTTCTGTGGCCTCATCAAATCTGTGCAAAATACTGACTTGCTGACAAAGGGTCAACCAAGCAGGTGAACAAACTCCAAGTCTGAAAATTGGTCAGGATCTAAAGTTCAAAACTGTCAGACTAGATCTGGGAGCAGGTAGCGACAGAGCTGGATCAAGTCACAGAAAGAAGACTGCAAAATGGCATGGGCACAGCCTGATGGCACTGCTCTCACCCCAACCCTTTAAGAGATTTAGGTAAGTTCATCTAAAACTGATCCTCCTAATGCCCAACCTTCCAAAACATCCATTAGCCTAATAATTATATTCCTAATAGAAATCTGCCATAGATGCAGCATTTCACATGTATCAAGATGCCACCCTAACCATTTTTTTTAATACAGTGCATTTTTTTAACCTATTTTACAACACTTAAGCATTTAGTCTTAATTTGGTGAAATGCTTTGAACACCCTCAAAAGTAGGCAAAACAGGAACTTTAAGAATTTACAAAAATGCCTCTGAGCTCACACTATTTTAGTACAGGTGAGAAGCTGTATATTTGGTTAATGAAAATTTTAGATGAATATGTCATTAGGAAAATTGATCATTATGCCAATTTATTTTAAGTATGTTAGTTTTAGGCAATTTGACATTCTTCCCCTAAAGGTGCTTCCCAATTTAAAATTCTAGGATTTCTGATATGCACAACAAAGCCACGCTTAAGACAAGGGTTTGCTAAGAAGAGTAGCAGCTTTTGGTTGGCTCTGTCTCTAAATAAGGCTAAGATTTCTAATATAAAGTAATGATGAAAATAGTGTAAAAATAAATGTCTGTTTGCTACAGGCCAGATATATGTCTATGCATTTCACATTTGTTTATTCAATAAACACATTATTTATCTACTCTATGTCAGACACTGCTCTGAACTAACTCTTGTAATCCTCACACTGATCTTGCGACTCATCCCCAAATGTGGCTGGAGGGGTGGGGACTGAGGATGGAACTGAAGCAAAAAAAATTAATTGCCTAATTAAGTGGTGAAGGTGGGTTTTGAACCCAGGCAGTCTGGGTCAGTGCTTTACTGCCTCAGCAGACAGGCTCTGATGGTAAGTTGTTAGCTGTGTAGCTCTAGGTGATTTTTCAAGCTGGATGAAACAGAAGAGCAGGTTGTGGAGATGTAGATGAAACCCCCTGTATGGTTAAAAAGAAAATGTAAGGGTTATGACTTCTCACTGATAGCATTACGGGAAGATCAGAAATCACTTGAGAGTGGTTCACTTTCTCTGAGTGTATCTAATAATCTCCAGGTCCTTTGCTAAAAGAAAGAGGGTGAGTATTAAAAGGAGCAAATTATGCAAGAAATTCCAGACAAATCCTATTAAAAGAGTAGCAGTAGGATCAGCTGACAATGTTCATTTTCCTTCTCTCTGCTGTCTAGTTGTTTATGGACCCCAAATTATTTCCTCATCTCTCTACCTGAAAACTGTAATACATGGGGGTTGACTGTTTCAAGGCTGTTATTCCTAGAAGGATTTCTTTGCTGGCACTGTGAGCAAGGTGCCACAGCAGGAGCTGGTAATGGGGATCATGTCTGTGTCTTTTATGCTGCTGAACAAGTGAGTGACCAGACCATCAGAAATCTACTACATGTAGCGCAGCATTCAGCATTTGGTGCTAAACATCAGAAACCATTTTGGACATTACAAACTGTTAAGTTCCAGTATTACTACTGAAGTCCTTTGGTGTCCTTAAATAAAATTTGCATTATGAGATGATTATAATGTCCCCTAATACATAGTTCCCATGTAAACTTGTTAGTAAGCAAAACAAACACTTACATAGGCATACCCAAACAACATAATATATATATCATATATCAAACTGCATATATGCATGTGTGTATATTTGTGTGTATATATAACTAATTGGAAATTTAGTAAACAGCAATCAAAGAGAAACAAAAGCAAATAATTGTAATTACCTAAAACTAGCATTGCTTGATGATTTGAGCTTTAATTTGCAAGATGAAGAACAAGACAAGAGACATTTTGGTATGGCAACAGAAATAGTTGCAAAAGGTAAAACATATCTGCAGTTCAATTGACCCACTGGGGACAGTCTTTCCGTAGAAGTAAAATGTCCCTGAGCTCAGCTGGCAATCAGTTTATGCCCTCAAGCATGATTATAATGTTAACCTTGAAAGGTCCTAATGAAATGAGTTTGGTGGTCTTGGCCTGTATATTTTTATATGCACTGGTGCATGCCTTGGAACATATCTTGATGGACTGTCTGCAGAATAGCACAGCATGTATCTGAGATTACAGTGTGACCTACAGTTTTCACTCCTTAACTCCTATTTTTTTCCCACGTGATGCACCTCTCAAAATTCAGCCCAGAAGGGAGAAATGACTTCTTAATGACAGTCTGTACATTACTGATGGGCAATGGGATGGTAAAGAGATAACCCTAGGTGTCTTGTTTGCCAGTTGATTAACTAGTGTGAATGCACTCCCTAGGGAAAGCATACTTTGCGGAAAACCAGTTATCTATTCAGTCTCTCACTAATGACAATATTGCAAAATTTGAAATTCTCTCCTCTCCTCAAAACCTTGGTTGAGTATGACTCTTTAAATCAGACTCTAAATTAAGACATAAAATGAAAATTGAGATGCATACATACTGTTTGGGTCATAAAGTACTATTAAGGACTTAGGTTGAGTTAAACAGCTTAGTTCTATCATTTGTATTTCATGGTAGTGATGACAAACCTCCTAGGTAATATTTCTAAGTTTTAAGGCAAGAAATCTTTATGTATCTCAAAGGGATAAAAGATTGCTATTCCTATTTCTTTTGATCCAAATAAAATATTTAGAAGTGAAGTAATGCCATTATAGGCTAAAGCCTTGGTATTTGAGGGATTGTTTAGTGACGTTCTAATGTGACAGTGCCAGTCTTTCCTGAAAACAGAGAGAACAAGTTGTAACTATCCAGTCACCTGTATCAACTCTGGAACCAGTTCCTCAGTGTCAGCAGTTCATTCTAAGTCTCCTGGAGGAAAAGACATTTAACTTCTCCTGAATCCACTGCTTTATGACGTAAACAAGCTCAGGATGCCCTTCTGTTATACTACACAAGACTGGAATGTTGGGCAAAACTCAGCAGCAAAAGTTTCTCATTACTAAGAACTTTGCATGTCTCTCTCCTTTGAATGTGAGTGTCAAGCTGATAAATAGCTTACATTCTTTATATTTAACTTCACTGAATGGAAGTCAAGATTTTTTTCTCTGAGGCCATTAGGAATTTATGAACCATTTTTCTTTTCTTTAGTTTTCCAAGAATATTCTTGTACAGAGAAGACTCCGAGGCATTTGTCATTTTATAGAGTGAACCTGTTAGCTGTGTTAAAGAGGAACATAAGATTTTAGGAGTTCTGAGGAACTGTGGAACTGAGACACATATATTTAAAGAATATAGATTAAGCACAAACCTTTTATTCTCACTCATTGAGTATCTTTTCTTCTGTGTCTTACAGAAAACTCAAATTATAAAATTATTCAGATGTTAGCAATGTCTTTGAACATTTCTTGTAATTATCACATATTAGTAGGGGCACTCTACACCCACTGCCATTTTCTCATGCTTTTCATACTTAAGGAATATGGGGCTTAAAATCCCCTGTGACTTCAGCATTTCTCCTCCTGGCTAATGCAAGAAACTCAGACAAGACTAAAATAAAAAAGGGAGATGAATTATTTAGCCTACAGAAGGGAAGGCTAAATGGGTTTGAGGATCATGAAGGAAATGTAATAATAGTCTTCATGTACAGAACAGATATTATACAGAGATTGATGGCTAGCTCTTCTCTACATTTACTGAGATCATAATAAGAGGAAATAAAATAGGAGAGACTAAGGTAGCAATGAGGAAGCATTTCCTGACATTGTAGCTTGTTGGTTATGAATGTGTTCACTTTGTCATTCAATATTTATTAAGTTTATATTATATGAGGTCATAGTTGCACAGGATAGAATTGTTTACTGATCGGTCTTTTTAGAACATATTTACATTTTGTCTGAAATGATTTAGCTGGTTTTGTTTAGAGACAGAGCGATAGATCTTTGCCTTTATGATTTTTGTGATTCCTTCCAGGACTCACAGCAGAAAAAGTGAGATGGTGATACAAACGTTCACACTAATATAGCACAGGTTTTCTCAACACTCATCTTCAAAGTACAGAAAAGAACAATTAAATATAGGCATCCATCAGTGAATCACTGAGGCTCCAACATCTTTAAGTCCCCCTTTTAAGCAGGGTCCAGGTATGGCTGACTAATCTCCATGAGTTCCATTAAGGGTCTCCTCTGACAGAGCTAACCATATCAATCCTCATTGCTTCAGTGGCCTCAGCTACTATTCTAGTGACTCTCACCACCAAATGAAATGATGAACATTGACATGGACTGAGATATTTATGCCTCTGGTTTGCTACCAATCCCACACTGACCTGTTTGTTACTCAACCCCGATTTCTACTTGACGCATATTACCCTCCTCTCCTTGTAATACATGTATTCCTCTGACCCCAACACTACATTAGCACTAAAGTTAAAGAAAGTCTTTTCCTCATTAAAAAAATTATCACTTATTAAGCTTCTGAATGGTGTGGACTTGTTCTTTCACTCAGGGCAGCACCCACATATTGTTGAATTTGAGGAAAACATGAATTGCAATATTTTATATGCACATAAAAAGTGAAATCCTAACTGATAATTCAACAGTATGTAGTAATCAACTTTAAGCAATTAAAACACTTACTTTGAATGAGCTCTTACCTCCCAGGGCACCTCTCCCCATGTTTGCTAGGTTCATGGTTGTCTCCAATATTATTTAAAGTCATGGATCCTGGGACTCTCAGTTACAAAACCACATTACCATTTTCCAATTGCAAATTAGTTCATCTTGTAAGTAAAGTCCATGGCCACCAGTTTTTTTCAGCCATGCTTTTCCATAGTTGTTACCTTTCCCATTTTGTTTGGTTAGGTAGAAGTACTTAATTTTTAAACCACCTGTTGTAGTTATAAAGACAAAGGTGTACCTCTTAGCACTCATAGACCATTTGCTGTTGCATATTAACCCTGTGGTAACTTGTAGCCAAGGTATCATTAAATAGCACATACACAGGCTGGACCAGGGAGAAAAAGAGATCAAAATATATGGATTTTTAAAGATGACCCCCATTCATAAATACACTTCTACCTTTACTGGAGTAAACTATACAGGTTTACTTAGAGCTAAAATTAAATGTTTCCAAAATATGAATAGCTATTGGACAATATTTTCCTGTATTGTAGGCTGATAATATACAGGAAACTGACAAGTTCAAGGGAGACCAGAGGATGTGCTTTCCTCAGAAACTTTAAAAACATGCAACTTGTCCAAGGTGCACCCTGAGTGTTAGAGTGGAGGTTTGTACTTATGTAAGTCTGAACCCAAAACCTATGCTTGTTCCTCTGTGTTAGTCAACTTTTGCAGTGAATATAAAATGATCTCACAATAACTTGTAATACTTCAATTCAAAATTGTTAATGTGTTAATGGCTTCTGTTGATCACTGCCCAGGGCCGTTTCTTCACTTAGTTTCTAGGACACCACTTCTCTGAGGTTTCCTCTTGCCTCACTAGCAACTCTTCCGGTTTCCAAACTTCCTGTTCCTAGAGGGTCCCAGACCAAGTTATTACTGCAGCCTCCTAACATTCTTCCAGCTTCCAGTCTTGCTTCCAGCAGTTTACTCCCAGCACATCTGCAAGAGTGATTCTGTTTTACCATGGATTATGGAACAGGTCTTACTCAAGCTCTCCAAAGTTTCTCAATATTTCTCAGAGTTAATGGCTATAAATCCTTACAATGTCCTTTATCGATCTGTTACCTTACTGACAGTATTGCCTATTGCAATATATCCATCCTTAATCTAATAACTCTTAACTGTTACCATTCCAGGTAATTCAGTAGCTCCTCAGGCCAAATCCATCCCCAAAAAAGCCCTCTGAGAGGTCTAAACGACACTGCCAAGACACCACCAGAATATTTGTTGGGGCAATACTATTACAATGTACTTAGAAATTGTAAGGGGATTTGGGAACTAAACCAACAAATGAGCCTCTATGTTTGGGATTCATAATTTACTTTTCAGAATCAGAACAACCATAACTTTTAAAATTTTGGACATGTTTGTGATCCTAGAGAGCTCTTTGCCACTCTCATAGCTCTACTTCTAGTCAAATTAAATTTTCTAGAACTGTGGATGGTTCACCTTTAGATGGAGAGGATTCCAGATCTTCATCAGGCTATTTGTCTTTGTATGAATACTCAGGAGCGTAACAGTGTATATACCTTTGTAAACAGCATTGACCAAAAAGAATACATTACCTCCTTTGCTTGGTATTCCAGCCAAAAGCAATCACACCAGTACTTCCCTTTATTTGCACCAATTTGACTTTCTCTGACACTCCCAACACCCTACTCTATACATCTGGAGTTGACTTAATTAACTGCCTGTTTCTTTATATTTAGTAATTTTTCTTCAGTTAATATTTCTCCTATCTAGCTTACTGTCTCATCATTCCAAGCCATTGTTCTGCTTCTAAATTTCATCTTTTGCTTTTGTCATCTTCTATTATTCTCCAAATAAATTTATAATACTGAGGACTAATGTATCCCACTGCCCTGCAGAAATCCTGGTATATAATATACCCCAAAACAAATGTTCATTGTGTGAATCAATAAAAAATATATGGATAATAGTCATTCTCATATTATTGTGTGAAAATCATATACTATTTAATCAAATTCTAAATTTGATGAACAATTGATAATGCTCTGCCATCAAAGGTATAAACACTGACTTATTCTCTCTGGTTTTTCTAAATAGAATTGATGACAATGCATAGCAGAAAACCAAAATGTGTTACGCATGCTAGTTGTCATGATTTCCTTATTCTTGTGTCTATGACTAATTTCTTAGAGTAAGAAAATACTAACAAACACTATATGTTTTTCTTTTACTTTCTCTTTAGAAAATGTCATCTATTTCAGTAAATTAATTTTAAGGTTATTATTGGTTTTATAAATTTTTTTTAAAATGAAACTTGAAGCTATTCATGACAGAATTTTGGCTTTGGCTAGTAGTTTATAATCCAGTAATTAGTAAAAAGCCACAGGCTCCCTGATAGTGTTCTGGGCCCAAGTTTAAGATGTTCTACCTGAAACTCTCTTGCTGGATGAGGATTTAAAACCGACCCTTCAAATCACAACATTTATGGTCTACTTTGAGACCAAGACTATGAGATGAGCTATACCCATTTTTAGGACACTTTCTTAGACTATATTCATCTCTCTCTCTCCCTTCTACCCTTTGTCAATGTCTGTATAGTATCTGTGCACATTCCTGCCTCTCCTGAAATGTGGAGAAAATATTTCTCTCCTACCCATAACTAGTATAGTGTTTTATATGAAATAGATGCTGAGTCAATTTGATAAAATAAATTACCAACAATTTGTGAAATGAATAGAATTACCATTGCACTATTTCTACTAAAATTTATAATTCCTCAGAATGCTGCCAAATGGCTTAGTCTATTCTTCATTGATTTCCTGTCGATCATTAAATGCATATTTTATTGTTCTCTTTTGCTTTATTGTTCAGAATTACCCATTTTAGCCATAATTTATTACTTGCTATCTATTATTTGGGTTTGCTTGCTGGTTCTAAATGACCATAACACATTTTACAAATATTATTCAGACTAGACAGAAAGCTTAATAGAGCTTCTTACATTTGATCACTTCATAATGTCATGTTTTTGGATTAATGGTATATTGTATTTTATTTCACTAACTTACAATGAGAGTCTAGAGTCTAGTAACAATTTTAATTGTCCAGAAAGTACAATTTTAGTATTTAAATAACTAAGAAAATATATAACTAGAAGCCACATTCTTTCCTTAATTGTTCACTATAGGAACATTCTGATGGATCTGTTGTTGAATGGATGTCATTGTCAAAGAGCACAGTTTAATATGCTGTTACATGACTTATGGGGAGATGTAAGTTGAAATTTGCTTTTTCAGAACCTTTCTATCTTATCTTTCTTCCATGTCAAAGAGAGTACCTAACTGGACTTTATAATTTCATAAAAAGTTTATTCATTTGTGATGAAACCATTTGACAGAGACCTGTCTTGAATCATGTTTTTCTATTTTGTTCTGTGGAGAGTTTAGCTAAGCTACTCCATGGTTTTGCTCCTTCAGTATCCATTTTATTTGGCCAAGTGGCCTGAGGGGAACTTAAGTTGCCATTAGCCCCTTATGCAAGTGCATGTCCTAGAAAACAGCCCACAGAGTCACAAGCACATTAAGTTCCTGATATCACTCCCTCAACAGCACTTGTGATCAAGCTAGTCTCCCCAGCTGCCCAGGGCCTTCCCCTGGCACTTGCCCCCTGGAACTTACCAAAACCCTGCTCTTTTGGCTTGAATTGACTGATCCAGCCTTAACCTGGGAACCCCAGAATATGTCATCCATGGACCCAAATAAATGCCCTGACCTCTTTACTTTGCCCTGACCTCCCCATGTGACACCTTGAGATATGCTGTGTACTTCCTTCAGAAAAGTGAGTAATAAACTTCTCTATTTCAGTTTTTCTTGTGGTCTGTTGTTGAATCGTGACTCACTATCTGGCATCCTGCACTCTACTTAACAAATGTTTATTTGACCAAATTAGAACATGGACAAATTCATTTGCTAAAATATAATATAAATATCAAATTGAGCAAAATTTAGCCAGATAATTTCTTATGGACGGAAGCTCCAAAGACATTAAGCCTCTAAAAGGAGAACTGAAACTATAGTGAGAAGAAATATGTTGGATTGAATGATTATGCAAAACAATATGAGAGCACTCAAGCAAGTATAGAATGGTATGGAAAAACTTTAGCATGGACTGGTAAAAAGAAAGATGAGTGTCAGGCTTTACAAACCAATTAACTTCCACCATTCAAGAGAGTCAATGAGTTCTTGACGGGTTAAACAATAGACGTAATTTGTTTACAGATTAAAAAGCCTCTGACATACTACTACATTGGAGACAAGAACATGAAATTAGCAAGTTATTTATGGGGAAATTATGCACTGAGTAAAAAAAAGTACACAGTGGTGAAGAACATTGACAAGCATCCCAGATTATAAAGAAGAAAGAGCTAAATAGAAGGAGGGGCTGCTACAGCTGGGCCCACATGCCTTCTTTGCTCAAAGAGACATCTGCTAATGGGAACAGAATTGAAACTGGGAGGAACCTAGCCTTGTTGTTCAATAGTATTGATTCAAATAAATTAGGATCAAATTGGGTCTGTTATTAGAAGTTTTTTCCTCAATTTTCCACTGGCTTTGAATTCCTTAGAAAATATGAAAGAGTTTTCCATCAACAACAGCTATATCTTTTGTGCCAAAATGGGTATCACACAATAATGAATGATTAGAAAATTCTGTCCAAAGAACATATACAAACAATGGCAGGTCAGATCTGTATTGTACTCCTTCAGCCATATAGTTAGATATATTTTCTCCTCTTTCTTCTTCACTTGATATTTTCCATACCCATTAAGCCCAGCCCAGCATAACATTATGTTATTCACATTCTGTATACCCCAATGAAATAATATTTTCTCTATTTTCACATTAGTACTGGGTCAAACTCCAAAATTTTTATACCTCAAATATTTTAATAATTTTCCAAGGTCAGTCAATTTCTTAAGTATCTACCTCCAAAGCTGGCTCCTTTTCACATAATTCCAATTTGAATTAGTGACATAATCCCCTAGAAGGTTAATTTTGACAACTTTTTTTTCCTTCCTTTAGCCAGGGGCTTTCTTAATATGTCTATACTTCCTTTTTGTCCATTACTCTTTAACGTACTTTATTCAAGTCTCTAATACTTCTAACCTATATTATTACAATCAGTAATCAATGCTTTTAATTATATGGTTTTCGTTTCATTAAAACATGTGCTGCCCGAATGGTTTTATAAACATTATTTGTCACAATTTTTATAGTGCTACATCCAGAAAGCTGTTATTATGTCAATTTTACAAATGACCAGGAGACAGAAAGGCTAACAAACTTGCTGCAGGTCACACAATTAGTAGGAAAAAGTACCTAGGACTCAACCAATACTCTAACACTTCTGCCAGTATTTCTTGTAATTGTTTCCTATTTGCTGTACTTGTGTTACTTAGTGGATCCTTTATAATACTACCCAAACACTTGTTTTATAGAGACTGTTGGACTTTGAATTAAGTCCTGTCAATGCAGCCCACTCCTCTTATCCATATTACCTTCTGGAAAGTCTAAACTCCCTTGCATGCCATATCAAGGCTTGGTATTAGGCTTCTTCTCTCCTCTTTCCCTACTTAACAGCTCTAGCCATACTAAACTACTAACTTCCTTTACTGCAAGTTCTGACCTTCATGCTGTTACAGCTCCCTTAGGATCTCCTCCCTCCTTATCCACTGGAAGATGTGTCATAACTTCACCTTTTCTATCATATCCACTGTCTGTCTGTCAACTTCTTTCAGGAACGGTTATCATTTATTTCTGTTACCCAATGACTAGCACAGTGACTTTCATGTAAGGAATGCTCAGTAAGAGGCTGCTGAATTAGTGCATGGATATATCTCCCTGAGTTCCCTCTGTCTCATATGTATCAATTTGAATAATTTACCTTTCATTTACACTCTGAATTTTCTAAATGTTTGGCTATGTATGTCCATGTTGAATTTCTGCCTTTATGTGTGCAAATTTTCGTAGCCTGAATTGTTTGCTTAATTAATTTATTCTAAGTATGAATACTTAGATGTTATTATACATTTTAAAATTGTGTTTGGGCACATGCATAATGATACCTACCTCTGTTTCTTTAAATTAAAAAAAATTGCATTGTGTAAAGAAAGGCAGACTGACACATGCAGTGCTCATTTGCATTTTTCTGGTGTCGTGGAAGCTTGACTACCCTACATTCTCCTACAAATGGACTTTGAGAGCTTGTTTGGAGCTTCTAGTAGGGAAGTGCAACTACCTGGATACCTTTGAGGAAAGAATGGTTCTCCTCTATGGGGGCAGGTCCTCCTTTTAGATGAAGTGTGCAACTTTGGGAGGGATGCACATGTAGTGTGAGGGAAGAAGGGGAGACCTGCCTAGCCAGCCAGATCAGCTGAATCAACACTGACGATAAATGAGGTGACAGTTGTCACAGCCAGATTACCCTCACATCCTATTTGATAAGCTTGACTTTCCTTTGTTGATCATTAAGGCAATTATAACATTACACATCATAGAAAACAACACAGTGAACAGTAGGGTGGAAATATTTTTTTAAAAATCATTCTTGTAAATATCTTCCTTAAGGTACATACCTGCTGTGGCGTAAATGGCAGAATTCCCATAATGTCCCACCTGGTCTTAGTTCATTTACATATCAATAGGTGTTTAACACTGCAGAGTCTACCATGGATCTGGGAGGCGTGGAAAGAAAAATGACCATTCTCTCCTCCCCTCTGTTCCTGGTACGTAATTGGTCTGGCATCTGTCAGTCACTGAGGATCTGCCAATGGAGTTCCTCCCAGAAGGGGCGGAGAGAAGTAGACAGTGCTCCATGACCCGAGGGAACCCAGAGGGAACAGGCAGAGCAAGAACCATGTGGGTGGCCGGGTGGGCGGGACGAAGGTGATGAGCCTGGCTAGTGATTGTAAGAAATAAAAAATAAAAGCCTTTCTCCCAACCTACACTTTCCCTTGACTTATTTCGGTTTCATCGGTTTCACTGGGGGACTTGTGCAAGGCTGGGAACCCCCTTCCCCCCCAGAGCTACACCTCCCAATAGGGTTAGTGGATCAAGGCATTATTTTTTACATGGCTTTAGAGAAACAGTCAACAAACCACAGCCTGATGGTTAAGTCTGGGCCACTGCCTGTTTTTGTAAGTAAGGTTTTATTGTACACAGTCACACTCACTCACTGAGATACTATCTATGGTTGCTTTCGCACAGCAAGGGCAGAGGAGAGTAGTTCAGCCCATAAAGCTGAAAGTATTTACTATTTGGCCCTTTACAGGAAAACTGGCCAACCTCTGCATAGAAGCATATTACTCAAATCTGTGGCAGTTTTCAACAACAACAGAGTAAAGAACAAAGTATACCATACCTTTTTCCATGATGAAAATTAGAATTATAGTAAAACATTTATCAATTGTTCTTTTCTGTGATAGTCTCACACTTTGTACTGAGAGGAAAATTGAGAGATCTAGACTCTGTAGCTAGCACCCTGGCAGCTTAGCTAATTGCCCTGAAGCTTGGTTGTATATGCTTCAAAAGAAAGTCTATTACTTTTGGAGTCACCATTAGCACGTCAGTGACTGCCAGGTGCTTCCTCCTTTTAGCTAATGAGTTCTGTGGAGAGCACACCTTTAGCTAGTTTGCAACGCCAACAAATCCAAGAGAAATATAAGAGCTCTAACCGATCACACTTCACGATATTGTCTACTTAGCACACTGAACTGTTGCAGATGTTCTGCCTTCCAAGAGCAGTTTAATATACACAAAAGTGCCTTAAAGCAAAATTTAGGTTATTGCATAAAGGTCTGCTGACTTGCTTCAGCATGGCATTATGCTGAGATGGCATGCCAGGTGCAAAGGGGCTATCACGTTTCATCACTTCTGTGTTGCAAAATCAGGTAACCTGGGTATATTATAGGTCAGATTATCTTCTTGTAGTACAATGTGACCCAATTTGCCAAATAAAAATGGAATGAAAACAGCAGCTTGTAGCAACACCTAAAATGTCTTCTGAGTCATTATCTCTTTAATGAAAAGCAACACTGGACAATTTCAAGGCAAATTGTGGCTTAGCATTTCATTAACTGAATAATAGCTTATACACACCATGCATTTCTAAGCACCTGAAGTGTTATAAAAATGTTACACCCAAATGAGTCAGGAGTCCATTCTTCTATCCATCCTCAGATGACAATTAAGATCTTTCTGTCCTTCATTATTTCATAATAATTTGTTTCTTCTTTTGTCTTCCTCAGATATTGAGTAGAGCTGATTTGCAGCCTATTTGCTATATTGTTAGGTATTTAAATATTTTTTTTCCACTGTGGATTATGTGGATATTTTATTCTGATTTGCTGTTCATCTGCTGTATTTCTTTTCTTTGGAGATTTAGTGGCCTAAAAATAAAACAGGAGTTGATTTTGTATATGAAAAGCTTCCCAGAACATAAATCACTACTGGGCATCTCCTAGTGCCAGTAAAACAAATCTTGCAATTTTTTAATTGAAGCCTACTGAGACCAGTATGTCTCTATTTTTTAGTTTTTTAGTTCATTTAAAATGTCTCCTTCCAGAAGTGATATTTTCCTTTTAATAATGAAGTGATTACTAGACTGATTTCACTTCTTTTGCACAAACTTTGCCTTGTGCTCATCTGCCTGGTTCTTTCACCCTGATAAGCCCTGGCTACTGGGTCTGGAATAGATGTTCCATACCAGGCTTGAATATCTGCAGGCATTTTCCTCCTGTTTCACACTGAGTTAGCAATCAATCCCATCTGTTCTTTATCATTAGGAATTCACAGTGTGCTCAAAGCCATTCTTCAAGTAAGGTCTTAAACTTTCAAGGCAGCTTTCTAGATATATACATATATACACATATGCAAACACAGACACAAATACATAATATACATATATACACACACAGTTTTTTATACTCTATAATCTCACATAGATTTTGGATAATAAAAATATATATGCACTGGAAATTATTATTTGTAAACAAACCTCATTCATTTGTATATGTTGATTGCTTTATTATTCTCCATGAAATATCATTAGATGACTAATTATTTGATAAACCATATTTATGCTATTAGTAAAAGGCAAGTTGTTTTTCAAAACACTAATGGATCTAGGCCAGATAAGTAATCAGGTGTTAAGATTCCTTTATTTTTGCTTCAAGCAATTCTTTATTGACTTAGACAGTGTTCTTGTATTTGATGTGTTGTCAAAGTCAAGAATAATCAGTACCAAATTCCTCACAATTTTGTTAGGCTCTCACTGTTAAAATATAGCAGTATGTAAATTAGCCCATGTATGAAATGTGCTTCAAATGAATATAACAAAACACTACAGAAGAAAACCATACAAAATACTGCCTTACTGCTTTCTAGTAGTCATAATTGAAAATAAATGAAGTCCACTTAATATTTACTTTAACATATGGACAAAGTGGAGCTGTTATGAATCCTTTTGAGTGCTGCTCACTGTGTATAGTGTGAAGGCATTTTTATACAAAACTTTGCGTCGTACAATGAAACTGGACTAGTTACTCAGGCTAGTCCAAGTTTCAAGTACATAACAATTATTTAATCTCGTTAATAAATTTCAAAGGCTATCTAATGTTTGATCAGCTAAATTCATCTCCAAAGTCTCTAAAACTAAGTAAGTCTTGATCGAAATATTAGATCTGTTTCCTTAAGAGATTTGATAAAACTTTTGTAGAAAATATCATTTTGTATATACATTTTATAGTATTAGTCAAACTATAAAAACTTACCTACCATTTACTAGAGCACAGCATGATGCCCTAAGTTTTAAAATAATTTCAAGAAACTGCTTAAGCTCCTTGAACCATGAATATTCATGGAAATTCATGCTTTGGGACAAATGTGAAGCGCTACATGCATCTAACAGACATTGGTGCACAGATCCAACTGTACTTTCAATCACATTTTCCCAAGTTCAATATATTAAACTACCTAAAAGATCAATGAAGAAAACAATGCCAAACAAATGATATAATGGACTGAGGTATGGTATCCAAAGATACATGTACACAACATCTGTTTTGCCTCCTGGAGCTTAATCACCATAAAGACTTTATACATTTCACAATAGGTTTCTGTTCATGGAAGTATGGAAAAATGCAAGTAATATCTACTTTATATAAATTATGTTTTCTATTACTTATTAAGATACTCCTAGAATAAGCATCCAGGTTTGAAATACAATATTTGTGCAAAATATAGGAATTTACTAACCAAACTTCCCCTAGTAATTGCTGTATGTAACTCTCAAATATGTCCCAGTAAAAAAGAGTATATTTAAAAGCTCTTGAAAGATCAATGATATATAAGATATATGCTTTTGCATATTATGAAAGCATAATCATTAGAACCCTTTAAAATCAATTTACCTAAATAAAGACAATTATAAAAATATGAACAGAAACTAATTGTGAAATTTATGAAGTCTTTTGAATAGTTTAATATGTTGAACTTGGGAAAATATGATCGAAAGTACAGTGGGATCTGTGACACAAATGTCTATTAGATGCATGTAGTGCTTCACATTTGTCCCAAAATTCCATTAGGGAGTATGGGATAGACCAAAGAAAAATTGAAATTTTCCTTTCTTTAATTGAAGGAGCATAGCAGGAGGCTATAGGTTTTGTTTAGACACCTAAATAGAAGAAATTTGAGATTGAATTGAACATTATTCTATTTTTTTTCCAAGTTCTAATGGAGAGGAAGTCAACATATTGTAAATTACCTTTCTTCCTAGCTTGTGACATTTTGATCAACTATTTATTGAAAAACTCTTACCTCTTAGTCTTGATTTAAGTTAGTCATCCAGTCTCCAAATTTTGAAGGATATGTAACTCATCCCAATCCTTCTTTTTAAGATTCGGTTAGTCACCAAATCCTATCAATTTTTCTTTCAAGGATCTCTTACCCAAGTTCTTTTCACTTTATTTTCATTGTCAACATCCTAAGCCACGATTTCATCACCTCACACAGAGATGCATCAAATAGCTTCATAGGTGTTCTAACTTCAGTCTCCTCCATCTGCTCCATCTTACGTACAACTAACAGATGAACCTTGCTTAAATCCATTAAAAAAAAGTTATGTTATTACCTACTCACCCTTTGCAATGAATTTCAACAGTACATCCTGTAATGTTCTCTCTCTTAATCCATAAAAACATGTATCATGTGATTTCTCAAATGTAACTTTAGCTTAAATTATATCAACCTCTATAACCTAGCTTTTGATTTAGAACTAATAACATTATCAATTTCTTACTCAATAATTTTCAAGACATTTATTTTAGTACATGTTGAAAGGAACCAAATTAGAGATGGTTAAGAGCTTATAAATAGATCTAGATAGAAAGGGACTTTTGTTTCCCTATTATCCATATGTTATGCTTTTTTTTGTATAGGTCATTTCACATTATAAAGCAGGATTACATAGCTGCTATTGCTTAGGCCCTGGAATAGAGGAAATCTGGATGTTTAATTGAAATCATTTAAGTTTGGATTTTTCTAGTTAAACAAATCCTGAGGATATTCTTCCTTTGGAATTTTAGGAAAGAAAATTAATTGAGATAAAAATATCACTATATATAATGTTACTTTTGCTGAGAATCAACCTAAGCATACCTAAATAGATTTTTGTTATAGGTTTAACTGTGTCTGCCAAAAAGATATATTGAAGTCTTAACTCCCAGTCCTTGTGAATGTGACCTTATTTGAAAGTAGCACCTGCAGATATAGTCAAGATATTATCATATTTCATTAGATTAAGCCCTAATCCAACGACTAATTTCCCTCAGAACCCTCCAGAAGGAACCAATATTGCCAACATCTGGATTTTGGACTTTAAGCTTCCAGAACTATGATAAAATAAATTTCTGTTAATTTAAGCCACCTAGTTTGTGGCATGTTATTTCAGTAGTCCTAGGAAATGAAAAAAAATTATGTATATTTTAACTACTATACACCTATCTGTTTATCTCCCACATCTTCAATCTATTCAAATTCCATCCATCCATCATCCATCTATCCTAAGACCACAAATTTTAAGGTCAGTAAAAGCCAAGTTGCAAGATTCTCAGGAAGTTCTTAGTTTTTCAAAGCCTCAGTTTTCTAATCTAAAATATGAATAGGTTTTAGCATAAAATAAAATAAAACTGAGAACAGTACCAGAAACCTCAGTAAGGGAGCAATGATTCCACACACATACATACATACTCGTATGCAAATAAATATGTACAGACACATAAACATATACACATTTAGACACACACACACATTACATATGGCTTTAGAGCAGCAAATGCTAGTTATCTGCCAATAACCATGCTCACTTTATTCCTTAGCAATATCCATCTAGCTAACTATATACTTTCCTACCTATCTATATATACATTTAAATGGATAAACTGGGTTGTCCCTCAGTATCCACACTTTCTTCCTTCCTTCAGAGATTCTTCACCTGGGTTCATAGAAGTCTGGAATAAAAACTGTATTTTCTAGCTGCCCAAACTCACAAGTTTTAACCATAGAACTATATTCTAACCATTAGAATGTATGTGGAATGGTTGCATTGACTTCCATTTAGAGTGCTTAAAGGGAGACAGTGTACCTTTATCAGATCAGATCCTATTTGCTGGCATCCTACCAATGGGATTAGCTGGAGTTCAAGCAATCATTCTATCAGGTGAAAACTGCATGTTGAGAATGGTAGAGCAAAAGATTACTTAAGTATGATTTCTGCAGTAGTCGACTAATTCTAACAGATGCCTGTGTACTAGTAACTCGAGAATATTTAAATCTCAATATAAAATTTTTCATATGAACAATGGAACATAAAAATGGGTTGAATATAAGAACAGTCTATAAGTGCACTGATATTTAACTATTGAGTCTTTTACACTTGTAATTAAATCCCTGATGAATGTGGAACCTTCAAATCAGCCACAAACTACTGGCCCTCAGACATTTTGTAGGAGATAGAAAGAGGTTTTCCTTATTCATGAGACAGATGCACCAATATCTATAATTTCTAATTTAAATGTTCACAAGTAATGCATATAAAAATGAACAATATGCACAGTTAAGTTTAAGAATCTTCTATAGCTTTGTTGACTAACAAAATTAACCCTCCAAACTAGGAACTAGTACTGGCTCTTCAGCTGGCTAATGAAGACAAGCTCTCAGTGATCCTGGAAGGAGATGTATTTTTGTTTTAATTTGTCATGTGTTATCCTGAAATTTTTATGTGTTTACGTATACATGCATATATATATATTATATATATATATATATATATATAATATATATATTTAGTTCCATTCTGCTGTGAGTCATTGGCATAAGTCTAGGTCTTTGACTCCTGTGGTTTTGTTTGATTTCTCTTCATGAAATTTGGGATTGTAATCGGAAGTGCAGAGAAGTAGCTTTGGCCTTTTCCTGGTGTTGTTTTCCTATTTCTCTTTGCTCATCCTCTCTTCTGTTTCTCTCTCTCTTTCTATACAAAGTCATAATTTTTCCATGTTATCTGATGAAGTTGTAGTTTCTAAGTGGGAGGCCCTAGACCTCAGAGGTTGAATATAGGAGAAGAAGAAGCTGTGGGAAAAGGTCTTCTAGAAGTACTCCGTCTCCAAAAACGTTTTCTGTCTTGTGTTTCCTTATTCTTCCCATGGCACATCTTGTAACAAATAAAAAGAAGGACCAAAAGCATTATTTGTCCTGGTGCCAAGGCATGGCCAGAGCTCTCATCTTTATTTTTCTCTTTTCGTGTTATGTTTATTCTCTGATTATTTTCTGTTTATCCTCTGTTCTTTTCATTCACACACATGTAGGTTTGGTCACATACTAGGATCTATGTCAGGCAATGCCCTGACCAGTGCGCACTGGTAAATGTAAATTCAAGTATTTCACCATTGAACATCATAAACTACCAGGAGCAACTGAGCAAAAATTTTATCTCTGTGACTGGATAATAATAAACCGAGTAAATAAATGTGACTTAAATAGAAAGAGAATGCATTAACTGACTATCTAATGTTTAATCAACACACTGTGCCCATCAGTTACTACCTTCTTGCATAGTCTTCAAAGAAAAGGTATTCTACAGAACATTTCTCTGAATTTGGAAAAGGAAAACCTTTATTTTGGAAAAACAACAGTAATCACTAAAAGAAAATGATAATTCTGTTTCTCTGAGTTCATTTCAATCATAGTTACTACATATTAAAATCAATCTAAAATGAACGAATTTTTATTGTGTAGAACTCAGAGTGCTTTCATGAAAGCGCTTAACTAGGTGTACGATATGGGATCACCTTAAAACTAGACAGCACTTTTCAATCTATTATTATATTTAACATTTTGATATATATGTATATATGTAATTAGCTTAATATTTAGCAAAAAATTAAAATAAATACTTTCTGATATTAAGAAAATGTCAAATATTGATAAAGATGATGAGTAAACTTACAGTGTAAAATATGACTCAGCCTCTAAAGCCAAATCTTACATTGGTTCCTGAACTCTTCATATCACTTGTCTTTTTAGGAACTTTATTCTAGCAACCATGTTTCCCTTTTTCTTATACTGTCATCTTTATCTCTTTATATTGATCATTTTAAATTAGAAAATTTTCCATTAAAAATGAATGACAATTCCCTTGATCCCATGTTCCAGCCAAGCTGCTTTACACTTTTCTGCTCTTCTTTATGTTACAATTTCATGAAAGTGATAGTTCCTAAAAAACATATGTATTACCAACCATATATTCCAGGCAGAGAAAGTCTGCATGCATGTATGTATGCACTTTATATAGAAAAATCTATTATACACTCTTGGGAAAATTATTGGTTATTAGTTATTTTTCTGGGTTGTAATAGTTGAGGCATTTGAGCTATGTTGGGAAGTTTTTCTTTAAACATAAATGATCCCAGACTGTTATTTTGTTCTAAATATTTAATTCCACAGTTTTTGGTTTCTTTTGATGTCAAGCTTTTAGGAGTCATGCTATTGGATTTACTGTGGAATAAAATTGTTAATGTCCTTACTCTGTAGTACAAGATGTGCCTCCTTAGTTCTGAACCTCTATTCTATCTTCTTCTCTTTTCCTTTATCCTACTTTTTAATGTTAAGTTGTATCAATTCATCTTTATTCTCAACTAATAATGAAACAGCCAGTCAGTACACTTGCCTCAGTAGTCTCTTTTCCACTTCCCAGGGTATACAGAGTGGTAACACTTAGAGGGAAAACAGACGGGGCCTTGGAGGCAGCCAGACCTGAGCTGTCCCCTGGGCCTCTCCTGGTGAGCAGATTACTCAAGCTAAACGAGACTGTAAAGTGAGGCTCACAGGACCTACTTGTTGTGGGAACTAAAAGAACAACATCTATTAAATAAGTAACAGGATTCCTGGTACATAGGAAGTATCCAATATATTATTTTTCCCTTCCACATTATTCCATACTGCTGAAAGTATGCCTTTTTTCATTGTTTTTGGAGCATGCTAATCTAGTTCGATAAAATGCTGCCTGAACTAATGGTAAAGTGGCTCTGATTGAATCTGAGAGACTCTCTGTTGGGTTTACATTTGTCTGTTTTGACTGCCTACTTCTACATTTTTGGCTGAATTACAAAGATTTTTCTCTTCTTTTTGAGTAAGTGAACTCTAACCACAGTATTGCAAAATCTTAACATTCAATATTCTTCATGTTCCTGTGTTAAGATAGACCATATGCTAAAATGAGAACCTGAGTTTTCCTACTCACATATGTCAAAAGGAAACTAGTGGAAAGTGAAATATATCAGTTAAATTACTCATTATGTAGATTATAAAATTTCCCAAAATGGTAATTTTCTTGAATATTTTACCTAAAACACATTTGAATTCAGCCAAACCGGTTTCATGTATATTTTAATAACATGTTTTGATGGCTCTAGCTTAATATTTCTAATTTATTTATTTTTATAGATTATGAAAATAAGTTTTAAGTGATGCCATTATTACAGAGTTCTATGTTTTTAATAAATTTAAGAAATTTTCAAAAATAATAGAATTCCTGCAGAAATCAATTCTAAATTTGTTTTGAGGAATGATAGTTCATTTTGGGGGCTTACTGATAATCTGGCACTTTTAATTATAATTTGCCACTTTATAGGTATAGTCAGATCAATGATTATAGGGATATGTAAACAATATTTAAAAATCTGAACTGTCACATAAAATAAGGATATTCCACCCTCTCTTCTTGCTTAGTGCAGTAAAACCTTACATTTTTCCTCTTGACAATGAAAAAAGTTATGCTAACATAAATTTTATTTACTTTTAATCTTTTTCCCATTATGACTTTGGTTATTTTTTGCAATAAAAGAAAAAAATTTATGCATGTTAATCAATATTAAATTCTTTAAAATATTACAGGAAGAACACATTTAGAAATCATAGTACAGATATACAAAATGTATAAAATAAAAAATGGAAAACATACCGAATACAGCAGAAAAATGTTTTACTTGATTTTGTTTATATTGTTTTCTCATAATGGTCTACTCAAGTGATTGACTCCAAGAAAATATGATTCATTAATTACTTTAGATATGCAGTATTTTTGAGATTTCATAAAGAAGGTTATTTTGTTTGAGATATTTCTCATTTCATAACAAAGGATGACAAGAGGAAAAATTGGAAAAATAAAAATCAATGGATTCATTTTCAAACTGAAATTTCTTTTGAGTCTTGAAGATCTGAGACCAGGGCTATTAATGAGATTATTTTGATATCATAGGTGAAAGTATTTTTCAAACATAGCCACAACAGTATCTCCCATTTCACATTCCCTTTTTGTAATGTGATTTCAGCATTTCTTCCTTTAAGAAATAATATCTACATTCCTCTCCTTAAAGCTGGGTGTGATTCTATCTAGCAGAAGTGAGGTTATATGACTTCTGAGTCTGTTACAAACAGTGACACAACTTCTGACTGATTTCTTTGAATCCATTCCAAGGATTTTCTTGTAATCCAGTTGCTATGCTCTGAGGAAGCACAAGAGCTATTGGAAATGTGTACACAGAGAACTAAGACCTCCTGGACCACTCACTGCCTTGGCTGAGCACCAATGTGCCAGTGATGCAGATGAGCCACCTTGGACATGGATTCTCCAGTTTCAAGTTAAGCCGCCCCTGTTGACACTGTGGAGAGTAATGATGCACCATTGCTGTGAAACCTGCCATAACTGCATATTCATGAGCAAATTAAATGATTGCTGTTATTTTAAGCCACTAAGTTCTGGGTGGTTTGTCATGTAAAAACAGGTAATGGATGGAGACAATTTCCTAAAAATTGATACCCAATTATTCTACTAACTTTGTGTAAATTAAGAATGATCATTGCCCACTTTCTAGTCACAAGTCAAGTAATTTGACTTCATCATCTTTAATAAGAGGCAGAGGATTTTCAAATATATATATGTATATATTATACCATTCAAATATGTCAATATTGAAAGATTTGTTTCCATTCACACAAATATCTAATAAAGTCCCATTACCTTCTTGAGGAACAGTTTTACTTTATGCCCTCAAGATGAACTCAGTGCTAGGAAAGAACTCTCCAAACCAGGTGTTTTGCAGTTTAGTTTGCAGATCAGGTTGAGAAATACAGACTTTATAGCTGGCCAGACTCAAGAAAGTGTCTTTTAAGAGCTATTTTCTGCCTGTGTGGCTCAACAATATCAAATATAGAGATACGTTTATAGAGAAAGAATCTAGGCCACTATTAATGGGTTTAATAGATTAAGTAATAGAACAAATGTAATTGCTGCCTCATGGGATAATTACCCTAATTTAATTTAATGGTACTTTCCTAAATGTAGTGGTTTCAACAAATGCAGAGACTCAAAATACCCCCAAATGTTATTGTTCATTGTCCCATCTTCCTCAAGATGGAATTGATCAATAAATCCACAAAATCCTATGTGAATAACTAAATTTTTATAGGAGGTTTTAAATTAGACTCAGAAAAAAACAGGGAAGGAAATTACAATAGAATTCGCATATGCACATACCCTCTGGGGGATCAAAAGCAAGCCAAAATAGTCACGTTTCAGTTCTAATGTGGGTAGACAAATAATTATCTGTAACAAAGAAAGTTGTAATTTACAAGGTTAATACCAGATGAATATAATAGAGAAAGATATTTATTTAAAGAAATAATTTCCTTGAATTTTAAGGAAATAAAATGTTTCATTGTTTTTATAAAAAATGATTAAAGATGTGGTTGAATAACTACATGAAAGTGAATTGGCAGAATTAAGAAAATAAGTAAAAACAATTATAGTAGTGAAAATAATGATACTTTAGCTTTAAAATAATATCAAAAGTAGTAAGAAGCTAAACGGACATGTAGAAAGAGAATTCATAGGAATGATGAAGTTCTGGGAACTTCGTATATGGGAAGTTATGGGAAAACCTATACCTTGTATGCATAAAACAGAAAAAAAAAAGATTGTGTATATATTATATATACATATATATAAAAAATGAACTGAAATACTGAGTTAGATATTAGTTAAGAAAAAGCTGAATGGGTTAATATCAAATGTACAAATAGTATAAACAGGTAAAATCACAAATATAGATGACCAAAAAACAGTAAAGATTTCAAACTCATAAATCACATGCAAGTTAAAAATTATGAAATTGCATGTTTTATATTCCAGAATGATAGTTATTAAGAAATTAACAATACCAAGGTTGATAAGATTGTGAGAAAGATGGGGGTTCTCCAACAACACTGACAGGAAGGCAATCTGATGTATTTCTAACAGACAATGTAGTAACAAGTGCCAAAATGCACTTTGTCAGAGGCTTCTACAGGTGCTCAACAAACCCCACATCCCTTTTACTCTTAGGCACATAACTGGATGAGATTTCCTTAGATTTTAGAACTGCTGTTAAATGCTCATATGACTGAGATTTGGCCAATGAAACGTGGTTAGAAGTGATGTATACCATTATAAATCCTGACCACTAAAACATACCACGTGTAATCTTTTATGGACTCTGTTTTGTGTCTACCAGTTGAATTATGATAATCCAGCAAAGGACCTGAAAGCACTAGAGAATTATGATTTGGCTGGTGTCTGAGTGCCTGATTCATTGCGTGGAAGAGACCCACTCAAGACAGCTGGTCAACAAAGATGCTAAGTGTTGTACAGTTGCATAGTGAAAATGAATACTTGTGTTAATTCACCAAATTTGCAGTTATTTTTAATAAATAAATTTGTACACAAATTGGTATCTTAAAGTATGGTGCTGTCACAGCAAAAACCTAACATATGAGGCGTTGGATTAAGTGGGCAGAGGGCTGGCATCAAGAACACTGGTATTAGAGGCTGGGAAGACGTTAATCTGTAGTTATTCAGTAGTGAAATATTTAGTAAAACTCTTACCTGTGATAACTTAGAAGGCAGACCACAGGCCTTACTGATCTTGTAGAGAAAGTGGTTGGAAAGGATTAGAGTGTTTGCATGTGTTGGCTCTTACTGGATGCCTTTGGCAAGTTAAAAGAAAGTGAGAAGTTCAGGGAAGTCTTGGCTGATTTGTAATCAGAGGTGAAAAGGAATTTTGAGAGTACAAAGATTCGGAACTATAAAAGCCTGTAAAACTTTACAACTTTTAGACCTAAATAGTGAAAATAAGATTGAAAAGAGCTTCCAAAGATATTGTAAAGCTTTTAAACTGAAAGACTAAATCATTTCTATTGTAAAGATCTGTTGTAAAGACTAAACATACGGACTTCCCTCACAGTGTTTAAGTTGGCCAAAGTAATTGCCATTATGTTGAGAGAACAGAATGCATTTGAAGGATCAAAGAAATAAGTCCTTAGATTTATTGCCTAAAAGGTAGTCTTGGCTGGGGTTAGTGGCACATGGAACTCACTGGAAGAAGTGATCTTGAAGCAGTGTAATAAAACAGAGATCTGTTACATTTATGAGAAAGTACCATTGCCAAAGGAAACATGAGCCTAAATTTAAAAACCACTGACTATTCAAATGATAAAATAATATTCAGGATACTGTATTTGTACTAGGTTATGAAGCCAGGGAAGTCCTAAGAAGTGTATATTCCTCATTTCTCACCTCAGATCAGTTCAGATATGAATATGGAAGATAGCAAATTCTCAGTGGGTAGAAACATTGGACAAGATTGTTCCACACAAAGACCAAATCATAGCTTCATTAAAGAAGCCCCCATACCCCATGTTAAGTCTTCATAAGGCCTGCCTTAGTGAGATCTCTAGATGTCTACACTGACTACTGAGCATCTCTCATTCTTCCCTTTTCAATAGGATTTTCTGTTGTGGTTATCCTGTCCCAGCTGCACTCCCATCCACCGAATACAGGGGAGCCAGTGTTCTGAGGTCATCAGACCAGAGTGGCTGTATCTGAATCTAATAAAGAGGACTACACTCATATCACATTTACATCCTAGACTTCCAGTTGGATACACTGACTAGATAGGACTTTGGACTGCATCTCTATGGAAAGGGTAAGGAAAAAGTGTAAAACTGATATTCAGGGACCAGGTGTATACACTATACCAGAGGCTGCTATGGATTCAGCAAAAGTCATATTCCTTTTCCTCTGGAGCACACAGATCACTTTTATTTTTTCTGTATGACTGAACTATATGGAATACATGGGCAAAAGTGATGTGTGATACCTTTAGGCCTAATTCCTAAAATCTGCCAGTGATCCTTCACACTTACTTCCTTTGTAGAGAATCTACTGAGGATTCCAAGTCCCTAAGTCGATGCACAGTGATGAGATAGGAGGAGCCTCAGTATCTAAAACATCTCTTAGACATCTGCTTTACACACAACAGATAACTACATGATCAAGAAAATTTTATAAATATTTGTTAAGCACTTAGTACATTCTGACTAAAATACCTTCTGAACCAATAATTCTATTTAATTGATTTTTTTCCTAAGGTTTTAGTCAAGTAAACATGTATATCTGCAAATATATATATACAATATTAATTGAAGTTGTAGTAACAATACTTAGAAAACGAATATCTTTAGGGCACTAATTAAGTTGATAATAGTTCTTTATGTAATTGAATATTCTGAATCAATTAAAATGATAACATGTATCAATATAGAAATAAATTTTAGCTTTATTTTCATGAGGAAGCATTTATAATAGAGTTATAATATTTATCTTAAGTTAAAATACATGTAACAATTATTTGTTACTATATGCACTAAATGTTTAGTAGTGGTTGTCTCTAGGTTGTGAAATTGTGAATGAATTATCACTTTCCTCTTTATTGTTTCTAGTACTATCTGAATCTTTCATCATAATCATGAACTACTATTGCAATCAGATGTTTTAAAAAGATATTTTCTCTTTTAAAAAAAGGAAATTTGTTCTTACCAGGCATATGAGATTTAATTTGCATATCAAATCTAATATAGATGGTACCTTTCTCACATCAACTTCAGTGAATATGAATTTTTCAGGAAGGTAGAACTCTCGCAATCAACTTAGCCCAATCAATTGGGCCTGCTTCTTTTTAAGTACGTGGAGAGAATTTTGGGAAAAATTAATGCCTTTACTGTCCTTCTGCGTTGGACTTTTTTGGAATGACAAAAATCAAGCCATAATGAATTCCTTGCTGAATTTGAGATACCCCAAACTAGGTGTTGATGGAATTAGCTTTTTTGAAAACCATGTCCAATTTACCCAACCTTAGTTTCTTTAGTGAACCACCCACATCTGAGCATTAGTCTATATTTATGTCCATCAATCTGTAGTCTTTGGCTTTGAATCAAACTCACAATTCTCTTCTCCATCTCAATCCTGCCTTTCTACTGAGTAAATTTTATATCTATATGGATGGTGTATTTGCTTCTTAGGAGTATCTATAACAAATTGCTTTAAAAAAACACAGGATTTTATTCTCTCACAGTCCTTGAGGATAGATGTTGAAAATTAAGGCGTCAGGGGGCTATGCTCCATCAGAAGCTTTTGGGAAGAAACTTTCCTCATCTTTCTAGGCTCTGGTGGTTGCCAGCAATCTTTGGTCCTTTGTGACTTGCAGATGCAAAACCCTATTTCTGAATAAGGTCATAATCATATTCCAGATGGAAATGAATACTGAATAAGGTCATAATCATATTCCAGATGGAAATGAATACTTGGGAGGCATTACTTAACCTATTTTATAGTAGGGTTTTGAAGATCCAGTTAGAGAAGACTCTACTGAATTTGAATAGACCCTAAGTACAGTATGACTGGTGTTCTCATAAAAAGAGGGAAACTTGGAGATGGAGAAACAAATGGGAGAAGTCCATGTGAAGATGGACACAGAGGTTGGAGTGATGTACCTTAGACATGTCAAAGGAAGAATCTTGAGGAAGTAAGGATTGGACAGAGGTGTGAAACCAGAATAAGGATTTATCAGTTGAAAAGGAAAGAAGAGGAGTAGTATTAGCAAAGGCCCCATGGCAAGAAAAATATTGTTTGGATAGGCCCTGAAAGCCAGTAGGGTGGCGTGAGATGAGCTCAGCAAGATACACAGGGGTTAGAATGAGCAGGCGTAGAATGTCTTGTTAAATGAATTTTATTTTCATTTTAGTAGATGGATGGCTTTTGAAGCATATTAAGCAAGAATGTGATAGGATAAGATTTATATTTCAAAAGGTCTGGTCTGTCTGCAATAAGGAAAATAGGTCACACAGAGGCTGAAGTACACCAGTTAGAAGACTGTATCAGTCGCCCAGAGAAGAGCTGGTGGTAACTATCCCAGAGTGGAATCACTGGGAAATGGAGCAAAGCACACAGACTTAACAAATAGTTAGGAAGTATCTTAATCAGCTTGGGGTGCTATAAGAAAATAGCACAGACTGGATAACCCAAACAACAGAAATGTGTTTGTTACAGTTCTGGAGACAGGGGAGTCCAGGCTAGCAAAGCAGGCTTCATTCTGAGACCTCCTGTGTAAGTGGTAGCCACCTCACACTGTGCTCACACAATCTCCTCTTCATGCACAGGAAAGAGAACAAGCTTTCTGGTGTCTGTTGTTATAGGGCCACTAATCCCATTAGGGATTCTTCCCCCGTGACCTCATCTAATACTGACTACCCCCTAAAGGCCTCATTTCCAAATACCATCATACTGGGGGTTAAGTCATCACCATACGAATTTGGAGGGGAAAGGGAACACAATTTAGTCCATAGCAGGAAGCATAATTGACAAGACCTATCGATGACTTGGAAATGGGGTGGGAAGATAGGAGAAGGTGTCAGGAAGAATTTGAGCTTTCTGGTTTGCTTAATTGGGCTGAGTGAACTGACCTCTTAAATGCTCACAAGTCCATCTCCTTAAATCTCTGTCTCTCATTTAAATCTCTGTGATAGTTTTCTCACTGTCTCTCAGGGTTCCCCTTGTTTCTTTTCCCCATTTTAGTCAGTATGCCCTTTCTTCACCAAAATTTGAATTTGTTTATGCTTCAATTGATACTCCAGATAAAGCCCAAATTCTTCATGTTATCCTCAGACAAAGTCACATCATCTGACCATTTTTTGAATCTTTCAAGACTTATCCCCTGCCTCATTCTAAGTGTCTCTCTAGCAAAAATTACTGAACTATTTTCAGGTTTGTGAATGCTCCAAATTCATTCCTGATCTTGGTATTTGCTTATGCTATTCCATCTAAGGAGAACATGTTTCCACTTCTCATCATCATTTTCCTGGCTAATTTTTAGTGATTTTTTCAAGGGTCAGCTTCAGCTTCACCCCTGCAGAAGCTTTCTCTTAAGGCTCCTCACTCTGTCTACTTGATACAGTGCCCTGACCTGTTGGTATTCTCCTAGCGCTCTATGTTTAGATTGTAGTTTTCCCTAACCATGTTTTGGAAGGGATGGTGGTGTATTATTTGTTTATTTAGCTATGTCTTCCTGGACTATAAATACTTTGAATGTAGGGGTTATATTTTGGTCATTGTATCTCTCTCTAGAACCTGGTATTGAAGGCCCTCAATAAATGAGTGTTGAAGAATAAGTTGCAGGCATGAACAAATGGATGAAAATTTTAAATTGTATAACAGGGAATTTGAATTTAATTTGTGTGCACCAGTGTATAATACTGCCAGGGTTACACCAGAAGAATTCCTTAGTGAGGTAACCTTGATAATATTTTCTAAGCTTTCTTTCCTTTTTATACCCTGAATTATGTCATCTTATTTTTATTTGTGGAGGTATCATTAATACACAATCTTATGTTGGTTTCAAGTATACAACACAATGGTTCAAAAGTTAACCATATTATTAAAAATCCTCACCATCAATAGTGCAGTTATAATCTGTCAACATAGGAAATTGTTACAGAATTATTGGCTATATTCTCCATGTTGTATTACCATCCCTGTGACCAACTTATAATATGATTGACAATTTTTGTGCCCCTTTATGCCCTTCACTGTCTCCACCCACCCACCCCAACACCTCCCCCATGATAACCACGAGTCACTTCTCAGTGTCTAAGAGTCTACTGCTATTTGGTCATTTTGTTTTGTTTTGTTTATAGATTCTATAAATAAGTGAAATCATATGGGTATTTTTCTTTTTCTGCCTGGCTTATTTCACTTAACATAATACCCTCTAGGTCCATCCATGTTGCTGCAAATGGCAGGATTTCTATCTTTTCTGTGGCTAATTAATACTCAATTGTGTATATGTACCATACTTTTTTATACATTCACCTATTGACAGACACTTTGGTTGCTTCCATTATTTGGCTATTGCAAATAACACGGTGATAAACATCGGGGAGCATCTATCTTTTTGAGTCAGGGATCTTATTTTCTTTGGGTAAATTTCTAGAAGTGAAATTACTGAATTGAATGGTATTTCTATTTTTAGTTTTTTGAGGAATCTCCATACTATTTTCCACAGTAGCTGCACTCATTTATATTCCCATCGATAGCAAAGGAGGGTTCCCTTTTCTCCACATACTCACCAACACTTGCTATTTCTTGTCTATTGGACAGTGGCCATTCTAAGTGGTGTGAGGTGATATCTCATTGTGGTTTTGATTTGCATTTCCCTGATGATTAGCGATGTGAAGCATCTTTTCATGTTCCTGTTGGCCTTCTGTATTTCTTCTTTGGAGAAATGTCTGTTTAAGTCCTCTGTCCATTTTTTAATCAGGTTATTTGTTTTTTGGTGTTGAAGCACATGAACTCTTTGTGTATTTTGGATGTTAACCTTTTATCAGACAAATCTTTTATGAATATGCTCTAGTTACTAATATAATCTACATGCTGTAGGTTGCCATTTTGTTCTGTTGATGGTGTCTTTTGCTAGATGGGTTTTGGTTTGAGGTAGTCCCACTTACTCATTTCATTTTTTGTGTGTGTTTCCCTTGCCTAATGAGAAGTGTTCAGGAAAAAATTGTTCATACTTATGTTCAAGAGATTTTTGCCCATGTTTTTTCTAAGAGTTTTATGGTTTCATGACTTACATTCAGGTCTTTGATCCATTTCAAGTTTACTTTTGTGTATGGAGTTAGACAATAATCCAGTTCATTCTCTTGCATGCAGCTGTCCAGTTTTCCCAACAGCAGTTATTGAAGAAGCTGTATTTTCCTCATTGTATATTCATTGCTCCTTTATTGAATATTAATATGTGTGGGTTTATATCTGGACTCTTTATTCTGTTCCACTGATCTGTGGGTCTATTCTTGTGCCAGTACCATACTGTTTTGATTGCTGTAGCTTTGTAGTATAGTTTGAAGTCAGGGAGCATACTACCCCAGTTTTGTTTTTCTATCTTAGGATTGCTTTGGCTATTTGAGTTCTTTGTGGTTCCATGTGAATTTTAGGATTATTTACTCTTATTCATTGAAAAATATCACTTGTATTTTGATAGGGATTGCATTGAATTTGCACATCGCATTGGGCAGGATGGCCATTTTGATCATTTTAATTCTTCCTGTTCATTATCATAGGATAGATTTCCTTTATTTATGTCTTCTTTAATTTCTCTCATCTGAATTATGTCACCTTATTTACTAGTTTCCCAGAGAATAATCTGTAGTTTTCAACAGATTATAAGTATATAGTGCTTCTTTCCATGTGAAAAAATGTCTGCATTTTATTAATAATTAATGTTTATTAATAGCTAACATCTACTGCAAGATATTACACATACTCTAGGCACTGTTCCAAATGCTTTGCATGTATCAATTAATATAATTCTCACAACAATACTATATAGGAGACGTTATTAGCATTATTTTGTCTGTGAAGAAAATGAGACCCAAGAGATTCAGTGACTTGTACAAGGTCACACATCTGGTAAGGGGCAGAGTCAGGACTTGAACCCAGGGGCAGGTTATCTCCAGAGTCTGTACTCTTATTCCCTAAAACATATCACCTCTGAGTCTTCCATACAGCATGGAATGACCAGAACACTTATTTTAACCATATTGGGCTAAGGAGAGAAACCAGAAAACACACACAGTATGAGATAAAATTAGTGCATGTTTTCCCCAAAATAATACTTGGTAGTTTCCCTCTGTAATTACTTGTGCTCAAAACATTTCCATACCTTCCTGATAGTCATAGAATGAGAACAAAAAGGAATTTTGTTCAGGACCTGTCACAAGAATAAATGAAAACAGCCCATATGAAAATGAATGGAAGGAAAACAAACAAAAATTAACAGGATCTTTGGAGCACATCCAAATTCCTTTTCACTTAAAGCATCAACATATGCAGTATGAGGAGCTATGTGACTCTAACTTCTATTTGAGAAAGTACTTGATGAAGACACATTGATAACTTTTGATGGAGTGATTATCATTTGTTGCGCATGTCAAGGCCTATGGTTTTGGAGCTATTTTTCAGTCTATACAAAATGAGTAGAAGGAGTGATTTAGTGATGTCTTTTTTCTTTGAAATATGATTATTACCTGTTTATAATTATAGATGTCAATTACATGCAAATATTATATGGTAATAATAGGCTTGATAATGAGAGCCAGAAACTAACACTAATCTTTATTCCTATTATTTAGTTGTTCTGCAAATAGTAGGAGAATGAAAGAGGTCTTCTTCTGCTTCCTTTCCCTTATTCTTCTTTACAGGAGAAAAGCCAAATTTCACACTGACTAGATAGTTTTTCTATTTCATGATGTGAAGCTTTAAGTGATGGAAAACACAATAATGCCACAGTTAACAGAAAGGTTGATAAGAAAATATAGATTGTGTCTTTGTCTAGATTTATTTATTTGTTCTACAACTTATTTGCCAGAGTCATCGCAGCATTCTGATATTTTATTATATTAACATTTATTTAACAATATTTAACAAATATTTGCTGTGCAAGTCACATATACTATGCACTTTTTGCAGTGCTTGGTATCCTGTGGTTCACAACACAGACATTAAAAACTTACCCTCATTGAGTTTACATTCTGGTGGGAAAGATAGACAATAAGCAAACAAAGAAAAGTTTGGTATTTTAGAGATAAGTTTCATGGAGAAAACAAAGCAAAGAAAGAGGATAGAATATGCTAGTGGGAGAGGTAAAAATATTTGAAAGGGTAACCAGAGAAGGCATATGGGTAAAGACTTAAAGGAGAAAGCCAATAACATGAATATGTAGAGAAAAACCTTTCGAGGTAAAGCAAAGAGAAAATAGTATTCTTGCTGTATTATTGTAACAAGCATGCTTATATGCCTGAGCAGAAAGGGCAAGGAAAGAACAAGAGAAGATAAATTAAAGAAGTAATGGATATCTAGGTGAAAGACATTTTATTATGAGTGGCATCATATGATATTGGGGGATTTTGAGTAGCAGATAACACCTGATATATTTTAACAGGATCATCCTGGTTGCTATGCTGGGAAATAGGCAAGGGAAAGAGTGATATTATTTAGCTAGAATATTAATACAGGTAAGACATGACAGATAGTGTTTGAACTTAGGTTGGTGAGAATATTCAGATTCAGAAAATATTAATGATGGTAAAGCCAACAAGATTGAATATGGACTGGGGGAGCAAAAACAAATCAAAACTCAAGGTTTTTGGACTATGTGATTGGAATAATAACGTTTGCTATTAATTGAAATAAAAAGAATGGAACACGAGTTTTGTTTTAGATGGAGCATATCAGGAGTTTGACTTTGGATGTGCTAAGTCTGAGATGAGTATTAAGTATTCAAGTAGAAATATCAACTAGGTAGTTGTGCTTAGAAGTTTGACCTTTAGAGAAGAGATCTAGCCTTAAAATGTGGGAGTCATCATCATATGGATGGCATGTAACACTTTGAAACGGGAGGGGAAAAACAAGAAAATGGGTATGTGGACCTGTACTGTCTAATATGGTAGTCATAACCGCATGTGGCTACTGAGCAATTAAAATACAGCTACCCTCAGCTGAGATGTGCTCTAAGTGTGAAATATATACCGGATTTCAAAGACTTAGTATTGCATTCAAAAATGAGTGTAAAATATTTTACTAACATTGCTCTATTGTTACATATTAAAATAACATCTACAGACATTCAATTAACTATACTAATAAAATTAATTTTACCTGTTTCTTTTGTGGCTCAGATTTCTATTGGGTAGTATAGACATAGAGAAAATGAAATCCAAGGACTGAGCTCTGAGGAATTTCAAGATTAAGATATTCAATGCAGAGGAGGAACCAAAATGCAGAATAAGATGGAGCAGCTGGTGATGCAGGCCAGAAACCAGGGAGTGGTTGCATCATGTGGGTCAGACAAAGATAACATCTCAGAGGAAGGAGTGGGCATGAAGTTTGGTCTACCATGTTCAATCTTTAGTTGACTGTGATATTACACATAAAACAAATTTGAGAATTAACGGTTGCATTTGCAACATGAAGAGCACTAGTTCTTGAACAAAAGTAGTTTCTGTGGAGCTGTAGGGTGAAGGCCTAATTGAAATGTTTACAATAGAATTAGAGGAAAGTGGACATTAATACAGAAAGGTCTTTTTAAGTATATTGTGGTAAAGGGCATGCAGTGAATGAAATGGTCAGTAGAAGGGGAAGTTGGTGGGGTTGAGAAACATCTTTTTAGGAAGAAAAATAGAGCAGCATGTTTTTTTGCTGATGTGAATGATTCAGTATTGAAGGAGTAAATGCTCACGTAGGAGAGCTGTTTTGGTGATTTCCACTCTAGTCTACGAGGATTAGAATCTAGAGCAAAATGCATATAAGCAGCTGCTTACAGAATACTTAAAACCTAGAAAAGATTGTAGCAAATCATTTCTGCATGAAGATGTTACTTAAGAATAAATGCAGGTGGGGGTGAAAGCTGGAGATTCCCCTTTAAAAATGTGAAAAGATGAGATATGGAAGAGAGGTAGTTAAACAGCCCAAAAACATTCAGAGCTTTTGTGTGAAAATCTTCCTTTGATTCATAAACAATAAAAAATATATCCTTGGGGAATTATAAAGTAGTGTGCTCCTCATATTATTTATTTTATTGGAACAAGTGGTAAACTCTAAGGGAGAGAGGGATTAGAAAGAATAACAGGATTTCATTTCAGCAACAAGAGATACTTTGGCTTTTCTTTGCTTTACTTTCGTGATCACACTTTGAAGGTTTTACTTTCACTACTTGGTGGAGTTATATTAAGTAATTAATAATGAACATATCTTGACATTAAAACGAACATAAAAACTAGGTTGCTTGAAGTTGAAGGAAAAAGAATAGCTGTGCTGTGAAATAAAACCTTTTAACTTTTCTATAAAGAAATAGAGTCCAGTTTTGCTTCTTCAATGCCCATTAAATAATAAGACTCCAAAGTACTATATATTTCTGAGTACTCACCATTAAGAGGAGTAATTATAATACATATTTTTCATTAATTAATTTTAAATTCACTATTTAGTATAGACCATTATATGCCAAATGCTGTGATACAAAAGTGGATGAAGACATGGTCCCTTTTAGAATCATATACATAAGCAGAAAAGTCACTCCTATAGACAAATAATATAATAACAATAATAAAAAATCAACAGACCATCTGTTATTTGTGGAACACAGCTTTCGCAACACCCACATACCACAGGTATCATATTTAATAGAGAAAGAAATTGACATTATAACTTGACCATATCTACTCTTCTGTTAGTCATAGAATTTGAACTTGTAACCACACAGGTAGCCCCCTTCTGATGAAAGCCTCTGAAGAGACTTTAATGAGAGTCAGTTGGCATTCACTAACAATGGGTGCAATGTCACTAATTGATTAAAGGAAAAGAGAAAGGTTTTGAAGCTATTATAGTAACCTAGGCAACAAATATGATGAAGGCATAAAGACAAAGAGACGAAGATGAAGGCTTTTACCAGGGCAACAATTATTAGGTGAGAGAAAGACTAATCTCTAGGAGGTACAATCAATTGGGGTTAATCAGTTTAAGCTTCAGTGATATAGAAAGGATAATGACTTTGGATTTCTGGTTTTAGAAACTGGGTGATAACATTTAGAGACATATGATACTCTTGGGATGAAAAGACAAAAAAATCAACATGATATATATGTATAATAAATACATCAATTTTTCTTAGAAATAAAAGAGTAAATGTTATATTGATGCAAACAGATATACTGATATTGGATGTGTCAGTAGTATTGTTTAAATACAGCATCTGCTTGTAATAGAAATAGAAATAATAGTGTACAGTGGGAACTGATCAGAGTTGACAGGGACCTTTTACAACAGAAATGAGATACAAAAATGCTGAGAGTGCCCATTGGTTCTCTGAGAATATTGTAGATAAATTAATTAATGGAACTGCACTTCTTAATTTAATTAATGAAGTTTTCAGCCAGAAAATGTTTCTTTCTGTTATCACTCAGTCATTTAATTTAGGCAGATAAAAGAATATTTCAAGTATTCTTAGGCTAAGGGTTATCTCCATTATTTCATTATTTCCGTCTTGTTTCTCCTACTCTCTCAGCTTCCCTTGAAAAACCTAACTGGGCAATAGTGTACAAAAATAACAGAAAGTAATAGAGGTATGAATTGCTTCCCTTTCTTTGGCAATGACAAACTAGTGATCTTCTAAGAAGTGTGACCATGAGGGTGACCAGCGGTCTAGGTATTAGAAATCAGTTCTGTGCACTTCTGTTCTTTAGCTGCCTTCCCTGACACCTGACAGATTTAGGGGTTATAATTTAGAGAGCAATACTTTGACCCTTATGGAAGCATTTCACAGTGACAAAATGCCCTATGAATTCTGGTGGTCTTTCCTTTGAGCTTTGGCCTGATGATGACTTCAATTTAATTCCCTAAGAATGTTAGGGCCATTTGGCTGAACCATCAGCAATAAAACTTAATGTTTACTGAGTTCTTGTGTTAGGAATACAGCAATAGATGTAACATATTTATAAGCTATGGCCATTCTTTTCAAGGACTATAAACCTAGTAAAAGTCATAAGAGTATATAAATAATAATGAATAAAATAAAATCTATAAACACTATATTAATAAAATAAAGCATTATGGAGGTCCAGAGAAAAAAAGAGACCATATGTGTCATTAGGAATCTAGAAATATCCCATTTACTAGGTGACATCTGAGGCAACCTATGAGTGATAGGTAGGACTTTTAAGGAGGAAACTAAAGCAGAAGAAAATGAAGAGAACATAATCTTAGGACTTAGGGATGTATTATTACTTAGTAAAGTTTTTCCAAGGAAAATGAAAGATGAGATTGGAAAGATGGAGTGGAAGTAAAATTAGCTTATACTGATTGTTACTAAAAATGAAACAAAATGTTTATTGATCTCAATTGCAGTAACTGGCTGGCTGTTTACCAAACCTGTTTCATCTTCCTTACTTTCATAGAGCTAACCTGTATTTACCAGCATTACTTGCAGTTAGGTGAGGTGATGTGATGAAATTTTGGAATTTTGACAATGATATAAAGTTTGCTACTTCCAGAGCTGGATAAAACACTAAATGTAATAAATTCTCCATGTTCTTTCCTCTTCAGAGTAAATTTGGAATAGTCATACTACCTGATTTAAAGACTTAGAACAAAGCTACCACAATCAAGACTATGTTATTACTAGTTAAAGTATAGAATCATAAATTAATGGAATAGAACAAATGGTCCAGAAGTAGACCCAAACAAATGACTGATTTCTGACAAAGATGCAATGGTAATTCAATGGAAAAAGGAGAGTCTTTTCAATAAATGGTGCTGAAACAATTGGGACATTCATATGCAAGAAAATAATGGACCTCAATATGAACATCACATCTTTTACTAAAGAAGTCAAAATGGATGCCAAGACTAAATGAAAAATATAAAACTATAAAATTTTTGGAAGAAATAATAGGTGACAATCATTATGATCTTTGACTACTCAAATTTGTAACCTAAGACACCAGGAATATATTACATAAAAGAAAAATTGATAACTAGATTTCATCAACATTAAGACCCTTTGATTTGTGAAAGAACTGTTGAGAGAATGAAGAGATCAATGAAAAAGCTGGAGAAAATATTTGCAAATCACATTTCTGACAAAGAAATTTTATCTAGGATAAATAAAAATTTCTAAAATTCAAATTAAAAGAACAATATTAAACTTGAGCAAAAAATCTTAATAGACACTGAGCCACAGAAGATATTTTACTGACACATAATGAATAAAAGATATTCAACAAAATTAGTCATTAGGATACAAAAATCAATGCAACTTAAAACCCTTGAGATATAGGTGAGCTAAAAATTAAAAAATAAACAAAATAAAACCTTAAAATAGCAAGTGCTAAAGGGGATGTGGAGTGGCTAGAACTCTCATATTTTCCTGGTAGGAATGTAAAATGATACAACTGCGTTGGAATTCAGTTTAGAAGTTTCTAGTAAAGTTAAACATATGTTTGCATGGGATCCAATAATTCCCCCCATAGGTAGTTTCCTAGAGAAACAAAAACTTATAATCACACAAAAACCTGTTTCAGAGTGTATTGCAGCTTTATTCTTAATAATAGAGATGAGAAACAAAATTATTTGTATTTGAATTGTTGAATGATTCATCAAACTTTGCTATATCACTAAAATGGAATTCCACTTGGCAATAAAAGGAAGAAAATATCAATCCATGTAATAATATGAGAGTGTCTCCAATGTGTCACTAAGTGAAAAAAAAATTAAAAATCCAAAAGTTACATATGTTTCCATTTATATAACATTTTAGAAAATGCAAAACTATTAGAGACAAGACCATATCAGTGTTTGCCAGGGATTTGGGGTTTTGGGGTAAGGAAAGGAGTTAACTGCAAATGGGCCACAAAATAGAATTTGGGGAGTAATAGAATTGATGATATATATATATATATAAAATGACTGTGCATTTATTAAAACCTATAGGACTTTATAACCAAAATTGTGGATTTTACTATATATAAATTGAGATTTAATAATTTAAAAAATTAAAAATATAAGATTACAACATCCTGCAGTTTCAACTGTAACTGTACTGGTACTACAAAATTGATTACAGTTTTATAATCCAGATTTAGAGATACTGTTAATGCATGCCAGCCAATAAAATTTTTAGCAATAATATGGGAATATGCCTTGTTTCAATTATAGATTAATAATATCATTAAACAAGAGGACATAGGAAATAGATATATGTAATGATAAAATCTTCAACTACAGAAAATTAAAGATAAACTTCTGAAAGAAGCCAGAGGGTATGGGGGGAAACACCTTACCTGTAGAGGAGCAAAGATAAGAACTACATCTGACTTCTCTTCAGAAACTATGCAAGCTAGAGTATGGAGTGAAGTATTTGAACAGTTGAGAGAAAAAAAATCACCAATTTAGAATTCTTTACCCTGAGAAGTTATCCTCCAAAAGTGAAGGAGAAATGTTGCAGATGAACAAGATGTGAAGGGAGTTTCAAGAAATGTTAAAAGAAATTCTTAATAAAAAGGCAAATAAATATTCAGAATCTTATACCTACATAAAGAAAGAACATCAAAGAAGGAATAAATCAATGTAAAATAAAAATTTTCATTTTTCTTATTCTTAATTGATCTGTTAACTTTATTCAGAATAATAATAGCATCAATGTACCAATTACATATATATACACACACACACACACGCACACACACACACATATATATATATATATATGCTTATTTATGCTTATCTGTAAGTGAAATGAAAGATAGTAATGATATAAGTGGTAGGAGGAAGAAATTAGGATTATTTTATTTTTAAGAGATGCTCACACTATCCATTAAATGGTATATAGTTATTTGAAAGTGGACTTGTAGACTAGTTGTAAATGTATGTTACAAACTCTAGGGCAACCACTAAAAAAGTTTTAAAGAATACAACTGATATGTTAAGGAATGAGAGAAAATAAATACAAAATGCTCTGTTAAAACTACAAAAGGCAGAAAAAGATGAAAACAAAAATAAGAACAAAGAACAAGCGCAACAAAAGAAAATAGTAATGAGTATGGTAGATATTAACCCAACTACATCAATAATGACTTTGAATGTTAATGGTCTAAATGCTACAATTAAAAGACAAGTTTGAATGGTTAAAAAATACAATCCAACTACATGCTGTCTATAAGAAACCCACTTCATATAAACATATAGATTAAAAGTAAATGAAAGGAGAAAAATATACCATGATAACAATAATAAAAAGATAGTAGGAGAAGTTGTATTGATTTCAGACAGAGCAGACTTCAAAGTAAGGAAAGGTATCAAGGAAAAGGAAAGGTACATATAATGATAAAGCATCAGTTCTCCAAAGACGCACAACAATTCTTACAACAAAGCATCCAACTATATAGGGCAAAAACTGATAGAATTGTGAGAAGAAGTAGATGAGTCCAATATCATAGTTGGAGACTTCAACATCCCTCTTTCAGAAATGGGCAGACCTAGCAGGCAGATGATCAGTAAGGACATAACTGAACTCAACAACATCATCAATCGACTGAATATAAGGAACATCTACAGACTACTTTATCTTCCAGCAGCAGGACATACATTTTTCTCAAACTTACGTGGAACGTTCATCAAGATTCCACATTCTAGGCCATCAAACATGCATACACAAATTTAAAAGAGGAGAAATCATACAGTGTCTGCTATTAGACCACAATGAAATGAAACTAGAAATCAAGACAGAAAGATAATAGGAAAATCTCAAAATACATGGATATTAAATACATTTCTAAATAGCACATGGGTCCAGGGAGAAATCGCAAGAGAAATAAAAAAATTTTTTTGAACTAAATGAAAATGAAAGAAAAATGTTATCAAAATTTGTGGGATGCTGTGAAAGCAGTGCTTGGAGGGGGTTTTATAGCATTGAATGCATATATTAGAAAGGAAGAAAGATCTGAAAACAATAATCTAAGTTTTTACCTTAGGGAACCATAAAAGGAAGAGAAAATTAAATCTGGAGTAAGCAAAGTAAAAGAACTTATATTTAGAGAAGAAATCAATGAAACTGAAAATAGGAAATCAATGTAGAAACTCAATGAAACCAAAAGCTGATTCTTTGAAAATACTGATAAAATTGATAGGCCTCTAGCCAAGATAACCAAGAAAAGGAGAGAAAAGACACATAGTACTAATATCATAAATGAAAGAGGGGATATTACTACAAATCTCATATAAATTAAAAAGATAATAAAGTAATAATATGAACATCTGTGTCCACAAATTTGAGAACCGAGATGAAATGGACCAATTCCTTGAAAGATACAACCTACCAAAACTCATATGAGAAGAAGTAGATGATCTAAACAGGACTATACCTACTAAATAATTTGATTTAATCATTAATAACCTTCCAAAATACAGAGTACCAGACTCAGATGGGTTCACTGATGAATTCTACCAAACTTCTAATGAAGCAGGATAGAAGCAGAGGGAATACTTAATTCATCATATGAAGTTAGTTTTATCCTAATACCCAAATCAGGCAAAAACATTGTAAGAAAGCTACAGACTTAATATCTCTCTTGAACATAGATGCAGAAATCCTCAACAAAATATTCACAAATCACATTCAAAAAAGTATAAGATGAATTATACACCATGACCAAGTGGGTTTTATCTTGGATATGCAAAGGTGGTTTAACATTTGAAAAATCAAATGTGATGTGATCTATCACATCAACAGACTATAAAAGAAAAATTACATGATTATATCAATAGATGCAGAAAAAGGATTAAAAAATCCAGCATTAATTAATGATAAAACAATCTCAACAAATTAGGAAGAGGGGAACATTCTCAATTTGTTAGAGACTATCTACAACTTATAGCTAATACCATTCCTAATGGTGAGAACTTTGAAGCTTTCCCACTAAGACCAGATACAAGGTGAGGACATCCCCTCTTATCACTCCTTTTCAACATTATACTGGAAGTGCTTGCTAATGCAATAGGCAAGACAAAGAAAAAGTATACAGGTTGGGAAGGAAGGCATAAACCTGACTTTACGCTTAGGAAATAGAGTGTTCGACTAAAAGTAAGAAGATGTGGATTCAAACTCTTATCTGAAACAATCTTCACGTGACCTTCAGAAAGATTCTCAAGCCTGTTTCACCATGTGCAAAATGGGGAAATACAATTCTAGAGATTTTTCTCAAGGTTGGCTGTTGGCTTGCAGACATGTAGGAGAGTGTTGACATATGAAGCTTATTGATGTTAGGTGAACCTGAATCTGAGAGTGTTTATGAATGACATAGTGTTTATGAATTCAGGGTGATGCAGCAAGTAAGGGAGAGGCTTTCCTCACACACTTGATATGTTTTTCCTCATGACAGGGACCTTTTGTTTAAATTAAAGGATACAATTTCTCTCTCCCAATAAAACCTTTTTGCCTTTTCTCCTGTAACTTACTCTGTTCTTTGGCTACAAAGAGCACCAGAAACAGTTTCAATTTGTGTGACAAAAAGAAAAAAAATGAGAAAATTTGCCATTACGTAGGTCTAGATTTTAACTCTACTCAGCACCTGTCATCTCTGTCACCATTGATTTGAAGCTCCTCATTTTTAAGATGCACATAAATCTACAATGAATATTTGATTTGAGGATTAAATGAGAAACAGTGGATAAAACAATGTGGCTTAAATACATTAAACAGTAAGAGTGATTATACAATTTCAATAAAATTTTTGTTAATAGCATTTTTAGGTTTCTAAGTTTATTTATATACCACTATATTTTTTACACCATAAAAAATTATGTTGGAAAATTTTTATAAAAAGAGTATTTGTTTTTCTCTTTCATACTCAAAGTATTTAAAATAACTACCTTTCACCCTAATGGTGAAAAGTGAGTTTGCAAGTTAATAATTGGATAGTAGAGTAGTTTCTACGCATTTGGTAAGAAAAGCAACTCTTTATTTGTGGATCACCAATAAAATGCAAGTTTGTAATGTGTGCTTGCTAATAATAGCAACACTTTTATTTACCTTCATATATTATTGCAGCTGGATACTTATACTAATATATATATTTGAGCATTGTGGCTGATTACATTTTTGGAATAGTTGGTGGTGATAAGTCTTATATCAAACTTGATATTCAAATGATACTCTTCAGACTTTCTAAGCACTGACCTAAACAAAGAAGTAACAAGATCTAAAAGAATAATCAAGCTTTGTTAGTAAAAGTGCTCTCTGGCATACATTTGTCTTTCTCTTTGTAAAATGAGTATCTATGCATTTTAAATCAATTTCTTGGAAAACACTTTTGTATTAATTTCATGCATTATTCAACAAGGTCAATTCTGACATTTAAAAAATCTTACAGTAGGTGCTAACATAAGTTTTCAGGAAATAATATTTCCAGACTTAGGAAAAACACAACCATTACTTAACTGTTAGAAATTCTGCATGCTCCACATTTTACCTAAGCACAAGATCCATACAAATGAACTGACAATCACGTGCTTCACAATTTCTAGATTTGCTCTTCTCATTCATATGCATGAATTTCATTTACAGACTCCTTTCACTCTCTAGAAATACTGAAATAAAAAATATGAAAAAAAATATTTTTTAACTTATCATCCTTTTGTACTACTCATCTGAAAGATGAGTAGAAGGGTTGGGGTGGGGAAAGAAAGAGCAAAAAGGGTTGAGAGTAGTTGGGGAGGGAGGAAGGAAGAAAAAAGAAACCTAAACTAAAACTTTAACATTCAACTCTAAGTTGAGTTTTGATTTAACCTACTAACATCTTGATTGAAACTAAAATGCCCATCACAAATATGAATGTCTTTTGTTTCCAAAAATTTACAGCATTTTATGGCTTATTTCATTGCATCATAAATGTCATAATGACCAAATGTTCCATGAAGTGTCATAAAATGACATGAATTACAGCTATCATCTAGGTCTACGTCTGGAAAACCTAGTTTCTGGCTCACGCTCAGGTAACATTATGCTTTTTTGTGTTTGATATCTCTGTGTACTGTGACACTGAGTTAATTAATTTTACTTTATCACCCAAATGTACTATAGTTCTCTCTCAAAAAGTAATTCATCTGGAGAGTACCTACATAACTGAATTAACTAGCTCCCAATTATAATGCTGTTATTTATTTAAATATATGCTATTTAAAAAGATTCTTAAAATCTCAACAAAGCTTTCTGGCATGATAATGTTTTACAGCTAATACTCCATTTTCACTATTAAGACATGTACTGCTCTGGGACTTAATAAGGTGTATGAGATCGCCATGTTTTTTGGCCACCCAATTCTCCCATTCTCCCACTCATGCCAGCATATAGTTTGATAGTTTCCTAAATGTGAGTAAGGGAAAAGGGAGAAGATCATAATGATGATTTTCACACAACTGTGCTGCCTACACTTGCATTACTAAACCTATTTGCACAAGTAGGCTTTGCTACTTAGCTTCAGTCCAATTGGAAATATAACTTGTTAGATAAAAGCAGTTTTTGATATGCTAATTTTCAATTTATATCAACTTTTTTTTAGCATTTTGTTTCTCTTTTTTCTTAATCCAGTTGAGGAAATGATGTAACTCATAGGCTGGATTTTAATGTACCTACTCATTTATTCATTAATTCCTTTCTGAATCAGGGCACTATGGCTTGGAAGAAGAAACAAACACGGCCATTACTGCTTCTGCTTTCATGACATTTATCCAGGAGCTCAAAAAACAAATACGTAATCATAAGTCCAGTTCTCAGTGTCTGACTTTGGTAAACTAGGGCATTTTCTACAGAATACTATTAATCCAGATCCATACAGGAATAATAGTGGAAACACTTGAGCTTGCATTTCTAATTCTGCAAGCTATTCCTGTTTCTTTTTACTTCCTAGGAAATTTTCCCTACACTTTACCACTGAATAAACTACAGGCAAACTAATTTAACCATCCTTCTGTATAGCTCTATCTTCGTGGACAACCAATATAATCATGAGAGTGAACTCTTTGCTACTCATGATTTTCCAGTCTCACTCATATTCCTGCTATTAAGGGAGAAGCATGAGTGAATGAATACCCTGAGTAAATACATCCTGGGCCTCTGCATCTATTTAATTCTCTTTCCTATTCCTACCTTCCTCAACAAAACATTTGTCTATTATATCTTTCAACACCCAATTAATTATTCACAACTTGGTTTATTGTCAATTCCTAGTTTGACACTCAACAGTCATCCAATAAATTAACTGATGCATTCCCCAAAATAAGCTATAGAGTTAAATAAATATTTACAGAAATGTGGTTCATTCCATTTGGTATGACATGTTTACCTATAAGGATTGGGTTTTCCTGCAATAATTATTTAATTCTATGTAGAAAGAAGCTAAGATGATTTTTTAAAAATTGTGTTAGATTTAAACAAAAATGTCATAAAATGATGGGATTTGTCATATGTGGTTGGACAATGAATTTTAGAACAAATATAGGTGCTTAGCTTATTATAATTCCCCAAGAGAAAATCCTAAAGTCCAACTCAGTAACAGCAGCCAGAGTTTATATAAGGTAATTTATGTATTCCACGGGGGGAAATTACTACAATGCTTGGGGCACTTATAATGAGAAAAATACAGTGAGAAAGATTGTCAGCCTAATGTTTTAATAGTACTAAGTACTAAGTATATACATGAATAATTCCCTTGATTTCAATCTTTATAAAAAAGATACTAATTACCAAAGAAAAGACTGGGAAGAAAATGTCTAAGGGTTAAGTTTAGAAATTTCCTTTCCCATCTGCATCCATTTGCCTAAAATCTGCCTGTCATGTCAATGTACTTTACAGTTATTTTTGCAAGGATTTAAAAAAAAATTTAGCATGTCATGAAAAGTTCTTTCTTTTAGGAAACTAGTAAGCCTAAACTTTGAACTTGTGTTTTTCTAATTAGTAATTTTAGTAATTCCAATTGCAAGAACTTCTGATCCAGGGGGGAAAAAATCTATAGAAACATTTAAGTGCTTGGAGGAAAGGTGTTGGACAGTGACAAATGAGATATTTAGCCTTGCATGTCCAAGCCAGTGAGGACTATTTATATTACAGAGAGAGTAATATATTACTTTAAGTTTGCACAATCATGTTTCCTATATGGTTTGTTAGGTTCTAATATGTCTTTTGAACTTTCCATTTAATTAGGTCTCTTATGTCATTGTTTTATATGGGTTTATTTTTTATAATTTTTACAATGGAATTTCATATAGTTTCATAGGATGTTTTACTTCAAGAATGGCATTATAGTAGGCATATTAAAGAGCATAAAGGCAAAAGAGACAGTCTATTCCATGAAAGGGCTCAAGCAGTCAGTAAGGAGGAAGAGCTCATACATTTAACAGAAGAGAAATACATAGGAGCATATGGTAGGGAGATGTTTTGAATGTTAAGTATGTTTTTATTTTCAAGAGTATGCTAAAAATTTCAATTGTTAATAATAGAAGAAGAAAACATTAAGAATTCATCTCCAAAACATGAGTAACAAATATATGTGCATTCATTAAAATCCCACTCTTTTTCAGTTCCTTTGTTTTTGAGAACACAAGTAGAGAGATATTCAGGCCTTTGAAAACATTTTACAGGTTTTCATATATGCAAATTTTGGTTGTCTTCTCTATTTTAATGTTTCCTCTTGAAGTCTGTCATTTCTTAGAAGAGAAGAATTAACATTTTAATGTTTACTGTATGGCTGTACAGTGTGATAGTCAAGTCTTGTGAAAACTGAATGAAAGTCAAATTGAAGAGGTTTTCAGGAAGCCACAGGGTTTGAACTTTGAACAATAAACTGCTATTTATATGGTACATTATAACCTCTTTTTATTAAATCTTTTGCATGAAATACTATTATGTCCCACTAAACCTCATTATTTTCAACAGGTTAGTGATTTTGCTCCCTTACTGTGATGATTGCACTGGAGTTGACATGGATTGACTGCCTATGTGGTACAGCGGGCTGACTTCCTGTTTGAATAGAGGAGGCTTCCTTCTCTCTGCATTACACAGAAAAAATTATTTCTCAGAATAGGAATAACAAACATTACAAGTTAGCTAAAACAGAAACAAAAAAATTCCAAAGGAGTTGAAGGAATGGCATCCAGGTAACAATACTGTTACAATTAAAATACTTGATTTAATAAAATTAATCAATTTAAATTGATTTAATTGATTTACTTTTAAAGCAGAGGTATCATATATTGCTTAGAAGAAAATTTACAGTTTGGAGGATTGCTTTAAGAAAGCTTTTCTTTCTTTATTTGTGTTTAGTCAGATGCAAAGTATTTTACAATGATATTACTTTGTCAGTTCATTGAACATAAACACACAGGAGATCCACTATATGGCAAAGTCTAGACTAAGTGTTGGGTGTACAGAGGTGTAGAATTTGAGCTTTAAGCTGAAGGAACTTATAGGTGAGGTTGAGGGAAACAAGTAAAAAGCCATTAAATGCAACCTGGAAACTGTAAATCCCACCAACCTTTCAAGGTAGCTATAATTCTTACAACTAATTCTATGAGCTGAGCGAAACCCAGATACCAAAGCAACAAAAATAAGGCAAAACAATTTTTTCATGTGTAAGCAAAGATGTGCAATGCAAAATAAAGTATTAGTAAGTATGACTTATCATTGCATTAAAGTTAAAACAGCTCATGACATAGTGTTACGACTTCAAAAATTAGTTGGTATCAGGAAATCCTGATGGTGTTTACTATATAAACAAGTTAAAAAGAAAAAAAAGCATTATACTGATAGACATCCAACATTATGTTATGAATTTATTATCCATTACTGAACAAACCTTTTGTGAACAAAGAATGGGGTAATGAGCACCTCTTAGAAAACTATTCAAAATCATATCTTCTGGTGATACGTTAAGAGAGTGCTGTTGCTTCAGTCAGGAACACATGATGCGTGCTTACTCTTACATCTCTTCTTCATTGTTGTACTAGTGTTTTCCTAAACTGAAATAAATGTTGTTGATAAGTTGACCTCTCCCAAAATTATTATTTATATCTTTCCTTAATAGTACATAATGTGTCCTTAATCCTTGTATCCTTGAACTCTGTGATTATTTATGATTAGGCTGGAATATTATCATCATCCTCCCCCAAATCCTCAAATATAGGGGTTTGAAATGTAGGAGACTTAATAAATTAATTGATTGATATTCAGAATGCACTTTGCTATAGAAATTATGTTCTAGATTAGTAGGTAAAATTTAATAGTTGCAAATAAACTTAATGAGAAAAAAGAACTAAACTACATTCCGTATAAGTGCAATGCAGAAAAAATTATGAAATAGGGAAAAAAAATACTTTTGTGGCACATATAATAATTAAAAAATATAAAAATAAAACATAAAGTTGGAAAATTTCAATTTTCCTTGGGTATTTGTCCTTGAAGCAAGGAAGGTGAGGTCTGGTCATTCACATGGACATTAAAAATTAAAAGCATTAGTTATGTTCTTGTTTGATTTTGTTTTGTTTTCTGTTTCTTAATGTATAATTTAACTTCAAAAGTGATTTTTTTAATCACTGAGAAGTTATTTTAGTTACTTTAAAATAAATTTATATTTATTAATTGTGATTCCAGTGTTTTATTGAATTATAATAAATTTTTTAAAATACAAGCAAATGCTTAAATTTATATAACAGCAAAATAAGAAGACAGAAAACAAAGAGAATATACCTTAATGAAATTATTTATATAATATTGAAGTGAAGAGGACATTGATAGAGAGTGTTTGAACCACTTCTTTGGGGAAAGAAAGGAATAGTGAGGTAACCAGGTCTCTTGCAAGCCGCTAGGTGGGACCAGCAGAGGTCATCTTGGTCATTATCCAGAGCAGGTGTGAATAGTCTTGCAGTGAACATGGAAAGTACAAATAGTGGCTTGAAGCTACAGAACATTAACTATATGGATAATAGTAGCAAAATTTTGATAACTGTATAGGTATATGAACAAATATCGCCTCTAACATTTTCATTAGAGTTGAAATGTATGGATTAGCATGCTGCAGCTGAACTTTAGTGTTGTGTTAACCAGCCTTAGGCTAACTTGCCAGAAAACAGTTAAACTAAATAGTAATTCATTATTTTGGTGTAAGAGCCAATTTTAATACAATTCATCTTTCCTTTTAATTGTGCAGGACTACACATATTTAAAAAAAATTAAAAATCCTATAATCTGTTCAACAGACTGGTATTTAACAAAACACAAAACATGTAGTTTTACCTGTCTTGGAATTACATTAAGTAAGCAAACTAGAGTAAATCCGTAGTTGAAATCTGTGAAAAAATGCAACAAGGAACAATAGGATACTATGATACATAGTAACAGGAAGAACAATTCTTAGGAGAGGTGGATATAGAAGTTCTTGCTCAAGTTTGCAGTCTGGAGGTGTGACTAAGAATGATCCATGTGGAGAAAGAGTATGTGCATTTTAGATAGAATGAATAGTGCATTCAAAAATTATAATAATAACCATTAACTCAGATAATTGTTGGCTTGAAAGTATTTAAACAGTGTCATGAGTTGCAGTTGGAGCCGAATCAGGAAGTCTTTACATTATTCTGACTGTAATGAAAAGATTAAGGCTATGATAATATAAAGCCATGGCAACTACTTTTCTTTTCTTTTGGAGGAAAAAGTAACTAGGTCATAAATTAGGTATAGAGTATTTAGTTTTACCTCCAGCTAAGTCCAGGAAATCAGGGAGGAAAAACACAAGGCCTTACAGATGAGGTAGCTCATGTACCCTGGAACTACAGAATATCTTATTGTATATAACAGAGACATAACAAAGGCGATTTATGGATACATGTAAAAGAAAAAGGTAGTGGCCAGTTTAGCTTCAGACACTGCTGAATCCAGGTATTTAACCAATGACCGAAGGAAAGGCTATGTTTCATCATCTCTTAGCTATGTTTTATTTTTCATATGGAGTGACATAGTTGGTCAACAGCAATTCCAAGGTCTTATTCTACTAGCTAAGTGACCTAAATGAGAGAGTGCTTCTTCCTCAATAATTTCCATAATAAAAACTTCCTTTAAATGCAGGCCATCTTTGAACCAATCACTCTGGTCTGGAAATGGAATATCCTGCTTGTCCAGGCCTAGTCACATGCCCAACCCTCAAACAGGCATAGGGTCTGGCTTTTCTGAATCACTTTGGCTCAACATGACTGAGGTTGCAGAAGTTGTTCACTAAGGGAAAATCAGGATGATATTATGGAAGGAGTAGAAATGTATGCTAGGTGGGAGATATAAGGGAGTGGGGGATTACGGAGGCAATCAGGATGCTGAGAATCAGAGGAGGACCAGAAGAAACCTGAAGGATGAGAGATGAATTCCAGTGAGATTTCTAAAAATGAGTCCAAGGATAGCATAACAGTACATATTCCTGATCTCCACCTAAAATCTACCGAATTTGGACCAGAGACTCTAGGGATGTGTCCTGTTGATGTGCATTTAAAAATAAGAATACAATGATTCTTCAGCACTCAAAAGTTTGAGAACCACTGGATTTTTAAAATTGAAGTATAGTTGATATACAATATTATATTGGTTTCAAGCATACAACACAGTGATTCATCATTTACACCTGTTATTAAGTCCTTAAAAATATGGTACACTTCACAAATTTTCAGGGCGCAGAAGCCATGCTCATCTTCTTTGTATGGTTCCAGTTTTAGTATATGTGCTGCCAAAGTGAGCACAAGAACCACTGAATTAAAATTATAAATATAAAAAGGCCTGAGTCTCTCAATAATTTAATGTGTAGAGTTTCTCTGAGCTGTGAATTTATGTGATTTCTAGGTTGTTATCTGGAGAAAAAAAATAACTTGAGCAGAAAATGAACACCAACCACATAACATAGAAAATGTTTTAAAAATGTGGGTGAATTCTTATGTAGAATTTTATGGAAATTCACTTCTCTTGGTGAATTTGTATGTAGAGAAAAATCAGTCAAAATCTATTTAAGATCAGTAGTACCTCTTGGTGATTTGCTTCAACCTCCCACCTCTCAAGACTTTCTCCACATAGTAACTTAGAGCAGACAGATGAATGGCATTCTAGAAAACAGGTATGAAAAATTGAAAATGAATACTCATGAGTGTCGTTGAATATGAAGAAATTACAAGGTTTTGCTTTGAGTCTGTATTTCTTAGTCCGCTTAGGCTTGAGTGAAGTATTTAGTGCTCCCTAAGCATCAAGCGTATTGCAAATCCTATGTGTTTTATCACAAAAACAGCTCATCATTGGTTATGAAGTGTGTTGAAATTTAGCCACCAGGTGTCAGTAAGACTTGCAAAACAATAGGGTTTGCAAAGTCCAGTGATTCTGGTCATTCTGTCTCTAGGAACAAATTAATAAAGTCTTTGGTTATATCTTCTTTTTGTTCCATGGGAAGAGATGCCTACCATTGACAGAACCATTGAGCACATACAGGATTGAAATTGTCTTTTCTCCCCCCTCCATGGCAAGGACTTGCTTCACCACAATTTCAGAATATGAGCTGGTTTTTAATTTCTAATAATTGAGTACCTCGAGATTCATAGCGAATGAAATAATTTAGCCCACCCAGAAGAAAGAGGATACATCTGGGCAGGCGATATAGGCAGGGTATCTTGCTAATTATTGTAAACTACCATGAAATGTCAATTAATAAGGAAGAGGTAGAAGGGTGAACACTCTTAGACTACTTATGATATTGCCAAAAGCATTATGCTGGGACAATTTAGAAACTTAAAACTTGGTCTTTTTAAACTAATCATCCAACTTTCATATTAGTTGGAAACTCTCACTATTATTGCTGCTGCTGTTATTGGCTTCATCATTATTGTTTTATCCTCTGTTGTTGCTTATAAGACTTAAACATAATCCATTTGAGCCTTAAACCAAGCCACCTGAGTGTATTTTTCCTATCTCATATAAATATCAAATGAAAACTTGAAGTTAACACTTTTCATAACATATCAATATGACTATCAAAAATTATTCTATTACCTATTCTTCTGGCCTGAGAAGAGATTTTGTGAAAAGTATTCTTACCTTTATGATGATTACTCAAATAGTCATTGTGTTCTGGTAAATTGTTTGCTTTAATTCTTATTTTACTTTAAGTTTCTTCAGAGGCAGCTGTTTCAAGCAATTGGTGTAGCCAGCCTATCTAGTCAGAGTCTGAGTAAGGTTACATAGTCTGTTGACTCATACGGCAATTCCTGGGTAGAACACAATTTCTACATCATCTTTGAAACAAATCCAATAGAGCAAGATCCCAGCTGTCCTTGTATCTGTTGAAAACATAAGACTGACCTAGTTTAAAGTCTCGGCATTATTTTGGACAGCATTTAGTTTTTCAAAACTGTGAGAATAATACAAGTTTATTTTAGAAAATTTGAAAAAATAAAGAAAACACCAACATGAAAAAAAATAGCAGCTATTAATATTTTGACCTACAGCTAGCTGTCAAGATTTTGCTTAATCTTACTTGTTTCAGTGTTTACAGTATTTAAAAAGCAGCAGCAATAGGAGGAACCACTCATTTTGTCACAGAAATTACCTATTTCTGAACAAACCAAAATACTTTATAGAGCTTCTTTCCCTAGGCCAGTAAGTGGTAAATTATAATGGCCAGACTAGACTGTATTGTTCCTATGCCTCAGCAAGGCAAAGTCGCTGACAGCTGCTACCAGACAAAAAGAACTAACTTACATCTTTTTTCTCCTTGAAATACAACACATTTCTAGAAATTGAAGTAGGAAAGAATTATTGTATAAAGAGAGGTATGCAGCTAGGAGAAAGGTTTAAACAGCTTTGAAAGCTCTATAAACTAGGTCCAACATTGTAAGAGAGAAACTTATTTCCTTGTGGTCACAAAAACTCTGGGTCTATGGTGAGTGACCAGAATACTAGTGAGAGAACAGAAGCCACCACAGTTTTTCTTTGTGCACCTGCTGTTTTGCCTCAAGCATCAGAACTTTGGTTAGTAGACATTCTACTGAGATTTGATAGATTAAAAAAACTAGATTCAGTGATATTAAATCTTTCCATATCACCTTTCATTTTGTGTTGTGTTTCAGAGGGAATGTGAGGAAGCGTTAATCATGTATCTAACTTCTGTCATTTACTCAGAAGGCCCTCAGCATCGTCACTAGGGATGTCCTCATTCCAAATCATTAGTGGGCACTTTTCCTTTTAGGGTATTTCAGTCAGTCAGATGTATTTCAAATTCTTTTCACAATGCCCAGGACAGACTAAATACTAAAAAAATATGAAAAGAGACAATAAATTATTTTTTTTAGGAAATAGTAATCTGTTATCAGGTATTAATGATACAAAATGAATCATATATTTGATTTGTTGTATTACATCAATTTAGTTGGGACATCTGAGAAACAATCCAAGACGGACAATGTTACTACCCAGGAGTGAAGGGGCAGGCACATATCTGAGCAAAAAAAAAATTGGGCAGAATTCTAACAAGACAAATATTGAACATTAAGATTATACACAATATAAATACAGTTTCATTTTGGGTAATGGGCAATAAGAGAACTAGTGGAGTTCAATGCTGGGCTTGAGTGGATGAATGGAACTCTAGTTAACAAAAAGTGATATCATCAAGAAGGAAACCATACTTTGATAGTGTGTGGGAGAGAAATTGGATCACAAATTGAACTTTGGTTATACTCAAACTGTGAAGTTGGAACATGACCTGGGAATATCACTAGATTTATCACTTTTGATGGTTTTCAGATTGCTTAGGCGGCCAAGATGCCCTTTTAAACTCGGCATCTGATTGACTGTTTGCATCCTTTCCCACAGAGCACAGGACTCTGCTACAGTGATCCCTGCATTTATCATGTTCAGATGTGTCTATTTCAATGTGTTTTTATTAAACTAGAGCAGAAAACCATGTGGAGATTGCAGCTGGTACCTGATACAGTACCTCACCTCATGGTATAGAACACTCTGCAAGCGAACGTTACTCAGACTCCCACGTACACAAAGAGAAAACATTTCCTGCGGAGGATCCAGCTCATTGCATGAATATCTAATTGAAGATTTTTCAAAGTGATATGTAACTTCAAAAAAGCCCCCCAAAATATTCTATGCACAAAATATTCTGTGCACAAAGCACAGAGATCACTTTCAAGGTAACTTATAATTTAGTATATTGTTTTTAAAAATACCTAGATTTGAAATACTATTTAAGAAGGAATAATTTTTTTGGTTTTAACATCTTCCTTGGCTATATGCAAGAGTCCTTTCCATCCTAATGTTTTTTGGTTCTAAAATGTATTTGTGACTTTGGCTTTATAGAATATAATTGTGACTTTTTTTTCTTAGTATATAGTAAATCACTGAGCACCTCCATCTGTAAACAAACCTACTATACTCTATAGGAGATGCAACAATTTTTAACATTGGAAAATAAATAGACCATCCAAATGCATACAGTCCAGGACAAAAATAAGAAAATCACACAAATATTTATAACATAAACACAAAGCACTTAAGTTCCATGAGGAAGGTGTAAATCAGTCATTTCCAATTGGGTAGGAGGGAGTGGTGGAAATTTCTAAGGATATTTCTTGTAAAATCACACACTGAATTTCTTAAAATACAATGAATTTGAAATCAAGCCAAGAATTAGTTGAAGCTGAGTACCAGTAAACATAACAATCCTGGGTACTGAGGCATATGCATTTTCATTTAATTGGTAAAAGTAAACTGACTGAAAATCTGTCAATCATGGTGATATGAATGGCTGACTCCATCACCTGAGTGACTCACTGGGGCATTTACTGAAGAGTATTGTTATTAAAATGACTGGGAACAGAATCAACTATAAATAAATAAATTAGTTGTCTGGAGATAGATTCTGCCTCAGATTTATGTAGCAGGTAGGAATCTGTTCTACGTTTATTTTACCTTACTTAACTAAAGTTCTGCCAATTTGGCAGAAGCACAATTTTAAGATATAACTCAACATTCCCCTTTTTCCAAGGTAAAAGCAAAGTTTTGAGGAGGCTTACACAGGACAAGGCATTGGAAGGCCTCGTTAGGTCCTCAGTGTCCTCATTCTATATGGTGAGGCCTACTGTTTTATCTAGAACCATTTGCCAATCCATATATGTTGCCATATAAGCATCTTTTATTCCTCCCTGCTTTGACCATTGGTTCTATTTCTTGTACTTTCATAACACATTCATAGGCACAAGAATCATGCCATTATTTCCATACAAAACTAAGGCACAGAAATCATGGAAAGCTGTCTAAGAGCTTGACTTTTCTTTGCACTCCCAAGGTACTGTCTGGGCAATAAGGCTCAGACTTTGTCTGGAAGGAAGCCACCCATTTCAATATTCTGTCTTCATCCTGTCCCATCTCTTACTTGCTTCTTTCCAAGAGAAAATTTTCTATTTAGGGTGAGAGTAGAAATTCTCCCCTTCAACCTACCCCTCTTCAGTATCTATTGAATTCATTGCATTTCTCCATTTACTGAGGGAATTAGGTTCTTGGAAAACAATAGGCAGAACAAGTCTCCTTTCTGCCTTGTTCCATCTCCTCCCAGGATGTGCTGAGTAGCAAAAGGTCTAGCTGCTTGAAATGGGGGTTAAAGCAAAGTAAAAAGGAAAATATAAAAAAAAAAAAATTCTACTGGATAATACTTCAAGTATGTTTTTTTTAGATTTATGTATATTATGATCATCAATGAGTTGTGATGAATAAAACTCAAATATATAATAAATAAAACTATGTAAATGGAATAACATATTGGAACATGTATTCATTATATTGTCATCATTTCCTGAATGGCCATTTAAAGCACTGTTTCTACAGACACTTCTCCAAAGAAAAAATTCAGATGGCCAACAGGCACATGAAAAGATGCTCCACATCGCTAATTATCAGGGAAATGCAAATTAAAACCACAATGAGTGGAAAGCAATATGGAGGTTCCTCAAAGAGCTCAAAATAGAAATACCATTTGACCCAGGAATTTCACTTCTAGGAATTTACCCTAAGAATACAGCAGCCCAGTTTGAAAAAGACAGATCCACCCCTATGTTTATTGCAGCACTATTTACAATAGCCAAGAAATGGAAGCAACCTAAGTGTCCATCAGTAGTTGAATGGATAAAGAAGATGTGGTACATATACACAATGGAATATTATTCAGCCATAAGAAGAAAACAAATCCTATCATTTGCAACAACATGGATGGAGCTAGAGGGTATTATGCTCAGTGAAATAAGCCTGGCAGAGAAAGACAAGTACCAAATGATTTCACTCATCTGTGGAGTATAAGAACAAAGCAAAAACTGAAGGAACAAAACAGCAGCAGAATCACAGAACCCAAGAATGGACTAACAGTTACCAAAGGGAAAAGGACTGGGGAGGATGGGTGGGAAGGGAGGGATAAGGGCAGGGAAAAAGAAAGGGGGCATTACAATTAGCATGTATAATGTGTGAGGGGGCATGTGGAGGGCTGTGCAACAAAGAGAAGACAAGTGAACGTAATGGGGCTTGTGTGGGGGACTTGGTGAAGAGGGGAACCTAGTAAACATAATGTTCTTCATGTTATTGTAGATTAATGATACCAAAATAAAGAAAAATCCACAATGAGATGTCATCTCACACAAATTAGGATGGCCAACATCCAAAAGAAAAGCAACAAAAAATACTGGAGAGGATGTGAAGAAAGGGGAACCCTCCTACACTGCTGGTGGGAATGTAAATTTGTTCAACCATTGTGGAAAGCAATATGGAGATTCCTCAAAAAACTAAAAATGGAAATGTCATTTGAGCCAGGAATTCTACTTCTAGGAATTTACCCAAGGAAAACAAGATCCCAGATTCAAAAAGACATATGGACCCCTATGTTTATCACAGCACTATTTATGATAGCCAAGACATGGAAGCAACCTACGTGTCCATCAGTAGATGAATGGATAAAGAAGATGTGGTATATATGCACAATGGAGTATTATTCAGCCATAAGGAGAAAACAAATCCTATCATTTGCAACAACATGGATGGAGCTAGAGGGTATTATGCTCAGTGAAATAAGCCTGGCAGAGAAAGACAAGTACCAAATGATTTCCCTCATTTGTGGAGTATAACAAAAAGCAAAGCTGAAGGAGGAAAACAGCAGCAGACTCACAGAACCCAAGAATGGACTAAGAGTTACCAAAGGGAAAGGGGCTGGGGAGGGTGGGTGGGGAGGGAGGGAGAAGGGGATTCAGGGGTATTACCATTAACACACATAATGTAGGGGGAACATGGGGAAGGCAGTATAGCACAGAGAAGACAAGTAGTGACTATATAGAATCTTACTACACTGATGGACAGTGACTGTAATGGGGTTTGTGGTGGGGACTTTGATAATAGGGGGGAAGGTAGTAACTACAATGCTACTCATGCAAAACCTTCGTAAGATTATATGTCAATGATACCTTAATAAAAAAATAAAATAAATAAAAATAAAATAAAGCACTGTTTATAGGAACTCAGGATGCAAAATTAAACTTTCTTTTATTTAACTGCTTATGACCTAGTTGAGGATACAGCACATAAATAAATGCACAAAAGTATTTCAGCTTATGAAAAGATGTAAAAAGTAGACTGTAGATAAAGTCTAGGAATCATCAGTTCTGTTTGTGTGGGGAAGGATTAGATGAGTTTTCAAAGAAGTGCCAAACCCTGAGTTGAGTGTTGAAATATTGACAGCTATTCTCTAGCTGGTCAGAGAACTGAAGTTCCTCTACAAAGTACAAGCAGGACTAGAGAAGATGTAGAGGCATGACATAACCAGGTAGAATGTAGACTAGAGTGAGGAAGCCTGACAAGTCAAGGAAATATAAGCAGTTTGACAAAACAATGGCAGTTGGTGGGCTATGTTAGGAGAAACTGGCTGCAGATGTAGAATCCTGAAGGACCAGGTCTGTCATTCCACAGAACTCTGTATGCTATTTTGAAAGATTGGGACCGTAGTCAGAAGGTGTTGAAGAACATTGTGTGATTTTAGAAGAGGGAGATTAATAATACTGAGCTTGATCTTAGAGATATCACATTGGCATCTACTGTGGAGGAGAGATGTGAGGGTAGCACAGACAGGATCACAGAGACTGTTTCAGAAGTGTAGGCAAGCCAAATGTAAAAGGAATCCGCAAAGGTGATGAGGAAGCAGTGGCTTCTGATTGTAGGAGGCTGAATCAACAAGACATTGAGGTCCAGTGCATGTAGTGGCTGCATGTAAAGTAAAACACTGGAATGATTTTTGGCTGGGTTCTTGGTGTATATTTCACAAGATAAAAAATTTTAAAACAGAAGAAGTACATCTATTTCAGGAGAAAATTAATCCAGTGTACAAATGAAATCTAGATTAACAGGAATATTAACATTTTAATGCTGTGAATATTGACTTTCTTCATATCCTTTTAATAAATGGAAGTTTTTAAATGCTAAGTTTAGTGCACATAATACTAAACTAACCATATATACTTTTATCAATGATCTGTTGTGTATAATTTCAGTATTTTAAATTCTAACTTCCACTTGGAGGTATATATCTGATCAGAACTCAACATCTAGAATCTTCTTAGCCTGTAGTGTACTACACTAATGAATATTTTGTCTAAGTTGAGGACAAGAGCTTGAATCTGTCACACTTCCTTTTCTTTTAAAGATTTATTAGCTTTATTAGCTAATTTATTAGCTTTTATTTCAGTAGGGGAATTGGCCTGTATCACTTTCTGGACTGTATTCTTCATCTAATGTGTCATTAGTATTAATCCAGAGCCAACAACAAAATCTTTTATGGGAAGGTAGCAAAATCTTGGGGGATGTAATTATAATTATGCATATAGTAGTACACTGTCCTTTATGACATTCTTAAATTGACAGAATTTCATTTTAACCTACCAACTAAACAGACTGCATTGACTAGTAGAAATATTTTCAGTAAATGGAATAATTAAAGAAAATTCATACACAAAGGTGACTATGGCATTTAGGAAAGGTTCTGACTCTACGCCAAGTAAGCGGAACAGTCTGGGGAAGTGGCATGTGGAGGTGGTGTCAGTTTGCTTTAGCTGTCATCTTAATGTTAGGGCAAAAACAGTACTGATTTTTGTCTCTCTTTCTCTCTCTAACCTTATCATTCTCTCTTATGTTTTCTGATGCTGGCTACTTCCCAGTCATCTCTACCATAAACGAAATCAATCAGTTGACTCTTACTCATTTTGCTCATTCAAAAAGCATATAGTCACAGGAATGGAATTATAGCATAGAGAATATAACCAACAATATCTTAAACTCTTGGTATAGTAACAGATTGATTATACTTACCATGGTGAACCATCAAATCACTGTGCTTCATGCCTGAAACCAATAAAATATATATCAATATATTCAAATAAAAAGAGCACCCATTGAGACATTGAGTAAAGGTAAGAAAGTAAATACAAATTGGCTTATCAACTATGGGCATTCTGATATGTTTAAGAACTTCACATTGGCCATTGGTTGTTGACTTCTAGGTTGATTATTATTGTTTTATGCTATTTTCCCCCTTACTGAGAAGAACAATACAATTATATCAGCAGTGATGTATTTCTACTTTTCATGAGTGTGTGCTATGGGGTGAGTGAGTCAATCAGAAAAAAGAGATTGTTTCCAGTAGACAGTCCTGGGAGAGGTGGCCTGGTGAGGAACAGGAGATGACAAAGCCATTCGAGGGAACTGTACTTAATCAAGGGATGAAATAACACCACGTGGGTCCCTATGATTTCAGAAAGGCAGGCAACACCTGGTTGACTTTTCTGAGGAGGAACAAGTCACAGTTCCAGAAAGGGACATCCAGGCTGTGGCAGCACCACAACTTGAACCAGAGATAGGAGACAAGTATGGAAAAATTTACTGGTGCCAGTACATCACTACCATGGTGACACTGTAGCCAATTTTTATGTCTCACTACTATTTGTATGATCAATAGTTATCTATTGCTATGTATAGCACGTTATCATAAACTTAGTGACCAAAAAGTCACATATTTATTGATTTCATAGCTTCTGTATTTCTCATAGTTTCTGTATTTCAGGAATCCAGACAGAGCTCACGGCTCTTCTCCTTTAGAGCCTCTCACAAGGCTGAAATCAAGGTGTTGACTAGGGCAAGATATCTGTCTAAGAACTCAAATGGGGACAGATCCAGTTTCAGGGTCAAATGGTTGCTGATAGGATTCAGTTCCTTTTTAACTATTAGACAGGGGGTTTCACCTCTTTGCTGGTTGTTGGCCAGAGGTCATTCTCACTTCCTTGCCATGTGAGCCTTTCCAGTGGTTAGCTTACTTCACAAAACCAGCAAGAAAGAGAATCAATAAAGAGTGTCTCCTAGCAAAGTAGAAATTACAATCGTAGAAGTTGTATCCCAGCCTTTTGCCTTATCCTGTTGTTCAGAAACAAGTAATGGCTCCTTTCCATACTCAAGGTAAAGGGATTACACAAGAGTATGAATGGAAACAGGAAGAGATAATATGGGGCCATTTCAGAGTCTGTCTCCCACACTACTTATATTTACATTTTATTACAAAGAACAGTAGAAGCATCAGTGTATGTGACTAAGAGGATAAACTTTGGAGCCAGACATCTTGGATTCAAATCCCAGTTCTATTGCTTCAACTGTGTACTTGACATTGGGTTTGTTACTTAATGTCTTTGTATCTCAATTCCCTTAGGTATAAAATAGGAAAAATAATCACATTCACTTCCTAGGATTGCTATGAGTTCAGTTAGGATTAAATGAGTTCAGATATTTAAGCAGTAGGACAGCTTTACTAATGTTTGTCATTGTATTTTGTGGATAATATGGTAAAAGCAGATGTATTCATCACCCAGCTAGACCTCAGATCATCCACTCAAGGGGATGTTTGAGATTTTAGAGAGACACAAATATCCAGAATCACCGCAGAGAAGTTACCTTACAGATCTGCCTCTAGAAAGCAGACATCTGCTTTGGATTTCCTCATGGAGAAGAGGGTATGACGAGGATTACAGACATCCTGAGAGTTCTTAAGCTAAAATGAGGATGTAGAAGAGGCTGAGTTACACATATTCTTTTTCTTAAGTAAAGGGATGAGAGTCCTCAAACTTTGTTTTCCTCCTGAGAAATAGAAATTCCCATCTTTCTGTGGACCCAAGAGGAACAAGAATCATGTAGTGTCCTCAAGCCCCACCTCAACACTTGCCTGAAGGCACTGTACGAGACTGGCTATAGCTATTCTCCATCATCATGTCAACACCTTTCCACACATCGTCTCCAGTAACTGACCTCCTGCCTGTTCCCCAAAGGCACCAGGAGCTTTCTTACCTCAGCGACCTTGCATATGTTCTCTCTTCTGACTATTTCCCCACATCTCTTCACACTGTCATTGTTCGGCTTCAAGTTCAGCAGAGTTTCTCCCTGGACTAGCTGTCTAGTACATGACTTTCTCCCCAGTTTCTTTATTTTACTTTTTCCCTTTACTAGAATGTAAGGCCTATTAGTACCACACTCTATTGCATCTAGTTTTCTGCAGTATTAGTGATGCTGGGGTTCTTGTTTGTGGAATCAAAGAATGAACTTAGCAAACACCCAAGGTAGGAGAGCCAGGGGTAGGCTTTTATTGGGCGATACAATGAGAGGACAGAACTCCTGGATCATGCCAGGAGGGGACAAGAGAGCCCATGATGGTGTGTTGTCTAGGGGATTTACAGTTGGTTGAGGATTTTCAGGAATGTGGCTACGGGCTAGGGGTGTAGACTTGTACCACCTGCCCTGCCCCCAAGGTGGGCTGGGTTGTTGTCTGTTTGTTAGGGATGTTTATAGTTGAGATACAGTGAAGTCACGGGTTAAGTTGGGATACCCTTTTATATTTGTGGAACACTTAAACATTCCAGGCCAAGTTGCTCCTGGCCTTTTGAGCTTTAACTGATCTCACTGAAGATGTCTATATTCCTAGTGTGACCTTGACTTTGCATAACACTTAACACAGAGTTTATATAGGGACTTCTTTGCACATTGTTACATTGTTTTGTCTGTAATTATCTTGCTTTGCTTTTTCCAGAGGCCCTCACCCTACTCTGACTACACCCATGGTCTGTGTCTCATTAGCACATTTAGCACAGTCTCTGGCTATAACTATTTGTTGAATGAAACGGGTGAGAAAGCTACAAAGATATGATTGTTGAACTCAACTACAGCCTTACAAAGGAGGAGAAAACCATTTTAGCCATTTTAAACTCTCAATATTTTCAAATAAAATACACTCAATAAAATGGTCATGAAAAGATACAATTAATTACTTTTTTTGGTAACAATAATCCAAAGCTACATTATTTTCTGATATGATTATTTTCACTTGAAATATCTACTGGAGTGCTTGTTACATTCTGCATGACTAGACTTGAACTGCCAATAAAAATCATGTTTCCAATATCATGAGAAAATTCTCACAATACACTGTTAAATATAAAGAGTAATACACAAATTCCATACACTCTGTGAACTCAATTGTTTTAGACAGAAAGATTCTTTAGACATATAAGCAACTATTAAAAATGGTTATTTCTAAGAGATGTTTGGATTGTGGGTGATGTTAATTTTATTCAATGTGCTTTTATGCTTTTTCACAAACTGAATTATTTTTAATCGATATTTTCTAATACAACTACAAAAAGTTTCTATGTGTGTGGACATCTTAATCATTGAAAATCAATGAATAATTCATATCTATGTGGATTTAAGTAATAAAGTTTTTTTAAAATGAAAAATTAATATGAACCAGCTGTACTCATTCAACTTCCAGGACAGGGACAAATGGATTAACAATGGTTAAACAAAGTTTGGACAATAATCTCAAGGAAGTATTTCAAGCAGTGGGCAATGCTTGTGTAAAAAAACACCCTGTCAAGAGAAGCAGTAGAGCCGTCCCCAGACGCCTCTTCAGGAGAACAGAAAGAGCACTTAACAGGACAGACCCCTGAGGACTATTATTGTATTAATGGCTAAACTCACTCTTGAAGTCCGGTGGGAAGTTGGCCAGGACGCTGCTAAGTCTCAGGTGCCTGATGCACCTGCCTGTAGACAGACATATTTTCTGGAGCATGTACAGGCCAAGTTCACAGACTTTGGTGGATAACTTTTTTTTTCTTTTAGATTTGTCCACTCCAGAGACTTAATCCCACCCGTTAATTCAAAATTATTTCTGAGCCTTTGTATTTCCTAGTTAATTTTTTAACATGTAGCACAAAGGAAGGAAAAAGCCCCTCTCTTTTATAGGTCGTTCATTTATACATTTCTTTCTCTGCCCTTCTGCTTCTCTATTAACGCAAAGACTCCTATTTTATATAGCTGTAAAATCCAGCAGGCTTCTCTCTTAATCAATGCTGTCTAGGTTCACTGCCTGACGGTCTAGGTCGTCAGTAATAAAGGTCATTAGTTGGTGTTTCCAACACACAGAGACTGTCAAATAATCCCCTCATTTAATCTCCCGTGATTAGAAACAGGCCTAAAATTGTCGTAGTGATTTTATTTTCTTGTTGTGGGAGAGGTAAAAGGCTACTCTTGGAAACAAAAGCTTTCTGAAACTAATAGCTGCCTCACAGTAGACTTGATGACCGACTCTATAAATGCCTGCAAAGCCAAAACAAGGGAGAAAAATTCAAAGAATTGGTATGTGCTGCCCTCCAGGATTCTTCAAGGAACTGAATTAAATGTGAAAGAAATAGTCCTAGGGAGCCGAGCCGTGGGCTGCCCTAACTGCCCGCCCTTGTTACCTTACATCTTAGCACTGCGGGCTCTCCAGCATTCTAATTGAAAAGACACTTTGTAGTAAAAAGCTCTGTTTGAGTCACTTTGAAATCATGGTCCTCAGGTTTTCTTTCTGGTAAATGTTTCTTGGAGATCACTGAGCTTATTAAACAGCTGTATTCAGAAGCTTCTAACATTGGAACAAGCACAATCCAGACACACTGGTATGGGAAAAAGAGCGGCCAATTCCCCATGGGCTTTGGACAGGAGCTGTGTGTGCTGGTCTCTCTACCCTGGCGTGTACCTTCAGAACCTCAATGCCACGGATGCAGGAAGCACCTGGTAAATATGTGAGTGGCAGATAATAACAATCATAATAATCATTAGGCGTAGAACAAACTATTTCTATTCTTCAGTGTTCTTCATCGTCTCTTCTTCATGCACCCAAAGGGAACATAGAGACTTTTAAAATATTAGAAATTTTGTAAAGAAGGAAAAATAGTTATATTTGAGTGAGATTTAAATAATATTTAGGGAGATGAAGCATTTATAAAGTCTGGATACCTAACAGAATTTTCATGATTCATTTTCAAAGGTTGAAAATTAGATTTATTAATGTAATTATATATCTGTTTTCCTTTTTTTCCAAAACTTTCCTCAGCATTGTTATGCAATGAGTATTAATGCACACTTGTCCTAAGAAAGTGATTTTAATGAAAAGTCTTTGTTTTCATAGTTATTTTTCAGTACAGAAACATTGCCTCTTTTATATTTTAAAGTTCCTTGAAACAGGCATACATGAATCAGTTTAAGAGAAAATGGCAAACTTACAGGATTTAAAGCTCAATTTAGTAAAACACAAAATCCGTTTCATCATAGGTGACCACCTTGATCAAGTACTGGTGATTTATCTCAGCTGAATTAACTCTCTTGGAAATCTGCTTTTACTCTACAGAGTCAGCGTATCATCGAGCATTCAGGGCCTAAGTCAGAATTGAGGAAGAGAATTCCAAAGTCACTAGCTTATTGATGCACAGTGTCTTTTAATGAAGAGGATTCGTGGAAAAGGAAATGAAGGGAAGTACCACGTTGAGCTTCTGGGTGCCAGGCACTTTTCCAGCTTTACCTCTTTCAATCCTAATGAGAATTTTACCCTATGGGGTACCCATCATTATTTCCATTTTACAAATAAAGACAGTGACACTAGGGAAGTTGTGATTTCCAGGGTCATAAATCTGGATAGGACGGGAGACAGATTTCAAGTACACATTGCATTAACGCTAAGCTCATGTTCTTCCTTCCTTGCCACGTTGGTAAAGTACTTTTGAAAAGATAGCTCTATTGCATACATTATCCACCTCCACCCCATTCAGAAGTTTACATTGCCTGTTTACTTTTCCAACTATTTATATACAGTGTTCTTAATTCTACTAATTAAGTATATGTCGATTTTCCTACAAGTTTTCCCTTTGTCTTACTTAATTTTCCCAATTTGCTTCCTTTCTCTCTTTTTCTCCTTCCTTTGCGCTATTTCTTCCCTTCTCTTTCTCATCCTTTCCTTTACAAAAGCAGTTGTCAGGAAGGGGGAGAGAGAGCAAAACAAATGCCAAGTGGCCTGAGTGAAGAAAGAAAGTACTGTATGGTACTCAGGAAGTGACGGACTGACCAGTAGGATGGCACATGTGTCCAGGCCAATGCCATTCATAGATGTGCTCAGTGATCTAGCTCAGGTATTGCGCTCCTGGCAGGTGCCTCCCTTTGTGCTGATCATGTGTCTTAACCCCACGCACCTGCGTGAGTTCAGTGGGGCAAGATTTAAACGTGAAGAAGGTGATGACAAAGAGGGTGATCCGGCCAAGGTGCTGAGAAGAGACATCTGCGGGGCCCCAATCAAACTGGGTGGTGGAAAAACACCAGATCCATAAAGAGCTGAAGCTTCAAGTGAGTTCTACAGTCCCCAAAGAAATGTTGAGTTCAGGGCCCATTATATAAAGAAAAAGATTTTTCTGTGATTCTAGCCTAAACTGTTGGCAGCAGGTAAAGATTGTGATTCATCAAAATTAGGGTCTAGAGAAGAAAATGTGTTTTAAGCACAATGGAGGCAGCCTTCCGGTTTTATATTCTTCCCCAGGTGTGTAAACTTGGGGTAATAGGGCCAAACTGCATTGAACTCTGTTACTGTCCCTAATCAGCACAAGGCTGCACTTGTAAGTTGTGGATTATGCTTTAGTATTCATAAACAGACAAAACAACTCTATTCTTCTGCACTTACCTGCTTTTTTTTATGTTGACTCCACTTTTTTTGGCTATCTTGTTGGGTGGCTGAACAATGTAATGGTTAATCATGGGACAGCCAAAAATGACTCCACTGTCTGAAGGCTAGAAAACTGTGAAATCGGTAGATTTAGAAAAAAGAGATCATAGTAAGCAAATTACCCAATGTCCCTTTAAAATTAGAAATTTTTTTATAAGTGTCTTGCCAGTGGGTTTCAGCTCTGGGCAAGTTCACTCTGGATTCAGTGTGACCACAGAAATGACCGTAGAACGTTTTTGGGGTCAAAGGGTTATACCCAACTTTATTTCCATGGTGACAGGTGTGGGGAAGTTGGGGCTCCTACGGCCAGGATCCTCACTGAACTTAAACCACTTGATGATGTAACTGGCCTGTTGCTAGGCTACTGCTTCCACACCTTTAGGCAATAAGCTATTATTATTGCACTATATAGAGAGCTGGGCCCAGTGCTCTGGGCAGAGGCAGAGATGCTAGTGCTCGACCTACTGCCAGGAGAACAAGCCTGGTAATAAACCCTTTCACCCCCAAAAAACGTTCTACTGTCATTTCTTTTGTCACACTGAATCCATAGCAAACTTGCTGGGGGCTGAAATCCACTGGCAAGACACAGGTCAGTCATTAAAATCTCATTCACTCAGAGCAAGTCGGCATGGAGCAAGCCGGTCTCTGCCTCCTGGACTCTCTACCAGCACAGCCATCTTCTGGGCACAGCCATCCCAGTCTCTGTCCTCTGGTCTGCTCTCCTGCAACCCTGCCGCCATGCCACTGTGTCGCCCAGAGTACTGGGCGGAGCTCTTTATATAGAGTCAATAATGATGTACTGCCCACACCTGTGTAGTGAGCTAGCCAACCAGGGCCAGGTGAGAATCCTGGCCACAGGAAATTTCATTTTATCCACACTAAGTAAAATTTATAACAACTGTAGCATTTCCAATATTTATAGCACTATGTTTTAAAATTTGATATACTGCTGCAAGGAACTGTGGGAACTGTGAACAAGGAGTCGGGACACTGAGATGTTTGGCGAGAAGCTGTTTATTAGTGCTGGCACTGGCTCAGCGGATTCATATCCAAAGGCTGAGCTCTGAGTGCAGCAGGGCCATGCCTTTTATACATTCACTACAAGGGTAAAGGAGAGTCAGCACCTAGTAATGTTGTAGTGGGCGCTGTTAGTGTACTATAGGTTCAGCCAGTATGCTACTTATGTTTTAACCTATCTCAATAAAGGGTACCTGGATACTCTATTGTAAACTAATGGGCCTACATGACTATGATCAGCAAGCTTTTCCATATTACTGAGTCCCAGTGGCGGGTACGTTATTACATTGCTTTAAACTCAAGCACCCTGGTATTCCTCTGTGCTCTTAAAGCCTTAAAGAAACATTGTCCCTTTTCTTGGCTTGGCTTCCTACCACAATATAACAACAAAATAAAAACAAAAATGAAGTCAAAAGGATGTTTATTATATCTAAGAGAATCTCTGAAGTTTGGAAAGCATTCAATAATTTAAAAACATATGTTGTGCCACTATTACTGTTAATGGCTTTACTGAAAAATCTGAAGACTGAACTAACCTTAGTTTAGGCTTTATTTCTTATTTTCTTACTTTTTTAAAATTTTGGTTTCATTAATATACACTTACATGACCAACATTGTGGTTAATAGATTTCCCCCATTATCCAGTCCCCACTACATACCCCATTACAGTCACTGTCCATCAGCATAGTAAGATGCAATAGAGTCACTACTTGTCTTCTCTGTGCTACACTGCCTTCATCGTGAACCCCTCCCCTACATTATGTGTGCTAATCAGAATGCTCCTTATTCACCTTATCCCTCCCTTCTCACCCATCCTCCCCAGTCCCTTTCCCTTGGCAACTGTTAGTCCATTCTTGGGTTCTGTGAGTTTGCTGCGGTTTTGTTCCTTCAGTTTTTGCTTTGTTCTTATACTCCACAGATGAGTGAATTCATTTGATACTTACTTGTCTTTCTCCACCTGGCTTATTTCACTGAGCATAATACCCTCTAGCTCTATCCATGTTGTGGCAAATGATAGGATTTGTTTTCTTCTTATGGCTGATTAATATTCCATTGCGTATATGTACCACATCTTCTTTATCCATTTGTCTACTGATGGACACTTAGATTGCTTCCATTTCTTGGCTATCATAAATAGTGCTGCAATGAACATAGGAGTGCATATGTCTTTTTCAAACTGGGCTTCTGCATTCTTAGAGTAAATTCCTAGGAATGGAATTCCTGGGTCAAATGGTATTTCTATTTTTAGTTTTTGAGGTACCTCCATACTGCTTTCCACAATGGTTGAACTAATATACATTCCCACCAGCAGTGTAGGAGGGTTCCCCTTTCTCCACATCCTTGCCAACATTTGCTGTTGTTTGTCTTTTGGATGGTGGCCATCCTAACTGGTGTGAGGTTATATCTAATAGCGGTTTTAATTTGCATTTCTCTGATGATTAGGGATGTGGAGCATCTTTTCATGTGCCTGTTGTCCATCTTAATTTCTTTGGAGAAGTGTCTGTTCAGATCCTCTGCTGATTTTTTAATTGGTTTATTTGCTTTTTTTTTGTTCAAGTGCATGAACTCTTTGTGCATTTTGAATGTCAACCCCTTATTGGACATGTCATTTATGAATATATTCTCCCATACTATAGGATGCCTTTATGTTCTACTGATGGTGTCCTTTGCTGTACAGAAGCTTTTTAGTTTGATATAGTCCCACTTGTTCAGTTTTGCTTTTGTTTCCTTGCCCGTGGAGATGTGTTCATGAAGAAGTTGTTCATGTTTATATTCAAGAGAGTTTTGCCTATATTTTATTGTAAGAGTTTTATGGTTTCATGACTTACATTCAGTTCTTTGATCCATTTCGAGTTTACTTTTGTGTATGGAGTTAGATAGTAATCCAGTTTCATTCTCTTACATATGTCTGTCCAGTTTTGCCAACACCATCTGGTGAAGAGGCTGTCATTTCCCCATTGTATATCCATGGTTCCTTTATCATATATTAATTGACCATATGTTCTTGGATTAATATCTGGACTCTCTATTCTGTTCCACTAGTCTATGGGTCTGTTCTTGTGCCAGTACCAATTTGTCTTGATTACTGTGACTTTGTAGTAGAACTTGAAGTTGGGAAGCAAGATCCCCCTGCTTTATTCTTCCTTCTCAAGATTGCTTTGGCTATTTGGGGTCTTTTGTGGTTCCATATGAATTTTAGAACTATTTATTCCAGTTCGTTGAAGAATGCTGTCAGTATTTTGATAGGGATTGCACTGAATCTGTAGATTGCTTTAGGCAGGATGGCCATTTTGACAATACTGATTCTTTCTACCCAAGAGCATAGGATGAATTTCCATTTATTGGTGTCCTTTTTAATTTCTCTCAAGAGTGTCTTATAGTTTTCAGGGTATAGGTCTTTCACTTCCTTGGTTAGGTTTATTCCTATGTATTTTATTCTTTTTGATGCAATTGTGAATGGAATTGTTTTCCTGATTTCTGTCTCTGCTAGTTCATTGTTAGTGTATAGGAAGTTTAGGCTTTATTTTTAAGTTGGTTTGAAAAACAAAGTATTAAGACATAGCCTAACTTAATACCTATAGTCAATGAAAATTGGCTGCTGTGTTTATAGAAAAAAAAATCAGTGTTAACACCCAGTTTCCCTGTCTAATGCTGGTGGGGATAGAAAATGTATATATTCTATAAACAGACCAGAATATACCTTCTATTACCCAGTACCATTTCTCTTTCTTCTTCTTCTCCTTTTCTTTCCCTTGTTGTTTCCTCATCAGCCAGCTAGAAATATGCTGATAGGGCTTCAAGAAAGTTTTGAATTTATCTATTTAGCCTTTCATCTTTCCACTCAATTTGAAATTTTTACAGACCTCCTGCATACAGATTTTTCTATTCAAAATGCTTTCACAGTGTAAAAGTTGGCATTTTCACTTTACAAATCAGAGAAAGTTCAAATTTGCCCCTAAATACCTGGTACAGATGAGATAGACTGAATGAACTAACCAGTGATTGTTGATTATTCTGGTTTAGTTCTATCTTCGGACCACTGACACCTCATCCTGAAGTCCTGTTTGGCTGAGCCTAGTCTGGTCTGAAGGGAACAAGTCTCAGCAGGAGATGGTCAACATGAAAAGTCCTGGACAGTGTCTGAAGTAGCCGCAGCAATGAGAAGCATGGCAAGAAAGGATGACTAAGTGAAGAAACCCAACCAGAAATACTCAGTTTGAGGGGCTAACCAGACTAACTTTGGGCAAGGAAAATGACAGGTAATGCTAGCAGAATTAATTAAAAAGGATGTCTGTATTTAGAATTTTATGCCTAATAGGCAAAGATACTTAAGGCAGGCATACACTAGTGAATAGGTTATTTCATAATCATGAAGTCATTGTTTATCAGTTTTTATATCTGATCTGTTCTTGAACTTTCATGAAGATAAATAGCTAAAGAAACATATATAAAATCAGGACCTCTGAGTTCTACTCCAGGAGGCATCACTTACAGAGAATAGACTGGGGATGATGCTTCTGGAATTGTACAACATGGTAGCTTTCTTGAACACTTACAGATTTTATTTAATATTTACAGTAGCTTTTTGCTATATATATATATATATATATATATATATATATATATATATATATATATATATAACCAGAATGGAAGCTCATGAAAGAACTAACTTTAAAAAGTCCTATTTAATTACTAGACAATTAGGATGTTGGTTATATGGAACTGACAACCAGATTTTGACTTTTATGGAGCTGTTTAAAATAACCAAGAATTCATATAAGCCTGTCCACATATTTAGAACCAGTGTTAAGTTAATACAAACCAGTTTATATATTGAAGAACTTTACCTACTTCTAATTTATTAAGTGTTTTCGTCCATCACAGATGGAAACTCTTAATAAATTAGAAGTAGGTAAAGTTCCTTCAATATATAAATTTATATACTTATGATGTCTAACACTTAGCTCAAAGTTAACATGTGAAAACCAAAGCTCCTGATCATCTCCCCAGACTGGTCTATTTACAATATTCTCTATGTATGTTCAGGTAACTCCATTCTTTCAGTTTTTCAGGGCAAAATATTGGAGTCATTATTGACACCAAAAAAACCCCCCTGCTAGTTCTTCTTTCAAATTAGTTCAGTACCTGACCACTTCTTGCTAACTCCATTGCTACAAGTTTTTTATCAGTCATCAAAAAAATGAGGTAGTTCTATTAGTATTAGAATGGAAAGATCAATATGATAATATTAAGTGCAATAATCAAGTTGTAATTCATTTTTATTTTATGCTACCATTTTTGTTTAATAAATTCTTATTGCATATATAGTAATTTATTATATTTATATATGCATTTGTTCTCCTTGTATAGATAACAGATAAGGAAGAATATCTTTGGAAGGCTGATGGAGAAAGTGGATGGGGTAAAGAGTTGCTTGGGAGAGAAGTGGGGAAGAGACTTTTTATTTGACTATATAATTTTTAGTACCTTCTGAATTTCATACACTAAGTAAATGTATTGCCAACTTAAAATGAAATTTTAGAAGGCTGTAACTATTCAAGAAAACATGCCATTTTTTCTCTTATGAGTTAGTTAACTATATGGTACTTTGGAAAGATAGTTATCTTTAGATGTAGTTCCATTTTTCACAATAAAATAGGTGAAAAATCAATTTAATATTGTGTAGTATAGATAAAATTACACCATGATCATTTTCTATCAGTATTTTAGGTAGAGAAGATAGTTGGAAAGTGGAAAGAAATTACTTAGGCCATTATGAGGTCTCTTATCTAGTGAAAATTAGATGAAATTAAGAAAATGGAATGTATGTTTTGTGTATAAAAGAAAAAATCATTAAATCCATTAAACTAATAATGGGTCAAATGATCTTTCATGGAAAATGATAGAAATCCTGTCTCTGGAGACAACCGTAATCAAAATGGACAAAGTACTAGGAATATCCTTAAGGGAATAATCCTGCTATCGGCAGGGGAAATACATGACTTCAGAAAATGGTTTCTTCTTCCTCAATGATCTAGTACTATGATTAAGAAGAGTAATTAACTGTAAAACAACAGGGAAGTGAGATGGAAAGAACCATACCTAAAATGTTGGATAATTAAAGTGACTGAAACAGGAAGCATGCACTGGGGACATAAAATGTGCTACTCTAGCAAAGCTATTAACTATTGCATTAGAGCCCCTAAATCATATGCACTTTTTGCCTTCATTGACTTAGGTCAAACTGGATCTTTCCACTAAAGGAGCCAAATGAGCTTAATGTTTTAGCTCGTTGATGCCAATGGCAAAAAGACCTTAAGATGCACTTCGAGAATGATGTATGATAAGGAGGCATATGCTTTTCTCCATTAGTGTAACAAGTCAAAATATCACTTAATTTATTTCTGAAAGTGTTTCTTATTGTAACGGATACAGCTCATCATTTAACTCAATTCACTAAACATCACACATTAGCATTTTATTGTAGTTTTAGGAGGAGAGAAGAGAGGTCTTTTTGGAATGATTCCCTGACATTTCTGAAAAGCGGTATTGCTTCAGAATTCTTAAAATGTTAGTATAGGTTTGAATGTAGAACATGTGGTTACTGAAATTAAGGTTTTCTCTCACTGTTTTAACGGAATATTTTACAGTAAATACTTAGAGATTGCACACAAAATATTTGGAATTTCAAAGAAGAGATAGAAAGTATAATTGATGCTATTGGCCCTTGAATGCCAAAGGATACAATGAAAATGGAGTAAAATACCAGAAAAATACACTATTACTAAGTACTCTGTAGCTGAGCTATATAAAAATTAGACCCACTTCCTCATGCCACAAGATTATTTTCATGAGAAATAGCAGCGTCTACATGTTACACATTTCTGAGTTTTTGATTTTGGGTTCCACAGAGAAGAAAAAAACCTTTGAGTTCAGTTTTTCAGTGGCCTTTTAACATTTTAATGACATAGATAATATAGAAACTATGGTACCTTTGGTCAGAAACAAAAAATTTTGGGGCACAAATATGATAACTGACATAATTTAGAGTGAAAGGTGGGGATTGAGTAATTACATTGCTAATCTAGAAGTTAAAGTGGGCACTTACATACATGTTATAGAAATGCATAAATGGTATGCATATGTGTCAATTATCAGTAGTAATGAAATATTTGGGGAAGGCAGTTTACTGTGGAAATAAAAGCATCTGATAAAAGACTCAGAAAATCATTCTTATATATTTTTTTAAGTTAAGAAATTGAGCAAGTCATTAAGCATCTCTGAATCTCTATTAACATTAGGAAATAAGAAATAATATTAGGAAAAATAATTCCTACATCATAGGGATATTGTGGATATTAAAATAAGTAATGGGCAGCACTTGGCAGAAAATAAATGCTCAATAAATTATAGCCATTATTCTGTAGGAATTTTGCTATGTTAAGCATTTCTTGTAAATGTAATTGTTAATGCATTTTGTTTCTTTTGACAATTAGTGACCTAAATATAACTATTGATCACGTGTAAGCCTGGTAATGTATAAGTGTGGGGTAGGCTAGCCTTCAAGACAGTGAATGTCATTAAGCTGCATAAAGAAGTAGACCTGGCTCTGGCTTGACGGTAGTGTTTGCCCCTTTTTTCTATCATGCTGTGCACAGGGTTTTGCACTTATGCCTTGTAGATACACCCCACCACCCACCTGGAGCCGTCAGGTGTTCCGTCAGGGCACAGTGGCAGAAGGGACTCTGGCTGTGAATCCCTATCTGTCTCTTTCCATTTTGAGTAAGTGACTCTTCCACAGCTTAGTTTCAGTAATCTAAAATGAGGATAATAATAACACCAAACTCAAAGCTTTACATGAGAATTAAATGAATGGATGCACATGAAAATAACTTAGTAAGAGCCCATCACATAAAGGTCTTTGTAAACATTAGCTATCATTTTTAGTGAGTACTAGCTATCTGATTTTTCTTTTATTTACAAGTGAATCTGGGAACCTAAAAACTCATGTTCTTTCCTGAAACCTATGTTTAAGTTCTTATGAAGTGACATTTGTAAGATTCAGGAAAGAATTGATTCTTATTAATAAAATTAAACACATCTTAGTTAAAAACTTGTTAGTAACAGTATTACCTAAGCTTGACTATGGTTACACATTCTATATGGCTTAAGAGATTTACAAAACTTGTTTCCCTTAAGTCTATTGACCTGTTTTGCCCTCACTACTCTCCATTTGCAAAATAGATGGTGAGCTGAATTACAATTTCTTTTTTAAAATTATATACTGAATGTATAAACATACCCTTGCATACTTTATGAATACAAAGAGTTGACTGCTAAGGTATAGCAGTCAAGATACATTAAAATATAACAAATGATATCTTCAATCTTAAGATGCAAGATAATTAGTTTACTTACAAGATTTGAATTGGTATAATCAAGTCATTTTCAGCTATTTACAATTGCATTACATATGAGTAAGTACTTTCTTAATTAGAGAAATGGGATAACTATCCATTCCATCATAGATTAATATGTGGTATATTTTAAACCAATTTTGGTTGCTTAATCATTATTTTTTTGTCTATACACCCTTGTTTATGTGATAATTGTATAATTATCATGCTTACTTTGTCTATATATAGTCCCAAAATTATAGAGAAATTATATCATGATTTCCCCTTGTATGACTTTGTTAAGTATATATATGTATATTTAAAACCAAAATAAAGTAAAACAGTTTAGTATAAAAAAAAAAATGTTCATATGCAAAAATAGTTATATGAAAAATGCCTATAGTTTAAAACTGTACTTGAAAGCTCAAATTAAAAAAATGACTACTTCAATGTATTTAATCCAAACTCTGATATAAATTCTTTGAAAGGCATTAAAGAAAAGTCTATGATAAACAAAACTTACTAGACATTATGGCTAAACAATTAGGACCCTAGCTTCTTTTTCTTGGGTCAGATCTTACAGGACTGTGAATATTGAGGATGAGATCACTTAATTATCCTTTCAAAATACCACCACTGTATTTAAATATTACTTTCATAATCCTTCTTATTCATTGCCTCTTGCTAAAACAAATTCCATTTTTAGAATGCGGAAATCTATTTTAATAGAATAAATGACCTACAGTAGCAGATCTAGGCTTATTTAACAGAACATATGAAAAACTGCATATATATTTTGAACCAGATATAAGATCAACTTCTGGTTAATTCTGGGTTGTAGAATTATAGGTGATTTGTATTCACTTTTTTTCTTTTATTGCTTAGTTTCATTTTACATGCTTAATAAAATATATATTTTTTGTACAATACAGTAGCTTTCAAGCCAAATAATATAAATACATCTTTGTGTTATACCTATCCTTGTTTTTCAGGTTGTATGATGTATTCTGATTATGGGTTAAATTGAATTTCTATATATGAGGAAGACATTAATTAATTAAATTCTATTTTCTATATGTAGCAGTGATGCCAGGGTTCTTGTTTGCAGAGTCAAAGAATGAATTTAACAAACAGTCAAGGTAGGAGAGCCAGGAGAGAGGCTTTTACTGAGAGATACAGTGAGTGGACAGAGCTCCTGACTCATGCCAGGAGGGGTTAAGAGAGCCTGGGATGGTGCATTGTCCAGGGGATTTATAGGCAGTTGAGGATTTTTGGGAATTGAGGGCTTAGGGTATGGACTTGTACCACCTGCCCTGCCCTCAAGGTGGGCTGGGTTGTTGTCTGCTTGCTAGGACTGTTTACAGTGAAGTCACAGGTTATGCTGAGATACCCTTGTGGAACTCTCAAACATTCCAGGCCAAGTTGCTCCTGGCCATTTGACCTTTAACTGATTTCTCTGAAGTTGTCTATATTCCTAGTCTGGTATCTTTACCTTAGAGAATTAGTGTGACCTTGACTTTGTATAATGCTGAACACAGAGCTTCAATAGGGACTTTACATTATTACATTGCTTTGACTGTAAATATCCTGCCTTGCTTTCTCTGGAGGCCCTCACCCTACTCTGACTATACCCATGGTCCCTGTCTCAGCAGTATCTTCATGTCTTAGCAGTATATGATAACTTATTTAACAATTGTGACTTAGAATGGACAATGGCAAACAGTAATTATACTAAAATAAAATTTTTTATTTTAAAAAGGAAATGCTTGTTCTGTGTTATTGAATGTTTCTCTTTTCAAAAAACATCACTGTAAGTCCGGGGAAAGGAAATCCCAGGGCAAAATACCTCTAAAACCAAAATCACTCAAAGGGAGAAATAAAACTTAAAACCCATTTATTGCAGGGCCCTCTCTGAAGAAGCAAAACCAGCAGCCCCCCAAACCTTTTCAGATTCAGATCAGCTCTCCTTTGCCCAGGTAATTACCCATTGATATGGAGATGAACCTTTCTCCACCCCTGAGGAATGCCTGTTGATATGCAGATGCACTAAAGCCAGACAAGATATTCTGAAATATTACAATTTTACCCACCATCACTAACATTGAAAATCAAATCAAATTATTATTTTAATTATGGTTTGATAAAGTCCACTACAGACATCTTAAACATGATTACTACTTACTAGCCATTTACTCCGTTTAAATATATATCCAAAATTCACTCTATTACCCACATTGCATATCACTCTTAATTTTTTAAATGTGCCATGTGGGAACATTCAAGCATGTATAAAACATAGCTTACTAGGAAGGAGCTTCAAGCCTTTAGAGATTGGCTGTGAGAAGTAGCTCCTAGATTCATCTTAGTATTGCATGTTGTGTCATACATTCAGGTAAACTTATATTTAACATGTTATTTTTTGGGACTCATCCTGGAGGGTTCAGGACCCTGGAGGAAAAAGATTTGGATGAAAAGGATCCTGAGGCTCAGAGGACATAGGGATCTTCTAAGATCACAAAGGAATCAAGTCAGTCAGTAATGAAAAAAGCATATCTTGCTTTAGTAATTTCTGGTATAGTCATACCTGCAACAACTCCCTCATCAGTTGGTCTGACTATGGTACTGTGGTTAAAATTGCAAGTAAAATTGCAATCTTTCCAGAATCTCTTGCCTGGCTTTAGTCCATCTCCATATCAATAGGTGTTTCCAAGGGGTGGAGAGAAGTAGGCCATCTCCATATCAGTAGGTGATTACAAAGGAGGTGGGGGGTGACAGACCACCTGGACCAGAGAGGTTTGGTGGGGTCTTTTGTAGCTGGGTCACAAGAGACACAGGGAAGCAGGAGTAGATGACTGCATGTGAGTAATAAGTGGGTTTCTCCTACTTTATTTCTCCTTCTGACTGATTTCACCTTCAAAAGTTTATTTGCCCTGGACTGGGAACATATTTTCCTCCCTGGAGTTACAGGTGCATTTAAGCTGTGCCAAAGTAAAAAAAAAAAATGGAATTTTCTTCAAACCTCTTTTGGAAAAGAGCCATTAGTTTCATCTCAGAACCTCTATTTTGTTTCTATTCAATTGCTGCTATACCTCTTCCATTCAGCTTTGATGTATCTTGCCCCTAAATTTCATCTTATTTTCATAAGATGTAACTTAGCTTCTCAGGTTGGAGAATTTGATGATGTATTTACATGAACAATGTTCTAGACCAATGACCTTGCCTGGTTCCCTTTCTCTGGGTGTAAAGCCATTTCCCTTGATAAGCCTTCTCCTTCCACTGAGTTTCAGGCACTAAACTTAACTCCCAGGTCTTAGTACAGCTACAGTCACAACTGAGTAGTAAAAGCAGATATTTTCATAAAGATAGTAACATTTTTATATATATTTTAAAGCAAACAAAAGAAAACCCAGTTTTGAAAAATTGTTTATTAGAACAGGTACCAGTTATGTGGTTATTCCATTCTCCCATCCTATCATATTGAACTGTTAGATTATTTTCTCAAATGTTTGTGCACTGCATCATAAATAAGGGTTTAAGGATCTTCATAAAGTAAACAAAATACTTCCTTCTGGCCAGCAAAACTCTGTCTAGTGTGCATAAAATTAGCCATGCGCATTTTCTGAATCCTAATATATTCTAAGTGAGAATTCATTTCTCTCTATTTCTCTCTTTTTCTTAAAATAAGAAACAGTGGTGTTTCAGGAAAATGCACTTACCTTAAAGATTCTCAAGTGTGAGAAGTGAGGGTGCTCAGTTATTTTCACACAGGTCAACATATGGCTTCCATTCCAGCTGAAAGGAGGAGGTGATTTTGTTGTCAGGCAAGCCAGTCTGGGGTGATCTCCCTGTGTGTTAGGTGAAACCTCAAGCTGGGGTAAGTTTTTGACTCTGATTGAGAAAGAATTCATGAGCATGTTAGGCAGGAAAATAGATATGAGTGGGGTGGAGAGAGAATTAAGACCAGTAAAGCCCACTACAAGGGGCTCAAAGATTTCACCAATTAAAACTAGACACCCAGAATCAAGATCCAGAGTCAATGAATTAATCAGTTAAAGCTCAAAAGGCCAGTAGCAACTTGGCTTGGAATGTTTGAATATTCCCCAGATAAGGAAAAGTATCTGAGCACAGCCATGTCTTCCTTTTGTCAATTAGATCATACCATTGTAAGGTTTACTTTGGCCTATTAAAAGGCCCAGCTATAAACAGCATAATAAAGACAGGAAGATTTCACCTTAAAGCTAAAATTGCATTTTAAAACCTAAGAAGTTAAGAAGTAGGATTCTTAACATACTCTTTAGCAAACAGACGATAACTCAGCCCACTGTGGAGGCAGGGCAGACAGTCTTGGTTGATATGCTCCAGACCAGGAAGCTGCTATCCTGGGAGAGAACCAGAGCAGTAAATTACTTGTGTTAAGCCAATTTTGCAGAACTACCTGGAAGACTGATAAGAGGAGACTTAATGTCTCATCAAGGATGAGCATTCTAGGACCACTTAACAAGTCCACACCCCTAGCCTTTTGTCACATTCCTGAAAATCCTCAACCACCTATAAAACCCCAGACCCTAAACTTTTCAGGGTGTGCCTCTCTCTGAGGTTACCTGTACTTTTTAAGTGCATAGACTTTCTCTCTCCAACCTTTCAGGGCATCTCTACTCACTGAGGTCACCTGTACTTTTCTCTTTGAGTAACTTTAAATAAAACTTTTACTTTGCTTCACTATTGTGTCTCTGCCCTTCAATTCTTTGTTGCGGTGGGAACAAGAATGGAGGAAAGTACACAACGCCCCCCTAACAAGCAGATCAAGCAGGTACAAGCACAGAGTAATTCCATAAGGCAAAAACACACACTCAAGGAGGGAGTGTGGGCAGCTCCAGAGACAAGCAGCGGGGTGGGTTCAGGTTGGGAGGTACCCAGAGCTAAAGCAGGGGGGTGGCGTATTCATCAGGAGAGGTGGGGTTTTCTGGGAACAGGGAGCAGGCTTCCAGGAACTGGGTGACGCCCTCTTCTTGTCCTTAGATGGTCTGCCTTGGAACTGTCATGGCATCAAGGGGTGTGGATTTTAGTATGCTGAGGAGCCTATAATGTACTTTGACGTGAAGTCAGGATCAACTTATCCTCCCTGTCGGAACCAGTTTTGGCGAGTCTGTTCCCTACACCCTCCCTCCCCCATCCCACAGAACAGTTTACATGGAATGTTTAGAACATAAACAAGCATCTAACCAAATGCAAACACCCGCCAAAGTCCCCAACCCCCTCTCTGCTCATCTCTGGCTATCTACCTAATATAAAAATTTTCTTTCTTTCCATTTTTACATAATTTACCTTGAGTGTGAGAATTGTCTTCAGCACATCTGGTTATAAGACAGAACAATGAGATGTTTATAACAAAATAAGTTGCCTAAAGAAGCACTTTAGGTATATGAAAAGTGAATCTTCAAAGAGATTAGAGCTGTAATTTGTATTTTGTTCTGAAGATGAACACCTGTAACAGTCATTTTTCCCTGTTGTAGCAGTATTTATAAAGTTAACAGTGATTTATATTTATATTTGAAGATTAATCCCTACTAAATTTGAGTGCTAAGGGAATTTCAAAGAAGTAAAAATCCTTTTTCTCTAGGTCAAAAGAAAGTATTGTGAGGGTATAAGACTATCTTTATAAATGAAAGGCAAATGTTAGAAAAGTGACATCCATTTCTTTGGCTAACAAGTTTCCCTTTGAACATACAAATGCCTATAAAGAAAGGAGATAAGCAACGAGTGGTTGTCATTAACATCCTATTGTGTCTTTGTTCAATAAAATGGTTTCTTCTGAACACCTGACTGAGGAGATGTGGAAGAATACTCATGAAATGTTATTTTTTGCAAAACTATTTTTTGCTGAGTTGACACTCAGTGTATAAATATGTACTTATCCCCTCCCTACTTTGACCTTTGATTACTGTAAGAGATAAATATTTAGGTTATTCCTAAGTAGTTCTTAGGTAAATAAAAATCAGAGTGCTACCTGCTGAATTTGCTGAATTAAAACAATTCAATGGAAATAATTCATCATAGAGCCTGCATCTGACTGCACAACCATCCCATATGCAATAACTGCAAAGCAATGTGACGTGGTGTGAGCAGCATGGCTCTACAGCCCATCTGCTTGTATTTAAATCCAGTCTCTTCCCGTTACCATCTCTGGGATCCAATGCAGTTGCTTAACGTTTACATTTCAGTTTCCTCATTTCTAAAAGAGGGAAAGTGATAGTTTCCACTTAATAGGGCTGTGATTGGAATTCAAAGCCACGGTACATCCGAAGTCCTCAGAACAATGCCCAGCGCATAATGTAGTAGTTATCATGATTGTCATCTCATAGAGAGCATATAGGAAAAGTGTCCTTGAAATGTCATGTTTTTATCATAACTAAATTAATTTTCAAGTGAAGACAATCAAGACTTAACCTTTAAAGTACTACAAGGTATTTAAAGTACCCAGCTGTTATGGGCTGAATGTTTCTGTCCCACTCAAATTGATATATTGAAATCATAACCCCCAATGTGATGTTATTGGGAGGTGGGGCCTTTGAGAGGTGATTAAGACATGAGGGTGGAGCCTTTATGAGTGGGATTAGTGACCTTGTGAAAAGAGACCCCAGAGAGCTCTCTGACCCCTTTCACTGTGTGAAGACACACCAAGAAGCCAGCCATCTAAGAACCAGTAGTGGGCCCTCACCAGATACTAAATATACAGAAGCCTCGATCATGGACTTCCCAACCCCAGAATTGTGAGAAATAAATTTATATTTTTAATTAGCTATGTTTAAAAAACTCATCCAAGTAAGTTTGAACATCTAATTGGCTTTATTAAGTGATTCATGAATTGGGCAACATCCCCTTTAGCAAGTACAGAGATGCTCTGAAGGGCTACAGAAAGGGAGAGGCTTTTCAAGGTGAAGATAATCAAGACTTAACCTCCAAAGTGTTACAAGGTATTTAAAGTACCCAGCTGTGGGATACTTAAAGCTGAATTTTAGGTGAATTCACCTTCATTGGGGAAAAAAGGGTCTTATTAAGTGGATTCCTTTTGGGGATGGAGAGGACACATGACATTATCTTATTGATACTGACTGGAAAACTCCTGACTGACTACATTCCTGGGAGAGGTAGAAATGCACTAGATTAGGTATTAAGCCCAGATTGTTATACCAGCCTGAACACAGTGAGACACCAGGTCTTGACTATGCTCTAAGATTAAATAGAAATATCTGCTTTGGAGTTTACAAAATATTTTTATAAGCATTATCTATTTTAATTTTTGGTAGCTGCTTAGTTATTTTTATAATGATCCATCTTTTATACAAGGAAACAAGCCTACAAGTAATTAATTATATTATACTGAATTAAGTAATGACAAAACTAGGTAAATAAGCAAAGTGATCACATCATTTTGGAATTTATACAGACTTAGAAATGAATTTATAGTCAGACACAATTTAGACTTTAGGACAACTGATTTCAAAATTTCAAGTCAGAATAGGCATGTTTTTAGAGCTAGGCAAAGGAAATGGCCCAGGAAGAATGTGAGGTAATATAAAAAGTGAATTCTTATAACGTATTTGTGAGGACAACCATGGACTGTTTATAACCTTTTGTCCTCAAATAACCATAGGTCCACATGTCCCCCTTCTCAGTGAGGCATACTAAGTGTAAGATACATCGATGGCCTGGGAATGGCCAAATCCAGGCCCACCTTATCTATACAAACATCTTGTTGAGATGCAGATCCTTCTGACCAAGGTTTTGTCCCTTGGGGTGCAGGTCACACAAGAGTGATCCTTTCTAGTAAAACATGTAGTATACTCATAAATCTCATGCCCTTTTTTGTCATGCGTGTAGCTTTTGTTCCCCTGCCTCTGGCACACACAGTCTTTGTCTCCTCACCCCATATGAACAGTTCCCTCCTTGTCCATGGCAGCGGGGCACAACCATGTCCAGCTGGTTGCTCCTGGACTCCCTGGACTCTCTGTATGTGAGTCCCTGTTAATGCTCATGTCTTCTATGCTGTCTCCGGGTCTTTTCTTAGTTTCTTGAGCATTTTCCCACTACAGCTTGCCCAGCTGGCTGTGCAACTGGAATTGGGAGAACAAAATAATTTTTAAAAATCCCAAGGATAGAGAAATATGGCAGTATTTCTCAAATTATGGTCCATTTACTGTGCACATTAAAATCATGTAGGCTGTTTCAAAAAGATGTGGATTCTAGGGCTACACTCAAGTCTGGCCAAGTCAAATGATCTGGAGCTGAAGTCCGAGCGATGTTTTCTGAAAGGTTGATAGGAGACATTTGTACCTGCTAACCTGTGAAACAGGGAAAATGTGGAATGCTTTGACTAAGTAACACAGGAAGAAATGAGGCAAAAAGAAAAATCACATTACTTCTCCCCATCTTTTCAAACAAATGATCTTCAAGGTAAAAGGATAAAGAAAAATCGTGACTGAGAAAAAATTGAAATTCATAAATAAGTTATTAAATAGTAACTGATTAATAAAATAACTTTAAATGTCTTGCCTAGATAAGTTACATTCAAGAAACAAGAAAGAATCTGAAGTCTTTATTCTAGACCCACTTTTGGTGGTAACTGAATAATTAGGGATAACTGAAAGTGAGTGTAAGAAAATTGTTTATACTTATTCTCTTTCTCTTTCTTTTTTCTTTCCTTCTTTCTTTCTCCTGCCCTCCTTTCATCCCTCCCTCCCTCCCCACCTCCTTTCTTCCCTTTTCTTCCTTCCTTCCTTATGTGGAAGCTTGAGCTCTAAAAATATAGACAAGTAATCTTGGCAACAACTTGAACAAAATTAGACAAAATCATGCAGGACTGAGGAAAGAAAGTATTGGTAATTACCACTTTATCTCTGTTCACTAAGAAAAAAAACTTACTTTATTTTTCTTGACTTTCTCCTGTTTTGACAAGATTGTTCAACTGGGATAGGAAGTGAGGGCCACAGACATCTGGATTTCAACAAGGCTGCTGAAAACATTTCTCACGTTTTTGTGAGGACTGCTTAATTGAATTTTAAATAAGAATGGTCTACTGATTTTAATTGACTATAAGCTTATACTGAGACATCAGTGAGTTATGGCTGCAATCAAAGATCAATTAGACTGTATTTGTAGAAGTGCAGTACCTCAAGCAAGGGAAGTGAAAGCTCTTGACAATATCTTGATTTCTGTTTGCTGTAGGGCACATTTTAATACGAACGTGGTAGAAAAACTAGTATAACTCTAGAAAATTGGAAATTGCTGGTTAGTGGTCTAAGAGATCTGCCATATGAGCAAAAGCAGAGGGAGCTAGAGATGCTCAACTTGGGAAGAAAGGAAATAGAAAAGGTATGTTCAGTGGTTTCCAATATGTAAGGACTAGTCCTATGGAAGAAGGATTAGACTGATTCTGCATCATTCTATGGGATGAAGTGCAGGCAGTGGGTAGAAGCAGCACACGGGGAGGATTCAGCTTGAAGGGGAGTGAGGTGTGCCATCCCCAAACAGGTCACTGGCATACTGATTATTCTGAATTAAAGTTACTTAAGAAATAGTAGGTGCAAGGACCTTCTGACTCTCCCTGGTCCCCCTGAAAGCACAGAATAAATCTTCCGTGCGAAAGTACCATCCTTAGGAGGATAGAAGGCATCTTCGCCCCAGTTTGGGAATTCAGGAATAAGAAGGCTGTATAAACACATCTTGCTACTTCCTCATTTATTTACTCCTCCAAGCCCAAACTTCTCCATCTTATCAATCCTTCACAAATTTATTATTTCTTTGTCTAAAAGGTGGAAAAGCTACCTATGCTGCTCACTTCTTTGAATCTTGTATCTCTGGGTATGTGTGAATTTAAATTTGTTTTTCTCCTTCTAATCCGTCTTATGTTCATTTAATTATTAGACCAGCCAAAGAGCTTAGGAGGGAAGAAGGGAAAAGTTTTCCTACTCTACAAACTCAAAACTAAGAAAAAGATTTTTTTAAATGACAGCTTTTTCAAAAACATAAAGAAAGAAATATCCTTAGGTTCTAAAGTTAATGCAAAACTGGGTGATAACTGTGTCAAATGTGATACAGAGGTAATTTCTTCTTTGGATAGTAAATTGAGTTAACTGACCCCTTTCTAATTTTAAAGTTTCATCATGATGTCAAATTTTCCCTGAAGACAGGTGGGACTTGAATCTTAGGTGATATCATCCTCATCTATGTTTGTACAATCCTCATGATTTGGGGACTCTGTGATAGCTCAAAATTAACAGTGGAATAAGCCTTAAAAAGGTCTTAGGGTGTGAAGTGGACTTTTCCTTCCTTGATATTAGGATTGTGAAATATTAGAAAGGAAATAAGTTTTCTTTCACTAATATTGGATAGAAACATACTTTTCTCTCCTGGAATCAATAAGGGTTGAAAATGCCAGCTTAAAAAGAAAACATGGGGTTTTGTGTTTCATTTGGGGTTTATTTTCTAAATTCTATTAAATAATAAATTTCTATTTTATGAAATATAAGTATGCATATAGTTTTGGCATTGCATGTCTGTTTGGTATTCCAGCTCTGTTGTGGAAGTTATAATGGGCTGAAATGTTTTGAATAATTTTGAGATATACCAACATTTTTACATGTAAAATGCTTTGAGATCATGATCTGTGTCAAAATAGTCACAAATAAATAAAAGAAAACATTAAAAAGTTGTTTTAAAGCAATCAAGTCACTTAGTTCTTCTACTATTAAATAAGTGTTTATGCCATGCTATGCTGCTAAAGGGAATGAATAATTGCTAAACACAAAAACACAACAATAAACCATTTCCTAGTGGCTCAGCAATTCTTAAGTATATTAGTAGTTAGTTCATTAACATCATACTCTAAATCGCTACAAAGAATTGACCAATTCTCTGAATGGTTGGGTTTCCACATTATTTTAGATTAATCTACACATACCCTTTAATTTGTTAATGACTTTTTATTTCACTAAAGAAGTTACTGTTCTGTTGTTTTCTTTTGAGAAGTCGACATTTGTACTATATGTTACATTTATTGAATTGAAACAAATATAAAAGTCAAATATAAAGTCACTTTTCCTTATTTAAGGAAGAATTATAGAAGAATAAAATATCATAACAAATATCACATTTATTTATAAACATCACTGAAATTGTACTCTTAATGACTCACATTATTTTCAGATTTTACATGTTATGTTACCAATCTCTTTAGAATTTAGGATTCTGAATAATTAGGATTTCCTCAAGAAGGTTTTAGCTTTCTACCTATATAAACTTAGCTAAAAGAAACTTTCAAAATTTACAGAATTCCTCCTTTAAATTATTTTAATGTCTAATAAATTGAACTTGCCTCAATTCATCTTTTTGTTAACACATGTACTAATACTTCTCCTCCCATTATTGAGCCTATGTTTGGCATTTATGAACTAACCTGTTCATGAGCTTGTGTAGTTAGGAAGCAGTATAATTCAGGGACTACACACAATCAAAATATGAAGCCATTAAGAACTAATAATTAAGTAGAATACTTGGTCCTTGTAGGCTACTGGTCCAGAAATTGCGAATTAGTACTCAAGATCCTTTCTCTCCTTCCTCTCATTCTTTCTTAGGAAAACAAGATCCTTTCTCTCCTTTTTTCTTAGGAAGAACAGACACTCCCTCCACCCCACCCACCATTTTATTCAAGGGGCCCTGCGGCACTGCTAAAAGCCTACATTTACAGCCTCCTTCCCTACCAGTTGTGGCCATGTCTGTAAATTTGGGCTGAAAAGGTGCAGATACAAGCAATTGGTGGAGCTTCTGCAAAGGCTTTTTAAATGGAGCTAAATTAGCTGGAAGGAGCGCTTTGCCCATTCCCTCTCCTTGTCCTTCCTCTTGTAACATGTACCTGGAATTTGGAATTCTGGTACCGTCTTCTCATGCTATGATGGGCAAAGAAGGATGTGTGGCAGAAAAAAAAGGAAGTCTGAGTTACTTAATGACATGATGATGTTACCTCAGCAGTCCAGTAATTCTTACCACTGTCCTTGTTCTTTTGTGACAAGATAAGCACTGGTTAATTTTAGTTTTTGGATTCTGGTCTTAGTTATGAATAACCAACCACAGATCCTAACTGATAGAGACAGTCAGTGTTTTAACATGTGGTGGGGTGCAACTTTTATGTCTGTGGTAGTGGCAAAATGATTTGATTTATTTTGCATGAGACTACAGTGCAGACAAACTTTGGAAGCAGGTGTGAGTATACTATCATTGTTGTGTAATCTAACAGATTAAGTATCATAGAATTATATATATATAAATTTGTGACTTAATAACCAATAAAGTCAAATATAAAGTCCCTTAAGTAAAGTAAAATATCCACCACAGGTCAAATTAGAAACAACTGTGTCAGGGATAGGTTTCTACAGTATTCATGAACAGGTTCTTAGATTTCTACCAAGAAAATTATGGCAGAGACTATCTGTGTAACAAAGATGATCCTGGATTATTACATAGAAAACATGACCTAGCATTAGAAAGCCACCCACTTCTCAAGATGTTGTGCAACAGACACTAATGTCTCTAATGGGTTCTCTGCTATTTTTTTGGCATGAGAATTGATTAGACTTGGTTAGCAATAGAATATTGTAACAAAAAAGTGAGGTCATTGGAGAACAACTGTGTCTAATTCAATATTTGGCACAGCAAAACCACCTCACTGATGCTCAATTAAAGATAAAATGCTTATAATTTACTACTTTCCACTACTGTGCTCAGTGTCCCCTCCTCCCTTCACCTTTCCTCCAGAAGAGAAGGAAAATTGATCATAAATAAAACATTGAAAAAAATCTATAAAGTCATATTTCTCCCCATTAAGCAGTAATTCTCAAACTTGTAATTTTGACCTTTGATATACATTTGGGCTTTCCCCTTCTATTCTTTCTCCAGCATCTGGGTGTTTATCCCATAAAAGAAATGAAGCCAGGGTAGACTGCATCTGATTCCAGTTGCATTTCATGGTAGAGACACCAGAAAGCTGTGAGTGGTGAGACACCAGGTTATTCCTCCATTCCCCAGGGCCTTTGCTATGTTGCCTGCAAGGCCTCTAAGAGGAGCCTTTCTCCTGACTGCCCTGTGGGCTGTCAGGCTGAGTGCAGAAGCTGGAGAATGTGACTGGTGAAGAGAGGCTGACGATTCTTTAATTCCCGAGAGACCAAAAATAACCATCTCTCAATAATATCATACACCTTAAGAACTGAAATATTTAGCTCTGTGGTTTGAAAAGAAATGGCTGCATAACTTTTCCAAGGAAAGGGTATCACAGAACTCCAATATCTAAAACTGATAACAGCCAATAAAAATGTAGCTCCTCTGGTTGAAATTTGAAGGGAATAATAAAGCCCCACCAACCCCACTCAGTCTTCCCCTCTTTCTCAGCAGCACTTAAGGTTCTCCCAGAAAGCTCTGACAGGCCCCTCAGGATGGTGAGAACACAGCTGGAAACTTCTTGCCTACTTTACCTTGTTCCATCTCCTTCTACCATTTTACAAGTTGGGTGCTGGATGAGGAAATTGAGACCAGAGAGTTTCAGTAATTTCCTGAACTTCCCTGGAATTCAGAGTTCCGGTATAGTCTTCTCATGCTATGATGGGAAAAGAAGGATGTGCCACAGAAAAAAGGAAGTCTGAGTTACTTAATGAGATTATGATGTTACCTCAGCAGTCCAGTAATTCTTACCACTCTACTTTTCAAATGCTACATTATTAGAGAGAGAAGTGAATCTAGACTATTGGCCTAAGGTTTGCTTTTAATTATACAACAGTGGATACAAATGGAGTAATTCTCAGTGATTTCAAATTGCTCCTCAAATTATTTCTGAATATATTAAACTGCAAAGAGAGTGAAATTTGCCACATACTTTTGGATTACTGAAGAAACTGAAGACAGTTAACCATGGTTAGTCATTGAGGGAGTAATTTAGGGACATGGTCTTAGATCGCATGAAAATTCAAGGCAACTATGGAGAATTCAACCAAACAGAATATTATTTATTCACCATCACCTATGTGCCCAGGATTCTGAATATATAAAAGAAGTATAAAATATGGTGCCTGACCTTAATGAACTATTTTGTTAGGCAGACAGTGTGTGTGTGTGTGTGTGTGTGTGTGTGTGTGTGTATCTACAGAGGATAGGTATCTATTGAATGGTGTAGGTTTAATAAAAACTTCATTGTACTTAATGAAAGGAAGGAGACAATTAGATTTTCTAATCAATTAAAAATTAGAGAGAGAGAGAGAATTTCAGGAATTTGAGTTTTGCTCTTGGAACCTATCAGCAGGTCAATAGATCTATGGTTGTTCAAAGTCTCTTGGCCTGTCAAATTCCAGCAAAGTAGGAGCTAAGAATTTTGCAGAGAAAGACCAGTAGCATGGGTTAAAATAGATTTGATATGAAAGAAGAAATAGAAATGGAGAATGCAAAAATTGAACTGGGTACTTAGAGTATTCCAGTTACCATATTTTCTGAAGTTTAGACTCTATAAAATTTCCTTGAAAACCTTGTACTCATGAGTCTTTCTTGAAGTTTGTGTGAAGGGTTTAAGTCTTATTTAGCCAAACTTTTCTTGAAAAAGTAAAAATAAATGGATACAAATTGCCTAATAGAGTATATAGTACATAGAAAGCAAAACATGATATGTATCATTTTTATGTTGAAATATTATAATTTCTGGTTAAAGTTATAAAAACAAAAAATACAAAGCTGTTGTACTTTTCAATATGTTATATAAAGGAAAAACACAATGGAATTTGGGAGTTGGGGGCTTTAGTCCCAATTCTTCTACCAAGCATCCAATTGTCCTTGGGTAAGACAGATGTAAAAAAGCCTCAATTTTCTTTTCTGATGACAAAGGAGAAGATGACTGATTTCAAAGATGTCTTCTATCTTTAAATTTATGTAAATCTGGGGTTGAATCAAAGGCCTGGTATAATCTGCAAGTATTTTTGATATTTGCCCTGTGAAATCCTCTTTGCATAAACTTACATGACTTCAAAATAAGAGAATAAAAACCCTTTCTCCATGTGATCTTTTTCTCATACTAGCTTTCCAGCCATGTACTGTATGTATAACTCATTTCAGAGACTTTCAAATAATTATCACTGAGTAAGAGACAAGGGAATTTTAGTTGCTAAATCATAATACGTGGGAAGCATAGGCTTGTTTTCCTTGACAGTAACAAGATCTTAATTCCATCAGAAAAGCTAACTTAACACAGATTTAATCTTGTATATGTGTTATTATTGAGAGTGGATCTGCTTTATATTTGATAGAAAATATGATGGTGCTTGGAGGTGAGTGACATTTAAAATTAGTCTCCCAGACCTGGTGTGCCCATCCAAGCATCACAGATGGAAGAGGAGAAAAATGTCAGAGAAACTCATACACTTGGACTTGTTTCTGCTACCCACACTTTTCTCCTGATAACCTGCTTCTTGGCATTGTCTCTAGGGCCGCAAAAGGAAAACATGTTGCAAAATGATATATTAGAGTATTGTGCAATACTTTAATACATTTTAAAAAAGGAACAACTTTCTCTGCTTTTCTACCGTTGACCTCTTCATCCCTGTATTCATCTTCCTCCCTTCTCTTGATTATTCTCCCTTGATTCCTCCTTTCCTTTTGTTTCTACAGGAATCAAAAGTAAAAAGAAACTCTTGGGGCTTTAACAGTCTTACATATTGTAGGGAATTCCTATTTCTCACCGTGCCACTTTCAATAGCAGTTCAAGAATTCACTGTTGCAAAGACTGATGTATATGTATTTTGAGCAAAACCAAGGAAAAACAAGAAGCCGAGGGCTCTTCTATATGTCTCGGTGTTTTTAAAACTGCCCGTTACTTGATAACTAGGTCTTCTCTAAGGCAAAACTTTAGAGGTTCATTTTCTAGTATAAACCTGTGACAAGTGACCTCTCTGGTGATAGTGGCTGGAATTGTTACAGCCTGTAAATTGTATTGTATACGGGAAAAATCTGAATGTGAAATAAAAGGATTTTTTATTCGTTAGACAACTTTGGAAAAAACAAATTCAAAATGAAAGAAATTGATTTAAACTGGCAAAATTATGGTTTGTCTTGAATTCATGTATTGCTCAGTAATGATTTCATGCTTTCTTTTTTCCTTCCCATTGTGATGGTTAATTTTGTGTGTCAACTTGACTGGCCTAAGGGATGATAAAAGTTATCTCTGTGTGTCTGTGAGGATATTTCAAGAAGAGATTAGCATTTGAATCAGCGGACTTAGTTAAGATCTGCCCTCACCAATGTGGGTGGACATCGTCCAATCCTAGAGGGCTCAGTGGAACAGAAAGGTGGAGGGAGCTTGAATTCTCTCTCTCTTCTCTCTCTCTCTGCTTGAAGTAGGGCCTCCATCTTCTCCTGCTCTCTTTCTCTGGTGTTCAGACTTGGGAACTTGCCTGAGTGCCCCCCAGCCTCCCCACCTGCATCTCTCAGGCCTTCAGACCTGGGCTGAATTACACCACTAACTTTCCTGGTTCTCCAGCTCACAGACAGCAGATTGGGGAACTTCTCTGTAACTGTGTGGCCATTCTTATAACAAATCTCGTCTTATATGTATCCTTATCTTTCCTTTTGGTTCTGTTTCTCTGGAGAACCCAGGCTAATATCCCCATCATTCTCCTCTTTTCTGGGCTTTGGATATAAAATCTACATGTATGTATCCATTTTCAATGACACTGCTCTCAAAAACACTTTGTTCGAATTCTGTGGCATATTAATCTCATCCAAACTTCAGTAAAAAACACAAGGGTCAACACTATCTTATCTTTCATGGCAACAGAAAAATTATTAATGTTCTAGATCCAGTTTAGTAAAAATGCAAAGTGTTATTTCTGGTCCATTTTTCCAGCATTTAAAAAATTGTGACTTAGCTAGGCATCTTGAGACTACGCTGGTTTTAACTGTAGTTTCTAAACTAAATATCTTAGGTAACAGAAATCAGAGGAACAGTATTGTACTGACATGGCCCCTTAACAAAGCAGTAGTACTCAACATGAGAAGATTCTAGCCTGGCCACTGAAACTGAAGAAAAATCACCACTGTAATAATTGTGAAACAGGAAGAGACAAGGGGTTGAAAGTTAAGTGAGGTTTTTTATTCTAGAACTGAAGGCATGTCAATCAATCCAAATGACAAATTAAATGGACTTTTTACAAATTGTGGGTTTCCCATTACTGGAACTGTTCAGCTAACAGACAGACACAAATCTAGGGGAATCCTGCAATGTGTGTGCCTTGCACCAGATGAGTTACAAGGCCCTTGTAATGCTGGGATTCCATGGTTCTAGGAACCACATGGTGAGGCCTTAAAACAGGACTGAGGGAAAAGACACTGTTAATCTCCCGGTTTTCTTCCAATCTCTCTAGTTGCTGTCTACCTAAAAAGGCAGCTGCTCTTTATAGCAGAGATGTTAAATTTAACTGGTATAACTGACCTCACCTATAATCTCTTAAGACTATTTTCTAAGTTTGTTTCTATGCCATTATAGACCTCATTTAAAAACCATTAATAACTGTGTCCATTAACTAGGTTTTCAAATGTTCTGGGACAGTCTCAGAGATGAGGCATGTGAGGTGGCTGGAGCCTGGAATGGAGAAGATTATGAATTGCACTTAGTTTGTGGCAGAAGGGAAGAGCACAGGGACTATTACCCAGTTCACTTGATTTTTACCTGATGATTTACAAGGTATGTAAATTAGGAGACAACCACAGAAGGTACATTTAATGACATCTTAATGCATCGCAGAATTTACGACAAGGCGTGAATAGCTTGTGCACTCATCCATTGGAAGCAGATGCTGCAATAACTCTACTTAATACTTAGAAGCAAAGAAAAGCATATTGTTTTTTGTACAAATGTTTATGAAACATTAATAAGAATAATATGCACCATTCAATGCTGAACATATACTCTGAAATCCTTTTCCATAAATATTTATAAAGGAGACATTTTGGTTCTCAACATAAATTGATTTTAAACCTAGATTCTGAAATGCTGTAGGGCTTCCTTTCTTTGGGTATATATTTAACTAGAGTAAGACTAACTGACTCCCAGGGCAGCCCCACTCTTTACTGTACCTACTTAGGGAAAGCCAGAAGAGATTGCTTTGAGTCGATTCACAAAATGTACTCTGTGCTACAATAGCTCAGCTAGTGGCTTGGAAATGGAACTATTACTATTGTGTTAGCTAGTAACTACTTTCTGTGCTGGGAAGAATTAATGAGCTTCATTAAGTTCAAGGAAGTGCACAGTTTTCTAAATTATGTGGTAATACTTGATATTCATAATATAAATAATTAAAAAAAGGCCTTTTCCATCAGTACTTCAAATGTTGGCTTGGTTATTCACAATGACCAATTACGGGTATTAAAGGAGCTAGAATATATTTGAGAAAAAACTGTGCATTACAATATTACAGTAAATTCGATTTACTGTTCAAAACACTGTCGTTCCTCACTGCCAACTACTCTTGCAAGGCTTTGAGTCATACCATTTTCTTTCTGGCAGTATCTTTTCTATTTGCGGTTGTATTATGTTTCTTTTAATGACTTTTATTACCAATGTCAGGTTTTGTTTTGTTTTTCCCTCCCCTAATGGGGAAGCATTTTAGAAACATGGGATATTCACTCTGATTTTCTTCTAGTTAAATGACCCTAATTGCTAATTGCTCTTTACCAGTGCTCTACTGTCTATCCTTCATTTCCTGAGTTTGGTAAAAAATGCCAAGATTATGAAATGAATCATTTTTATGACTTTGTGTATTTAAGTTTAACATGGCAAATGTAGCTTTGTCAAGCAATCCAATGAACTTATTGAAAAGCATCAGATGAAACGTGAGCCTTGGGAAAAGTGAAAAGGACTTTATGGTCTAAAGAATATCCCACGGCAACAGAGCAGAAAAAGGACAGGCTGAAGGTGGTTAGGAGTCATGTGTGGGAGTGATTTCCAAAGTCTGAATTTAAACTCTGCCCCATTAATACTACTTAAATCTGCCTAAGCCACTTGCTCACAATATAACTGGTCATTTAAATTGATTTTGAGACATTTGGTCATAGCATATTGACGTTAGCACTCTCTAATGTACTGATTGATGTCTTATCATTAAAGATGCTAAATGCTAAGGATTTGTAACACTTTATCTGAATTTTGTGTTTGCTTTTGGATTTCCAAATACTGATCTGCACATTGGACGTCCAAATCCAAAAAGATCTAGTAGTAGAAAACTATGCATTAGAAAAAAATTAGATTCTATTAAAAAATTAATAGAAAAAAGCACTAGAAAATTATTCCACATCTTAGGATATTTAAGAGCTGTTTTGACTCACTCTTAGCCTGCCAATTCCAAAAATTGAGACACTGTAAAACTGAATTGGTGACAAATTTCTTTTCTATTATTGCTGTGTATCTACTGTATGTTATGAACTTCTTCAATATACTGAAAGCTTTTAACAAATTTTATCTCAACTGTGTCCAGAATACTCCTATGAAATAAATTTTAGCACTAAAATAAATGTTTATAAGAATATAGTACTAAAAATAATCTAAATCTTTGATACTTAAGCAGATATTCTAATTGGAATAAATTAGGATAAATTGAATTTGTATTAGAAAATACCAATGGCTGTTTTAAAGTACCAATTGGTGTTGAGAAATAAAGCCCTTACAGACATTGAAGTTTTATCTGTATCACAAACTTTGTCTTACAGTAGGAAGAGAAAGAATGGTAAATAATGAATATATTCCATAACCCATTCTAAAGTAGCTAGAGGCAGAAACTATAGTTTAAATAAACTATAAGCCTGAGATAACAGTATTCCTGAGCCCTACTGTGGTCCAGATTTACCTAATAAAGTTGTAAATGCCTCTCTTTTAAGGCCATACTCCCTCATTAAACTCCACACTTACAACAAGGCCAGGCAGAGGGGTCTGGTTTTCCTGCCTTGGCTGGCACCCCATGCCAGCCTGGGTCTATTCACACATACTGGATCATGTGACTCCAGTGGTCACTGAAATACTTTCCTCCTACCTACATCACCATTCGCGACGTGAGGTGAGGGAACCTCTTGTCTTCTAGCTATTATCCCAACTATTCCAGAGAATGTCCTCTCTCTGCTGTTATCACTTGGAGTCTACAGGGTGGCAACATAGCAGTGGGAGGGAAACAAGGAATTTTATATATTCTACTGCATTTTAACACTCACCATAACTCCACCTGGGAAGATCAGAAAAAAAGCTTAGGAAGGATAAGTACATTGACCAAAGCCACCGCTAGGAAGAGAGACAGCTGGTGTTTCTGGGCTGTTTCCCATTTCAAAGCCCCTTTTCCCCTGTTGGATGACAGTGGCGGCTGTGTGAATGCCTGGTGAGTAAGTGCTCCTATATGCGAAACTAGTATTTTCCCAAGGCCAGTAGCATATCTACCATGATTCCTGGTGCCATACAGGATGGGTCCAAGATTATCAAGGCATTATACCATTTAATTTGCTAATAGATTATGAACTAAACTTAACATTTTCATTTAGTCAGGGAAACAGACTATTTAATGGAAAGTATTAATCTTTTTCAAATGTATAAGTCTTAAATGGATATTTTTGAAGTATGAAACCCAACAATCAGAGTACTGTAGGCAAAAGTTCTTAATCAATTAGTTCTCTAGAAGTTTATTTATACTTGACATTTGTCATGTGAATAGGAGTTTGAAAAAGAGAATAAGCCTGGGGTAATAAAGGAATAAATGATTCTAGGAAAAGGCTTGAGGAAATGTCAAACAGATTACAGATTGCTGGGACTGCTATTCTTATAACTTATTTTCCTGGATATACCTTATGACACACTTTCATAAATATTTTCTTTGTTTCTCCAAATGAAGTTCAAACTTCTGAAGCTTGGATGGCAGATATAGTACTTCATTAACTTTTGTTCCCAGTGTCTCACATTTAGTTGCTGTTCAATAAATAATTACTGAATAAAAGAACATGAATGAAAGTGTAAACTTTAACTCATATATCATATATGTTATATCATATTTGCATGACTATGAACTATGAATTGTTTTTGAATCATGAGTAAAAGGAGCAATAATAAAACCTGTGGAGCAAAGACATATTAATAAGAACGAAGTCCTTAAAAATATGTTTGCCATTTCCAGAGTATCTCACTTGGCTTTAGTGTATTTGCATATCCTCAGGGGTGGAGAGAAGTTCATCTCCATGTCAAAGGGTAATTACCTGGGCAACCGAGGGCGTGTCTGAGCCTGAGAGTTCAAAGGGGAGGGGCTGGCTTGCTTGCTTGCTTGCTTGCTTCTTCAGGAGCAGGGGAGAGAGATGGCCCTGGGCTGTAGTTTGTAAGCAATAAACAGGTTTTAAACTTTAAAAAAAAAAGAAAAAATTATGTTTGCAAGTTTGCATGTATATGTGCAAGAGTAGGTGAAATACAAGTATGTGTACCTGTTTAGTGTTTAGTGTTACTAGGCATGTCTCCTACTCAGGGTTCTCAAATGTACTTCTTTGTGTGACTCATTTGATTGAACAACTTTCATGTAATACTTTTACTCTCAGCTGTTATGTACGGGTAATCTAGAACTAACTCTGTGCCAGGGGAACTTGAGAAGAAAGCTTCTGGATGATATTTCACATAATAATGGGTGATAAAGGTGACAAAGCTGGTAAGAAGGTGCCAAGGATCCTGGGCTCTTGTGGTGCTGTGGGGATAGGAGAAATAGGACTATTACTCTTGGGCAGGGATTGGAAGCCTAAAAGTGCTGAATTTGTCCAGGATGCAAATACATTTTACTTGTATCACAGTTGAACAACTTTTATTATTGAAATTCTAACCAGTGTTAGATTTTCAATATTACTATTTTATATTGAATCAATGCCTTTCCAATATCTGATAAACACAATATTTATTAGAAATGCATTATACTTTTAAAATCAAGCAGGCTATAGACTTCTGATTCTTGACCAAAATGGAGTAAATCCACCTCTTTTTTGCTCCTGACAAATACAGATTAAAACTCTGGAGATTATATATACATGAAACTCTAAAAGGTACAGGGAACAGGACGGACCAACCGGAAACCTTGGGGCCCACAGAACAACTTGGTACAAGTTCCCAGGGTTTTCTTTTTGGCTCATATACCCAGTAATGGGAACTGAAGAGGCCAGCAAATTAGAAAGAGCAAAAAGAGCACAACAAAAAACAATAAAACAATAAAAATCATCTTGCTTTAGCCAAAGGACTGGGAAGGAAAGTAGCAAGAGAGAAAACTTTTAACCAATAGCTCCCTTATCTTAGCCAAACAGCATAGATAAAAACTGTGCCACAACTCATCCGTGTGCCAGCAAGAGCTGGGTGGGGAGTGTAATGTGCCCATCCCCGCACACGAGCGAGCCTCCCCAGGCCTCCTGCTCTCCCTCTCCCACCAGGAGGGATCTCAGGGCCTGCGGGGAGGCTGGAAGCTGCACCCCGGGCATGGGTCTTCTGGCCCGGGCATCAGGGCGGGCCTCCTGAGGGCCTGGACCCGCACTCCCACGGCTGTGCGCCCTCCCTGTCACTACGGCAGGGGAGGCCTGGTGGGTGATGGAAATAAGTCCGACAATCCCACAGTGCCAGGACACACTGAAGGTTCACATGCTGCACGGAGACCAGGAAGGTGCCAGCCTGGGCGTGAAAGGCTGTCCCTGCTCTGCCCGGAGCCGTGCGGTGCTGGGATTGGCGGCGGCTCCAGGGTGCCTCAGCAGGAGTGTCACAGAGCAATTATGAGCTTGCTTTAAAAACATTAAAACGCAGAAAGTATAAACAAAGAAATAGAAAATGTCAAAAAACAAAACAAAAAAAACCCAACACAACAGCAACAACAAAATGGTAACAAAAAATCCCGAAAACCATGAGAGAGCAACGCAACGACACAGGGCCGGGGAGGGCAGATGGCGTGAGCTCGGGCGCACAGGGGAGGAGGAACTTCCGCATCTCGGGACACACGGGGCTGTGAGGGAGGGTCTGGCATTCATGTTACTGAATTCTCAGAAAGAGGAACAATGGGTGTGGCTGAAAAAATGGGTCAAAGAAATAATGGCTGAAAATTTTCCAAATCTGGTGAAAATGACAAGCCCACAAAGTCAAGAGGCTGAGTGAACCATAAACAATATAAACCCAAAGAAAGTCACGTCAAAACACATCCTAATTAAATTTCTGGGAAGGAAAGACAAAAAAGCATCTTGAAAGAAGCATAAGATAAATGACACTGTACATACAGCAGAAAAACAATTGGGATGCCCTAGACTTCTACCCAGAAAAATAGCCTTCAGGAATGGCAGGGAACCAAAATATTCTCAAGTGAAGCAAAACTGTAAGAATTTGTCACCAGCATGGCACATATGTCCTAAAAGACTGGCTGAAAGTGGTTCTGAGACAGAATGGGCACAATTAAAAACAAGAATAACAAATCTTTGAGCATGAAGAGACAAAGAACTTTAAAAGTAAAAATATGGGCTAATACGATGAACATTCTATCTCCTGGTAAGTTTCTAAGTAATGTGTGATGATTAAAGCACAAATGATTACATTTGTTTGATGTGGTTCTCTATGTACAGGGAATATTTAAGACAATTCTATTTATTATAAGCTGAAAAAGCTGAAGGACTTGAAGGTAATGTTTCTTGCGGCGATGAAATTGTTCTGTGTCCTGACTTTGGTCATTGTGTTATGAATCTGCATGCTATAAAATGGTGTGAAACTATACATATGCATTATACCGATCTTAATACTCTGGTTTTGATACTGTGCTATAGTTACATAAAATCTAACCATTGAAGAAAATTGGGTAAAGGGTATATGGGAGCTTTCTGTACTATTTTTTGCAACGTTTTGTTTATACTTACTCGAAAAGGGAAAGGAAAAGGAAAAGACAGGCTCTGCATGTATTTTGATATATGTAATTGTTATCTATTTTTTTCTTGTGAGTCATAAACTAAGCCCTATTCAGGACTGCTAATTTCAGTTTACATTCAAGCTTGGTCTGATCTAGCACTGGGTCTTTGGCAATTACAGACTGGAGACATGTTACAGGATATTTTCAGCATCATGTAACCTGATCTTAACATCCATGTTAGGATGAAATGCAACGATATAGTAAATTTTCAAAATGAGAGTGATTAACTTCCAGTTCAGTATTTAGCAGCTTAAGTCTCTCTTTGTCATTTCATGTAAGACAATGACTCTGTAATCTCTACAATTTTATATGCAGTATCAACATATTAGGTATAAAAGAAACTGCTCTTTCCATAGTTACAGAAATAGTTATTATAAAGATACCTCTCAATAATAATAGTTTTTGAACACTTACCATACCTGTGTGCCATGTGCATTATATATAGATGTATACACACACACACACACACACACACACACACACATACACACATACACCATCTTATTAAAATCCACAACAATCCAGCAATGTGGATATCATTTTTTCCATCTTTTAATCAAAGATAAAGATGAAGCTCAGAATATTTAAATAACATACCCAGGATTATCCATCTATTTTATGGCCAAAGACAATATTTAAACCTACATATGTATCAGGTAATCTGCAATCAGGAAAATAAACTGCATTAGGTATTTCAAACAGAAAATATTTAACACAAGGAATTGGTTATGCAGGTTTTTAAAAAAGGAAAAAGCAATGATTAGAATGTATGCCCACTCAGAAATTAGAAACTGTGAGAAGCAGCTACGTTGGGAGAACACAGGGAAGAAATGTTAGTACCAGAACCTTGGAGCACAGAGGAAAGGCCCCAGCCATTGGTAGCCAATGCTCCAGAGGTGGTTAGAATAAGGAGAAAGAGAGAGTGAAAATGAGTGAGAGAGAGAGAGAGACAAAGAGAGTGAGAGAGAGGGAGGTGACAATGTTTGCTCCCTTCCTCCTGATTTGTCCCTCCTCTCCCAGCAGTGTCTCCTATTGATAACTTTCAAAGGGTAGCCAAGTGAAAAACTGCCCTGGGGAAAGGAATTTGCAGACACCCAGCATAGGCAGGGTGAGGGTATGCAAGGGAGGGTTGAGACACAACTAAAAAATTGATACAGACTGATATTTTTAAAGTCATAATATTTATATTGTTATGTGCTTTCTTCAAATCAGAACTACGCATTAATATTTAAAAGTTGAAATCTAAAGGCTAAACTCTTTCATTGCATTTTCTACTTTCTGGGAATTCTAAAACTATGTAATATGTAACCTTCCAAAAATGCAAAGGGATGTAATTTTACTTGTATATTTAAGCAGTTGTGTAAAAATCTTTAACATTAAGAAATAATTCTGACCTTTGACAGGATCCAAAGACAGAAAATGCTGACCTGCTTCACTTTCTTTTCATAGATCCATGGTTAGCATTCAAGGTGCTAATAAGGCCATGGTATTAGGTATGTTTCTTTAGTGGGCCAGTTAGCATCACTGTCCTCATGTCCACAGATGATTTTCCTTAAGTTGGTTAGACATATTAACAGATAATGTTGTCCACCAGAAATCCCTTGTGGTTGTTGGTCCATTGCAAAACTCAGTGGTAGTATTGGTACAGGCTATTAGGCCTGCAGATAAATAATCATCTAAATATCCAGGAAGTATACTCCTCTGTAAAGTATTGTAATTTAATGAAAAAAGATAATAATTTTAGTCATCTTCTTTTAAAAGAGCTGACTCAGAAATAGTCAAAGAGTTTGACCTAATGGATTAGTGGGTCAGAACATAAATGTTAATGATTTAATAGATCTGGACTATCACTTTTGAAAGTGAAATTGAGTAGAATAAGGTAGGAGAGGGGGAGGGAGAAGATAAAACCAGGAGGTGAATAATATTTGGTGAAGTGTTTCCTTTGGTTATATGTCCGTGTATGTGAATGTGTATATGCACTTTTTGAATTATAAAATGTACTTCTCATTATAGTTGTGGTAGAAAATGTTTGATGAAAAATACAGTGAAAGAGACCTAACGGAAACAATTTTGTACTTTCTTGCTGCCTATGCAAATCAAACTATTGTGGCTCATTTTCTTCATCTGCAGGCTGAAGGGAAAAGGGTACTACACTCAATCCTTGAAATGCCAACTTTTCATAAAAAATCATCCATTTTGATTTGGCCAATGCCTTCCATCCTCATTTTACTACAGATGAAAGTTAAGAATTTGAAACTGTTTCTAAACCACTGTTTTTCATTACCCTGTAGAATTACTGCTACTCCAAATCATGTAATTTGTCTCATAGATCTGAAACTTCTTTTATGTGGTGATCAGTTTTTTTTAAATTTTTTATTAAGGTATGATTGTTATACACTCTTATGAAGGTTTCACATGATAAAACAATGTGGTTACTACATTTACCCACATTAGTGGTGATCAGTTTTTTTGTTTTGTTTTGTCTATTGTTTTTGGTGGTGGTTAGTTTTTAGACTGTCTTTATGTCCTATTGTACATTGAATATATAACTGTTATTTTGGATGGCATAGGGATAGAGGGGAGGTGTGATTGTTCCAGAAAGCAGAAGACTGAATAATGCTGATACAATTTGTGAGCTGCCAAGTTTTGCCAACTTGGCTGCAGTAAGCAGACTCTGAAATGACCCCTAAATATTCCATACTTCCTAGTATTCACAGCTTTATATAACTTGATTTTTATTAATAGAATATTAGTAAAAATCCCCTTTTATAACTTGATTTTGACTAATAGAATATACAACATTGAGGGATGCCAATTCTATGATTGTATTACAAAAGATTGTGACTTCTGTCTTGCTAGCAGATTTTCAGTATTATCCTCTCAGTGTGAACAATTTGATGAGGAAGGCTATGCCATGTGGAAGAGGTCACGTGGGGATGGCCTCCAGCCAACAGCCAGTAGGCTACTGCAGCCTCCCTTTCTCCAGGAGTCACTCTACAGGAACTGAATGCTGCCAATAACCAGATGAGCTCAGAAGCAGATCCTTCTCCACGTGAACCTTCAGATAAGAACCCAGCTTTTGCCCACAACTTGATTGCAGCCTTTTGAGAGATTCTTAAGGAGAGGACTCATGCCATGTCTAAATTCTTATTCATGGAAATTATGAGATAGTAAATGTGTGTTGTTTTAGGGGGCTTATTTTGGGGGTATTTGTTATACATGGCTATTGATAACTAATGAATGGGTATATACATGGTTCTCAACAGGGGGCATTTGGTATTGTCTGGAAATATTTTTGTTTTTCACAATTTGGGGGATGCTACTGGAATCTAGTGGGTAAAGTCAAGAGATGCTGCTAAACGTTTTACACTATATAGGATAGCCTTCCAATAACAAAGACTTTTCTGACCCAAAATCTCAATAGTGCTGAAGTTGAGAAACCCTGATCTAAAGAGGATTATGGTGTCATTAGATTTTAGATCTCATATTCCATACACTACTAATATCTACTACCTAAAGGAAATTATTTGTAATATGTTTCTGAGAATCCTGTTGTAAAATAAGTGGTATTTCATTATTTTTTAAGAATCAAGACATATTCTTTAGAAATACCCCAGAAAGAAGAGTATGAACCATATCTCCATTAAAATACTTTGTTTATTAATCCTAAAGATATGTCCATTCTGAAATGCATAGGTAAGTTACAAGTTGAAATAAAACATTTAAATGAGCTAGAGAAATTTTACATATTCATCCCACTATAGTAATATCTGAGCAGCCAAATTTATCTTTCTCTATATTTGGTAAGTTTTATTCCACCTTAGGCTAAGATTCATTATGCCAAGTTACATATTACACTGAAATGGTTGACATATAATGAAAGGAGATCCTAAAATCCTGGCGAGTGCATCTGTAACTTTTCACACTGTAACTAAAGTACTTCATAACTAAATCAATGGAATTGTCACAGAGAGATGGAGTACATTTTCTGCAAATGGACCTGTAAGTAACCTGTGCACATTCAGAATAGCCAGTATGATTCATTTGTGACTGGTCCTGCCAGAGAAACAGCACAATTGGTATTGCATACAAATTGATATATTTCTGATATGTAAAAACAATCTGGTAAGAAAAAAATGCTGATATGATTGTGCTTCTGCCTTATTCAATGAAATAATATAATTTACAATTTTGTAAAGAGAACAAGAGTGACAGTTAATATTCTATTGCAGAGATAGCTTCTCATACTAAAGCCAAGAATAGTTGTATTATTACCATAAGCACACAACTCACCTAGGCATGCTCCATTCATCCTCATCAAATACCTGTACAGACCCTTGGTCTTGACCACACACAATGCACTTCACTTTTGCCCACATAGACCAGGGAATATTGGTTAAGGATACAGCTGCCAGGATTTGCTACCCTTCAAGCATATTCCTGTCCTAAATTTATTATCTAGGTTAAAGACAGCTGAAAGGCTATTTTAAGCCCCACTGTGGTTTTGCTTTGACCATGACCATGAGAAATTGTGATGGATCAGCATAAACTTAGAAAGAGGTTGAAGTTCACAATAGGCAAAGTTAAAGATACTGGCTCAATATCGTCTCTTTTGTTCACTACTCAAAAACTCCACTGGCTCCTTATTGTCTACAAAATTTTAGTCTGTGTCTGGCATTTTATGACTTCCCTCTAATGCTTTTTTAAAAAAATGTTTCTTAGTACTTCCTATTGTGAATTCTTTAATTCAGACCTTCAGTCAAATTCAATCAGACTCTTTTCTCCTTCTAATGTCTGTGTCACTTGGGTTCCCTCCATCTGAAATAACCTTTTCTCTACTTGCACAAATTGTAGCCATCCTCAAAAGTCCATTTAATATTTTATCTCTTCAATGATGCCTTCTTAAACCCCCAGTAAGATGACAGTTCTTTTCCCTCCTCTAAAATCACAAATTGTGTTTTATTTTTAGGTTTAAATTCCCATTTTGTATTGAACTATGTGTCTGAATTAGCTTTGCATTTCTCCAGTGTACGATGTCTACTATATTAAATATACATGTAATCACCTGATCTAGACCCTAATGAAATGCAAAGCACTTACCTAAATTTCAAATTTAAATTTTTATTGCCCAGTCATGGAATCTATATTTCTTGTTTGACCTGACTCTTCTTAGGTGTAGCATTCACTTTATAGAAAACTGCAAAACTTATCAATAGCAGCATTTACATGGTAATTAAATTAACTAATAGTGGTCTATAGACAGTTCCTTAATATCATATAGCAACCTTTAGTCTGGCATTATCAAATAAAGATACTGATCTTCCTTCTTTCTTTCCTTGGTAATAAGAGATGATCTAATTCATCTCAAAGATACTCTTTAAAGTCTAAAGTGTTGACTTGAGCTGGAATGAGGCTTTCTTTCCTAGGACAGGAAAGGCAATGTGGTTAGTGCACAATTGCTATAATGTGGGCAAATACAATTAAATTTAATTAAGCAGGTTTAATGACTAAAATGTTAATACAGTTCTAGTTTATAATATCCGGCCTTAATGTGTGTTTTGTCTGATGAATTCATAGTGCCTCTAAACGATTAATTTGGCTTCACTCTGCCTCCTGTCACACAAGGAAGTTGAATGTTACAGGAAGAAGAATAAATAATTCTCCTTTTTGTATAACATGTTTATTTATGGCATAGTTGGGTTTTAATAAAATAGCAGTTAGGCAGACTAGCATCTATCCTGAAGAAGAATACATAAAGAAGTTAAAAATGAAATGGAAGGAAGAGAATATAAACATAGATCAGATAATTATGCTTTCTCATTAACTCTCATTGCAATCTTGTAAATGAAACTAAATATCCTGGCATGCTTAGAAGACTGAATGTATTCCATTACCAGGATTTACCTGCTAATAAAATAGAAATGTCCTGTTTTTAAGATTGAAATTTGGGTTAATTCACTGTCTTGCCATCATATTCTGATGGTACCAGACAATTAATACTTGCTAATAGCATCAAAGTTATCTTCTGAGAATAACTACAAAGTCATGAAACTTTGTGAATTGGAGTCCCAAGGATTTTGTGTGTACTTGTTTTGTGAATTTGCCTTTTACAATGAGTAGTTTAAATATGTGATTCTTTGAAAGTAATTTCACAGTAACTTTCATTTTGTTCTCAGGAGAAATACCTGATAAAGAAGATAAAAAATTTTTTGAGAACAACAGTTTTGAAATGCACAGCCCTTCACTTGAATGAGTAGCTCCAATCTCAATAAAATATATTCCAATACTACTTTCTCTTTTGGGGATTTAGATATATAGTTGATAGATGACTAGATAGAGGAGAAACAGAGAGATAATTTTGTACTTGCTTCACATAGTATCATACATAGTAAATGCAATAGTGCTAAAAAAGAGATTTGGTTCCTGAGAAACAGTTAGATGATGATATTGGGGAAGAGGGACTCCAGAGGAGGTTTTAAAGAGGGAACATGACACAGGGTAGCACTTTCCAAGCAGTGTTCTAATGCCGCCCGAGCTGCAATGCTAGGATGTTTAGTAAGTATGTACATCCCTGGACCCACTCAAAGTGTACTTGGTTAAAATCTTTCAGGGTTGGACAGAAACATCTGAACTTTTACCAAACATTTTTGGTGATTCTGAGGTACATTAAAAATTGAGAATCATTGTTAATGAAAAGAGCGCATTTTTAATTTTTTAAAAAATATAATAAAACTGTTTTAAAAAGTGTCACAGCACTCATCTTTAACATTTTCTCCCTCTCTTGTTACCTTTCCAGTTTAGCATTTCTACTTAATGGTTCTCTATAGATTGTCTTTTTCTGCTATTGATAGTTTACCTGGGTAGAAGATGGTCATATCACAAATTTTGTATCTTTACATCTCTGTTCAAGAAACTAGCCAAGTCTGGGACTACTTTGTTTGGTCTCAATTCCAAATTCCTAGGGAGGGGCTCAGATTGGAGTAAATGCCTACCCTCTGTCTAATCATCTATGGCCAGCCGACAGGGCCATGAAATAAAACATGGTCACATCATCCCACCCCAACTGCCTATGAATTTATTTACAAAAATAATTGAGCATAGACTATTTGTCAGAGACTGTACACTACATCCAAAATAGGAGTGAGGGAGAAGTGTCCCCAGAAATGAAAAAATCATTTTATTCTGGGCAGACAACTTAAAACAGGTCAGTCAAAATTAGCAAAATAGTGGTAAGAATCTAAGTGTCCATCAAAAAGGGTTAGTTAAAGGATAAGATACATCCACAAAATAGAAAAGTAAAATCCATTCTTAGAAGAATACAACAAATGAAGGAAAACTGTTCAAGATATATTGTTATGCTAAACATACACACAAATTATAAGGTAATAAATCTGTGTTGTTTTAAGCCACTACATTTGTGGTAATTTATTATGGCAGGAATAGAAAACTAAATAAAATACACCAAAAGAGATAGAGAGGTAGACAGACAGACAGATATAATTCAATTATCATACATATTTGTGATAATTAACATTATTTTAACAGCAACCTAAATGCCCATTATAAGGGAATGGGTAAGTGAATACTAGTATATTTATATTTGAAATGCTATATACCAGTTAAAACAGAATAAACCAAACACACTATGCATCCATGTATTTAAATCCTCAAAATATCATGTTGAGTGATCAAAACAACTTATGCAATAACAAACACATGTCATGAGAGATTCATTTGTTCAAATGGAAACACTATATATTGTATATGGATGCTTAGATTAAGTAAAAGTTTACTGGAAGGTTACCCATCAGATCTATTATGGTGGTTGCTACTGTGAAGATAGAGCAGAAAATGGTACTGAAGAAGATTCCAAAGATAACTTCAGATATATCTGAAATATTTTAGGTTTCTACGTTTTAGATCCTAAAATAAATATATGCAAAAATAAAGGTATAAGTGAAATAGTAGGCAGGGATGGAGGGAGGGAGGGAATACTATGTGGAGACCAAATGCCCTGAGCTGAAACACTGTGGTGTGTATATCAATTTAGTTGAAGTGTCTGAGTTTCTGAGCCTTAATTTTCCTCATTTGAAAAACAATATGTAATAATTTTTCCCTAGATTGTTGGAAGAGTCAGAAGAGATAATTTATGTTGGGTGGATAATAAAAATAAAAGCCTAACAGATGCTAAGGACTGAATTATACTAGTTATTTCTCCTCTCCACAGCATTATCTCTGAGAAGGTAATACCTGATCCCTCAAGGCATGTCTCTCTGTCAGATGGAGAGGGAAGGACAGCCTCTGAAACTGGTTCAAGAACTTGCTGACCAGACTCACAGAGACCCTCTGTGACTGAACCTCATTTTGGCTCTCTCACAGTGGATTCAGGAAGATGTTGGCCCAAACTGTATAGGTTTGGGGAGATTGAGAGTAAAGGATGAGAAGTTTGTTTGGCTTTATCTGTTCTGTGCACTACCCCTTAATAATCACACTGTGCATTGCATTGCAGAGGAGACGCACCTGGCCCAGGTATGGGGCTTTCCCACGTAGATCTAGACGAGACTGCATTCTGAACTCTTTAACTCTATTAGGCCTGAAGAGGGATGGCTGAGCTTCCAAATTCTGACCTTTAATTTTTTCAGCCTTATAATTCACAAATGCTGGTCTACTGTTCAGTAACTTTTGTATAGGTTAAAATATTTAAGCCTTCATGTGCCGTTGTAGAATGGTGATGAACTTTACTATGTATTGTATTCAGTGCTGAAAGGAAAACTGTTCTCATTATTAGTCTTCTTGACCTTCCTAGTGGTGGTCAAGAATATAGGAAGCTATTGTGATGGTCATAAAATGGGGCTAGTAACTCTAATCTTTTGTGTATCAGATATCCTAGCATCTGTAAATACACCATTTTTTGCTTTAGCTACATTGATTAATTCAGAGTTGAGAGGATGCAACCTATGGGAATGCTGAGATGTTAGCCAGACTTTTAAAAGAAGAGAAGGCCGAATCTTTTATGCTGGACTTGACTCTGGAAGAATAAAGCCATGGCACTTATGGTAGCCATCTGGCTATTAAGAGGAATTTGTAATTAAGCCAGAATGGAAGAGAGAGGAGTCAAAAGGTGGCAGCTCACCAGGCCTCACAGCCATTAGGCCTTCATTTCGGGCTGCAACTGACCAGATCTTTATATAGACTTTTTCATTTTTTTAAGAAAAGAAATTACCTTTTTCCTTTAAATAATTTTAATAGAGTTTGTATGACTTTGAAATGAAAATGGGATGCATGTCCTTTCTTATGGACTGTGGCAGCCCAAAGAGTTAGCTGGTAGCTGCAGCTTAAAGGGTGCCTGATGGGTTCATGGATTTTTCCCAATAATACTGAATAACATTCTGAGTAATACCCCCATTCTCCTTTAGGGTGTAAATATGCATCCTCTCCCAGCTTACTCCATCCCGTGAGCCTTCTCTGGTGCTACATCTTGCTTTCTGTAATCCCCAATCCCTGAGGAGTTGGAAGTGAAGGTTTGTTGGATCTGGGCTGATATTTTGTTTCCAAATCAATAATCTTTATAGGATTGCTTAGTGCTGTGCTCTGCTTGGCAAATGGAACTTTGTGGTCTCTCTAATTGCCTCAGACTTTTCTGAGCTTCCATCATTCTGAGGCTATTGTTCTTTGGAGCATATGCTGATTATTTCCCAAAACTAACAGGCTGGACTGAGGAAATCACTGGGCATGGCCTTGTATGACTGCAGAGTGTGAATGCAGGAGCAAGCAGGTGTTAACTGAAAAAGGCAGAGACCTGAGAGCAGGCCATGCAGGGGGACAAAACTTCGCTGAAACTTGTACCTGAGACTTGGCTGAAAAGAAACGAAGGGTTAATCAGGGAAGTCTAGTAGGAAGAGCCACAAAGCAAAACTGGTCAAAGGTAATGGAACGTCTATAGGAATAAAAGGACCCAAGCACATTTAGACATAAATATTAGGAAAAATTATAAGAACTAAAACAACTATACTACTATGTTGCTACTTCTGATAATCTTCTTCCAGCTTCTTCCATGTGTGGGAATTTGATCTGTTTCACATAGACTTCCCAGCCTCTGAAGAAGGATGTTTTTCTATATTCTAACCTGCATATGATTTTTCCACCAGACAGTGCATTTCCTCACCCTTGCTTTGTCCCTATTTGGAATTCCTGTTCCAGGTACTGCCTATTGTACTTCGGCTTCAGTGAAGATTGTGAGTACTCTTTTCTTGCCATTTTCTCAGTCTAGAGCTGTCTTTTCCCAACAATTCTCCAATACCCAACTGATTGCCCACCAGTTCAATTCAATTCTGGTACTAACTAATTTGAGTTAGCACAGATCCCATAGGTTAAGGACTCTGCCCCATAAGACTGATCCCAGTCAGACTGGGATAATCAGAACAATGGGGTTCTCAGGTTATGTGCACTTGTGCCCAGCCAACTACAAATTCAGGTGATCCCTTAACCTCCCCTTCAAGTTAAATAATTCATTAGAAACACTCAGACATCAGTAAAACACTATACTTATGTTTACACAGTTTGATTATAAAGGATACAACTGAGGAACAGTCAGATAAAAGATGCATAGGGCAATTATGCCAGGGTTGGGGTGGAAATGGGGTGACACAGAGATTCCACACCATCTCTAGGAGCATCACCTCATCAGGATCTCAATGTGTTCACAAATACAGAAGCCCCAGAAACCTTGTCCCTAGTTTTAAGTCAAGGTTTCACTACACTGGCACTTTGATTAAATCATAGGCCCTTGGTGATTGAGCTCAATCTCCAGCCCCTCTCCTAGCAGGTTTGAGGCTGAGCTGAAAGTTCCAATCCTCTAACCACAAGGTTGGTTCCTCTGGAGACCAGCCCTCATCCTTAGGCTGTCTAGAGGCTTAGTAGGAGTCAGCTCACTGCATGAACTCAGGCAGTGTCCAGGGGCTCCTTATGAACAGCAAAAGACACTCATCACTCAGGAGATTCCAAGGGTTTTAGAAGCTTTATGACAGCAGCCTGGAGCAAAGATAATATATGTTTTTTTATCATACCATATGATTTTTCTCTGAAATTCTACAGATGACATGTGGACCAATCAGAACTTCCACGTCAGCCTCACAGGCCTTCATTCTCTATGCTTCATTCTCTATTATTTTCTGGATAGATCAAAATCGTGTCTCTAAAAATTGTTTAAAATTGCATGGGCTTTTTGGTAATTTTGGATGAAAAAACCCAGATTTCTCATATCTGTTCTACAAAACAGAAATGTAAAATTCTTCATGATCTCTCCTGAAGTTCTCTTTTTTTCTATCTAACCATTATGCTCTGAAATGCTGTAAATGAGCTTAAAGGTGTTTACCATTTTTGCTGCAGTTGTTAATGGCTTTCTTATTTGTATATTATTTGCCTGTTATGGTTTTGCTTGTTCAATTTGCTTTTACATAGATACTAAGATATTGCATAATGTCTTCAGTTCTAAAAGTTGATGACTGGCCAGTATTATTCAAGATACGTTAAGTAATAATAAATGACCATAAAACTCAGTGGCTTACTAGAACCAAATATTCTCTCTTACTCTTGTTTCATGTCTAAAAGACCAGCAGGGGGCTCTCCTCACTACAGTCACCAGGACCAAAGACCTTCAGAAGTTCCATCTTGACACTTGTTAGATGGCCATGGCAGAGGTAACAGAACCTGGCAACTCACGCACTGGCTCTAAAATCTCTGCCCAGAATGGACGTGTTTCATCAGCTCACAAAGGCCCCATGATCTCTTTCATGACTTAACTGCAGGTACCATGATCCTATCAGGTTTTGGTAGGAAATCCAAACATTTAATCTATTTTCCTAGGAAGATGTTGACTAATTGAAATGATTTTTTTTCCCATGTGTTGGGGAAAATAAACCATTCAAGGGTTTTAATAATGAGTTTAATTGCCATGCCCTTGATTTAATGCATGCTAGAAGTCTGAGTTTTAATTGGCCCTTTTAATGCAAAGCATTTCTCTATTTTATTTTTTACTGTTTGGATCTAAGAAGCAGTTCTGCTTCCAAGCCAACGAGTCCCTGAATTTGTGAATTCTTATTTCTTTTAAAATCTGTTTTCTTAAACTCATCCTGTCCTTCTGATATCTTACCAAATACAGTCAGTAACAACCAATACATACTGTTAACATTCAATTTTCCAACCACACCTCCTAGGACTACAGATTCATGAGGTATGTGAATTACCTTCAAATCAAAGGTGAAAATGTAACCAAAGGTCTTGTTGCCGCTGCACAGCATGGACCATTGTCCCCCTACTTGTCACCTAGCTCTTACACCAGTTCCACATGCTTTGGCTTTGCTGTCACAGCAGCACCTCATACCAATTTCTGTATCAATCAGGATAGGCTACACAGCTGGCTATTTCCATTTGCCCCCTAGATCTGTGCTTCATTCATCTCTTCACTACTTTGTGCCCTGGGGTGGGGAGTGGGGTGTTTGATGTTGTCTGCATCGTTGTATTTCTTTGTCCCCAGCTTCCGAGAGTGCTCATCAGTGGAATTCACTGGAAGGAGATTGGAGGATGAAAGGAAAGCAGAATGCTTATTCTCCTGGATTCTTCCTCCCCTTCTGGCCACTATGGATTGGCTGGATTTCTTTACTGACAGCTACAGCTATTGTCAGGCCCTCTCCACACAACTATACTACCTGGGTCATAGTAAATAACTCTCGTTCACCTTGCCCTTTCAGGACTAGCAGTCATAACATCTCTGCAGTGTTATAAGCCTGAGGATACCACATCTTTCCTGGTCAGTTTCCCTGTTGTTTGAAGGCCTTTCATTTAAGGCTCCTCAATCATCTAATTTACAGGGCCTCCTTTTAGGACTCTGATTGAGTAGGTTTTGTTTCACTAGTACACAATGCCTGAATCTTTGTGGCTTAACATATTAAAGATGATCTTATTCCTAGGTTACCTATCACACATGTGTGGGAAAGGAGCTCTGCTCACTTCAGTTACGCAGCATTGCGGGCTTCAGCTTAGCTCATGCTTCTGTGACCAGCAGGGTTGTTGGCAGAGTATGCAGCTCCTCATGTAAGGGCCCTTCAATTCTGCCTGGATGTAACCCTGTCACTTTTACTTACATTGCTAACCTCAAGGGAGTAAAAGCACCCTAACATGACACCAAGAGGGGGGAAACTGGAAGAATTTAATGATTATAAATGGTTCAAAAGTGGTTTTTGAAGCAAAAAGTTGTGATGAAATAAAGCAAACATTAAAACTTACATTAGCTTCATATGATGACAGTGCAATTATAGAATATAATTCCAGTTGTGCTTAAGCAAAAAATCTGTTAGTGTTATGATGATGTATGATTAGCCAAAAAGGAAAGTGTAAGCTCACAAACAAACAACTGGAAATTGAATTATATTCAGGACAGTTTATGAGCCTTCCAGATCTGCTCAGCTCCACTACAACTCTGGGCCAGACAGTTGGTCATTTGTCCTGTTTCTACAGTAGCCCCAGTGATGATTTTCCTCTCCCCATGGGCTTAAAGCCAAGCTCTAGTATCACTGCATTTTCCTTATCTTCTAACATTTCAAATTATCTTCCTACCCCATGAATGAGAAAAGGGATTTAGCAAGAATTCTATCTGTACCCTCAAAGCATGAAATGAAGCATCTCCAGTTCTTCAGTGTGACCCAAATGGACTCATGAAAGCACCATGTTCTTTCTAGGAGCTACCCCAAAGGGCCAATTAAAAAAATGCAGAAAAGTGGAAGAGGAAATATCCCATGAAATGGTCTTTGACCAAAAAATACAGGAGACAGGAGAAAGCGCACTGAAAGATTGCTTTCCCTTGCTCTCTGACAGTTTTGAGATTGTGGTGTCATATAGCCTCTCTGTATAGATTCCACAAGACTAGGTAGCCCACTGTATTTCCTGTGAAGCTGGGACAGTTCCATGATATACAACTTTCAACTTGCTTGCCCTTCTGTACCACCTCACTTCCCTTTAACCTCTTTTTTCCTGTGATTATATTGCCTCTGGAAATGCCCTTTACATAGAAGCTTTGCCTTAGGAAAGATTTGCTAAGGAACCTAGGCTTAGAAAACAAGGACCAAGATGGTCACAGAGAGACGACCTTCTGGAGGAAATTTGGTGTTGGATTTCCCACCTATTTGAAAGCAATAAAGAACCATTTGGCATGGTAAATAGGGGGACAAAAATCTCTGGGTAGCAATAGGCAGAATCATTACTAAAATTTCTAGCAGTAATTAAGAGAATTTAGGTATATATGGTTTTTTGCTTATCATTCTCATTTCAATTTCCTCTTAGTCTTTATTACACTTTTGCCCTATTAGAGCTTTTTTTTTTTTATTTTCATGCACATCTATGAAAATCTTTGCTCAGCTTGTTTTTTTTCTCAGCTTGTTTTTTTAATGACAATACTTTTTATTAAAAGCTCTAATAAATGTTGAAATGTTGAAATATTTACACATAAGACCCCATTTAATCACATTAGCACAGAGAATGTCGGTTGTTAATAGATTCATTCAAAAAAGAAAAATCTATTGAATTTTATCTTCAATTAGTCATTATCCTTATGCTGGTTTTACAGCTGCCCTTTGACTTTCCTGACCCAGCCTTGGATGGTTTACTTCATCTGGACAGACAGGTAAGCATATCAGTCCGGGTTTTGGCGAGAGAACACTTCTCATGCCAAACTTGGCATCATGTCAAACTCACAGGGGAGTTAAAGAAAAGAGTGTTCTGGGGGGCCATTGAAGTGAACAGCCCCTCTGACTCAAACAAGCGTAAGAGCCATTCATCTCACTTAAGCCTGGAGGCAGGCAGGTATGGGCGCTGGTTTACCCACCCGGACCCTTTCTGTCTCCCTGTGGTAGCACTCTTCTACAGGGTGCACATATTTATTGATGTGATAGGGCTGCCGTGACAGAGCACCCCTAACTAGGTGACTCAAACAACACAAATTTACTTTCTCACAGTTCTGGAGGCTGGAAGTCTGGGTCAAGGAGTCGTGAAGAGTTGGTATCATTCTGAGGCCTCTCTCCTTGGCTCACAGGTGGGCTCCCTGTGTCTACATATGGACTTTTATCTGTGTATGTGGTTGTATCCCAAGATCCTCTTCTTATAAGGACAGCAGTCATTATATTTGGGTCCACCCCAATGACTTCATTTTTTTATTCAATTACCTCTGCAAAGAATCTATCTTCATTACAACCACATTCCGAGGTACTGGAGGTTAGGGCCTCAGCGTATGGATTCTGGTGGGGGACATAAGTCAGCTTACGCTACTGTGGTTGCCCCTTGGTGGTGCTAAGGTGACTGCCACAGCTCTCCAGTTTATATTTACTATAAAAACAGAAAGAAAGGGAAAAGGAATGGGACCTACAATCTTTATCCTCTTTTTAGAAGGAAAACAAAAGCTTCTTATGCCACCATCCTTCCCTCCTGTAGGTGATTCATTTGTAGATCACTGGCCAGAGCTGTGTCACATGGTCACTCCTGGCTGCAGCAGAGCCTGGACAAGTGGCAGGATTTTTCACTATCTCTAGCAAAGGAGACAAGGAAAGGGTGATTAAAAATGACTTTTGGGGGCACTCATTCTAGAGTCTGTTCTAGAGAATTTCATAAAATATTTAATAAACATATTGACCCATTACTAATGGCAGGCACTATGCCAAGCATTTAAGATACATGAGTGAAGAAAACAAAGACCCTGCCTTCACATAACTTAGAGTATGATGTGGAAGACAGACAATTACATAGGCAACTGCAGTGCTGCATGAGTCGTAAAGCTGGGGCGTGGCTGGAGGTGTTACAGACACTCACGGGAGAGGCAACAAACAGAAGACCCCACAAAAAACATGACATCTATGCTTTTCCCATCTCTAATATTTAAGTAATTTAGTTTGCACTTTGTGGAGGTATTTTAAGCAGTAAGTAAATCACAAGCACAAGGCTTGGCATAAAGGAATTAAAATGTGTGCCTGTATTTGTTCATGACTTCTTTTTTAATACTCCACAAACAGCAAACCTTTTGTACTTGGAATACATTAGACACTACCCCTTTTACTCAGTTATTCCTCACAATAATTGAAGGAGGTAATTACTATTATTGTAACAGATGAAGAAATTGAGACACTGAATCACCAAGTAATTGCTCAAGGTCCTGCAACTAGTAAAGCAAGGATGGGATTTGGGACTAGTCAGTCCAGCTCCAAAGATCAGGCTCTTAACTACCCTGTTATCAGGACTTGCCTTGCTATTCTCTGCCTCTGATATCTATCTATTTCAAGAGGTGTTATGAAACTTATACAAAAACTACAATCTTCTCTGAAGTCTGAGTTTCTATCTCTGGCAATGACTTGCTCCTGAATTACTTTAAAAAATGTAGGTAATTCCAGGTAAGACCATGGAGTAATTATTTGTTATTGATATGGCAAAAATAGGAGAAACTCCCTGAAGCCCATCAAGTACATGAAATGCCTTAGCTTTCCTAAGGCTGGTCATTTTCTCTACTTGTGTTTTCTCTTCCTAGGGGATATGCTATAAACTAAATATTGCTAATTTGGCACTTGAAACTTGGACACAAGATTTTAGAAACTTTTCAGTTCTTTTGGACAATGAAATATAGAGGTTTTGCTTTCCTGTAGCAATGATCTCTTTTCTTGTTTCGTTTTCATATTTTGTTTTATTTTTATCCAAGCTTGACACAGTTTCTATTTAGTCTTTTGTTTCAGGACATAATTAAAGGAAATATATTCACTAACTGTAATATGGATTTTACTTTTCAGTGACATGCATTTTGTCTGTAAGGCTTAAATTTTGCTTTACTTTCTTCTGCCTGGGAAGACAGCCTGCCAAGGTATCATGTACAACAATGGGGTTTGAAGAGTGCCCTGGAAAAGAAAGAGAACTTGTCCTTCCTTTTCATTTCCAGCATCAACTGCTAAATGTCTACACACCACTGGCAATTATTCATAATCAGATTCTATGCTTTGAGAAGTCAGCAAATCCACAAACCTGAAAATGCTGGTTATTTTTATGCAAATATGTATTGTGCAATTGTGACTCAAGAAACTGGACTTTTCTTTGGCGCCAAAGATAGTGTTAACAAGTTTTAACTACAGATTTTGGAGTTTGCTGCCATCTACTACTCATTTTTCCACAGTGATCTTTCATCTGGGTATTTTGAAAAACTATTTTTTAGTTCCAGTTTATAAAGAAAGCTTTCATACCTTGCTCACCATTCACACTATTTGGAGTTACATGTGAGTGAATAAAATTAAAAATTTGTGTCAAGAATTATCAAGGTCCCAGAACATTCCCAAGGATGTGCTGATTTGCGTTTTTTTTGTTATAATGCTACTATTTCCATTTCGCCTTGAGGCAACAGCATGTGATTCTTATGTTGCCTGTGACAAAGTATAATTTCTATTAAAATTGCAATTGATTCTGTATAATAGCTACATTTTGAAATAGACCTTCTCAGTTTTCTCTTGGCAATGCCTATTTACATTTTAGAATCCGTACGGACTTAGTACTTGAAGCCAATTGAGTTTTATTACATTTTAATTTTCCAAACTGTGATGGTATAAATTAACTAACCTCTGATATGTTATAGCCTTGCCATTTAGATGTGACAAACAAAAACTTTTTTGTGTTTATGATGGTTACACAGGTCTAGCTCTGCTCATCTCCAGCAATCAACCCTGGGAGTCTCCTGGTCACTCTAAGCCCCAGATTTATCATCCCTAAAACTGTAATGGCTCCTCCTGGCATGGTTCTTTGACTGGATAGCTGTGAGGGTTGAATGACATATGATTTGTCTTCTCAAAATGGAGAACAAGGATTTCCCAGAAAGAAGAAGTGGTGATCAGGAGATAAAGAATTCTTAGAAAAAAGATAATGCGCCACCTAAGAGAAAGGACTTCACTGAAAGATTTTGGGGAGAAAACAAATAATTTTATGTTAAAAGCAATGCAAATGTATTATAGCATGGAATTTAAAACATATATCAATGTTTAAGATAAAATATTCAAAATTCATAGAGAGGAAGGTCTTTCCCAGCACTGAACTTCCCTTTTTGCCTGAACCACTTACCAAGCTTGTGTTTATTATTCTATACCATTAAGGGGACTTAACTTGAGGAATAAGCATATAAATGTGCTTACATATGTATAAATAGCATTCAAATATGACACATTAAGATCACCTCTGGTCTTTCTAAAATTATGTGCAGTATCTTGAAAATCCTTCCACATTTCTGTAGCTTTCTATTTTATTCAAATTGCCATCTTCACTTTTGTGAATCACTACAACTGCCTTGCAACTGACCTATTGTATCCATCTTGGTCTCTTTTAAAATTATCCTCCAAACCTCAAGTAAAATAGTGTTTTGGAAACCCTAATCCAATCATGCACCTTCTCCCTTAAATCCCACCTATGACTTCCCACTTTTCTTGGGAAAAATACTTAAGTCTTTAATATGCCTTCTTGGGCCCTCCAAGCTGATCCCCCACACTCCTCCTAGCTCTCCCTGTTCTATTGTTCTCATCTTCCTTCAGCCTTTAGTAAAGCGCTCTGTGTTGCTACAGGGCCTATGCATATACTGTTCACTTGCTGAAATGGTCTTCCCTTCTATCTTCATGGAGTGACTCTTTTTGCCTGAGATTTTCCCTGAAAGAGGAAATTTCCTGGATAAAACTTTTCCTTCTTTCTGCAGTTAGGTATAACTCCCATTATAAGTCCCCATAGCATGTATATATATCACCTTTGTGGCACTTAATAAAATTGCCTAAATATTATTTGTGCAAAAACTTCACTAAGGTTTCTCCTTATTACTTCTCTACTTAAACTCTATCATTCTACTTTATTGAATAATAGCATATAATAAATCCTCCAAATATATTTGAGGAATGAATGAATGAGTGGATACAACTACACTTTGCATAACAATTTTAATCACTATGATTTCTTAAAATTTTATAGATAAAGACCTGCAAAATAGAGTTATAAGATTTTCCCCAACCAGTAATATTACCATACTGTATGCCTTATTTATATAAAATTTCATTGTTGGTATAGTGTTGGATGTATAATTGAATCAAAATGAATTTTCATTAAAATAGATTGAATAATACAATTTGTGGGGACATGAAGAGCAACTATATGTTTGATTTTAATTTGCTTGCTATTCTCTGATTGAGGTCGAACTATGTGCATCTCACTTAGAAAGGACATACTACATTATCACCTAATCTCTGTACACCGTCATGGAGAGAGGAAGAATGATCCCAGGTAGACTGTACTGATGATATGTGGAAATGTAGAGAAATTATTAGCATTTAATACCAGTGGGTAATTAGCTTTTTTAGGAGTCATACTCATTTGAAAACTGGATTGTCAAAGTGATTATTTAAGTACTTATGTATTAAACATCTGCCATAAGCAAGAAACAGTGATAAGCATTGTGAGGCTACCAATTTCCTTAGGAGGATGTCTCTATCATCAAAAGTAGGATCCCACAAGAGAGAAAATAAACTCAAAGTAGTCAGACTGCTGTAATAATGCTACCATACTGTGCTACAGGCTGAATTGCAACCCCTCCATTCATACATTGAGATCTTATCCCCTGGTACCTTAGAATGGGATTCTGTTGTGTAGATTGAGTCTTTAAAGAGGTAAATAAGGTAAAATAAGGTCATGTGGGTAGGTCCTAATCCAATATGGCAGGTGTCCTTATAAGAAGAGGAGAATAGGACACAGAGACACACAAAAGGAAAAACTTGTGAAAGTACAGGATGATGGTCCTCACAAGCCAAGAGAAGAAGCTCCCAGAAGAGATGCACCTGCTGACACCTTGACTTTAGACTTCTAGCTTCCAGAACCATGAAGAAATACATTTCTGTTATTTAAGCCACCTAGTTTGTGTTAGGTGCTTTGTTACAGCATCCCTAAATAACTAATGCATAGTTATAATAAAAGTGTTCTAGGAGCACAGAGAAGAAAAAAACCAGTTCTGCTGGAGCTTTATATTGGAGGTAGCATCTCTGCTTATTAATTAAAATTTGCATAAGCTTTCACAAGATTATATTCTTCTCTGTTTCAATGGATAAACCTCTCAACTTCAAGTCTTATAAATCAGTGCCAATTTTGGCCACCCATACCATGAACCTTGGTACCCAGAGTCCTCTGTAATGTTTTCCTATGGTGTTATAATAAATTACCACACACCTAGTGGCTTAAAACACCACACATTTATTTTCCAGAGTTTGGAGACTCAGAAGTCCAAAATAAGTCTTACAGGACTAAGAGTGAGGTGTTGGCAGAGACTGTACCTTCTGAAGGCTCTTGAGAATTTGTCCTTTTTCTCTTCCCATTTCTAGAGGCTGTCAGGATGCCTTGCTCATCAGCTCTTCCCCATATAACTGCAACTACTTGCCTCCTCACCTCCTGCTACTGCCTTGGACCTTTACCTTCCTCTTATAAGGACTCCTGTGATTACATTGGTCCACTAGGATAACACAGGAAATCTTCCCATCTTCAGATTCTTTACTTAATTTTATTCACAAAGTCCCTTTGCCATGTAATATAGTCACAGGTTCTGGGGATCACCATGTGGACAACTTGGGGCACTCCTTCTATTTCACCCTACTTAACAGAACTCTTATACTCCAGTATCCTGCTCTCTAAACCCAGTCTTTTGTCTTTCATTTTTTCTCACTTCTATTAAACCTGCTCATTGAACCATAAGCAATACCTATTATTGGATCTTTTCATCTCTTCCTGGCCTAGCTGTTGTCATTATTCCGTATTTACTGTAATTTGATCATCTGAACTATTTTCTCCCCGATCCTTCAATTCCCTTATTTCAGTGTCATACCATTTCCCAGCCGAACACCAACCTGGCTCCGTCACTGACCCCTCTTCCTCCACACACTGCTGCTGCAGAGTAAGGACCGCCCAGTGGTCTCAACCCAACTCAGGCTGCTAAGCAACTTTCATTTAACTCTTCCCTTTCCAGTTTCAATGTCTAGTAAAACAAAACAAAACAAAAACAAGAAGAAAAGTTTTCACCTTTCACCTCAAACATTCTTAAACCTTATCATTTCTCAGTAGATGATATAACGTCCTATTTCCATAAAAAAATTGAGCCCATCAGCAGAAAATACCTGTGTCTTGCTCTCTACCCACAAAATCCTACAAAGGGCACACTTTTTTGCTCAAAAAATAATTGTTGAGCAGAAGTGAATTTTAGCATAGGGGGTTACAGAGAACATTGTGGAGATGGTGACTGATGTACATATACTCTCCTGAGAAACGCTAGAAGGCATATAGATTTGATTGTGTCAAAGTGCTATTTAAAAATCTTTGTTGGTCCCCAGTTATATACACAGTAAGTTCTAGCTTCTTAGCTTAGCAAGGAAAAGGGCTCCAAGTCTCTCACACAACTTACCATTTTGCATCTTCATCTCATAGTTTACCTGTACTGCACTTTTCACTGTTATCTAGGCATGCAACTCTATACTATTGTACATACTTGTCCAACTTTTCTTTTATGCCTGTAATATTCTTACAGTATGTCCTAAACTAGCAAACTTCTACTTCTCCTCAACAATATAAATCATATTCTTCCTGGGAAACCTCCCTCAATTTTTCTACAAGTTAGTAGACTCCCCTCTTAACTCCTAACTTAATAACTCCTACTGTTAGTACTACCAATTCTATTGTAAATAAGATTCAGCTCTCATTGGACAATTTACTAAACTCCAGTGCATATATTGCTTTTTTTTAATCCTCCTATCACCCCCAAGGTAACTATAATTATTATCCCTTTTACTGATGTACATATGGAGGCTCAAGGTAGTTAAGTGTTTTGCCCAAGGTCACACAGATCCAGGATTTACATTCAGGTCTGTCTGATCAAAAGCTTTTGCTAAATGTTATACTCTACTGACTTATTTGCAAATTTATCACATTTAATTGCTAAGCTACCTATGCTATACTATAGATTACATCCTCTGCAGAGGATAAGCAATTCTGTGGAGCAATTTGTGTAATACTGTAAATCAAATTATTTTATCCCTGCCTAAATACAAAAATAATATATTACTGAGAAGGACATGGGAAAATTAGTTGCTGTTACTTGAAATATATACTTTCTTGTGTAAATTGAGGTGCTTAAAAACTTACAATCTTACTTATATCTTTCAAGTTTCCAGTGAGCAGAAAAATGCCTCCATAAAAGTATGTAATATCATATACTTTATTGTGTGAAAATTATGTATTTTTTTGTGTGTAAATTTGATTAGCAATAGCTAAGATTAGAAATCCTTGATTTGCTTCATTCTAATAAAAGCAAGATGGGAAATTATATTCCTTAAAGTTAGGATTATTTTCTCCTTTACTGTTTTTTATTTTTTCAACTTTTCATTAAAAACTGTCTATTTAATATAAAATGCACAGCACCATTTCAGAGGCTTTCTGTGTATAGAAAATATTTCTAACCAGTGCACAGAATATCAGATTAAAGGATATAAAAATCCCTTGTCTGCGATATCTTTGACTGATGTTAATCCTGTAGGTTGCATTACTGTACATTTGCTTTAAAAAAGAAAAAAGTCATCACCTTGCAAATTATCTTTTCATTTACAACCCATAGAGGGGGCAACAGGAGATGGACTGCCAGCCTTTGAAGGCTCCCCAGAGGATGCTGTCTACCAATTACGCTCTAGCCCATAGCAGTGCAGAACAGCAGACAATAGGACGCAGAGCACTTCATCTCCGCCAACAGACACCAGCACTCAGCAAATCCTGGTGCAGTTGGCTTTTTATGGGTAACATTTCCCGAAAGTGCCAGACTTTAAAACTTCCCAAAGCCAAGCCCACTATGTATCTATTTCAATATAGAACAGACTCAACTAATGGCCTAACTGATAAAGCCTAAACCAACCAGTATTATATAAGAAGCCATATATCAGTTGCATAGCTGACTGTGCTCATCTCATCCTGAAATGAATGAATGAAAATACATGACCACAGGGTTGGTAGGTAAATAAATACTATGCAGTTTGAAACTATTACTGCTTTATTCATGCCTGTAATTAAATTTTGAGACTTTATGTACCAGAAACCTTGAAGAAACTCCTAATGACCCCTGGAAGCCACAAATCTTTTGAACTGAATATGCTGATGTACCATGACTGGCTCCAATCTGACCCATAGGTTTTCACGGTTTATTTTGAGGGTGAAACTGATAAATTACTTGCCCTGATTCTTGAAATGTCTCCCTTTTATGCTCTGCAGTGAATGTAATGTGGTTCATTGTTATTAGGGAAAATCACAGAGCTCCAGGCAGAATGTTCAAGTAGACACTGTAGAAAATTCATGTAACACACACATGCTAAAGTATATGTTGGGAAAACATACTTAATATAAATATCCTTTCTTACAAATCAAGGCATTAGAACTCTGAAGAACTACATTAATTTTTTACCTTCAGAAACCTATACTATTTTGAAGCCGTTCATAGGGGTAACTAAAAGAAACGTGAAGTTAGGCACCAATAATACTGCTACTTCTTTAATAAATTTAGACAAATTATCTGAGTAATCCCCAAGAGCCTTGTGTTTACTTTTAAATCGTTTTCACTTGTTATTACCCTGATGAATGCATAGATATTTCTCTCTCTCTACAACCCACACATTTGGCAGCTGCTTGGCCTATTCTGAGGACTTTACAAGAATATTTAGAAAGGCGTGAAAAATCCTGATTGCTAAGCATAAAAAGGAAAGTACACATAATATGGGAAATGGCTATGAATTTTTATTACCCACTTCTCTGAGTTCCATTTTTCAAACATACATGGAGTCAGTGTGGCTCAGCAGAAGGACCATGAGGCCAGGATATTCCACTCTCAGCTCTTATGCAAACCTGCTTTAGCCTCTCAGATAAGCACTTAACACCTTACAGTTTGAGCTAATGATCTTTCACATTCTGGTTCAGATTTAGCTTTTATTATTCCATTTTGCAGGGTTTTTCATAATATATCATTAACCTATCTACCTACCTATCCTGTATCCCATTTTCCAGGAAACATTTATTAAATATAATTTACTTTTTTACTTAGTAGTACCAATTTCCATAATCTACCAGTATGTTGGGTGATTTGGAAATGTGTGGTTAAAAAAGGATTCTTGGATTCTGGCAAAAATATTTCTGAAATTAAAATGCACCATATGATGGAAAAAATGTGCCAGATTGGCATAGTTGTTTAAACATAACAAGTTGATACTTATCTGGTAGAACAACTGCTTATAAATGTAGTGTGTTTATCATGTAGCAAAGAGGAGAGATTTACACAGTACATATACAGGGGTCAAAGACTGAATAAATTTACCTAAGAATTGCCCATTAGGAAAAAGATCACTTTTTTTTAGAGCTTATGGGTTTCTCTGCTTGAAAAGTAAATCTCTTATTATCCTTTCTCTTGTGTTTTTTGAAGACATATTGTGCTGTGACTTGTATACACTGGTAGGATAGGAAGAGAAGAGTATTTTTTCATCTTCAGTATTTACTACTACATTAAATATTCTAATTCTCATATCTCTACCTATCAAATTCTCTAAAAAAGATGACTCCAACAGAAAAAAAGATATTGAGAGAATAATGAAGGAACAGGATGCATCTGCAATGGAAGTAAGGGGATTGTTGTAATAATTTTTCTTGTTTCTGTACTTACGTTTTCTGAGATCAGCATTCACATAATTATATTCAGATCTCTACATGCTTTTTTTTGGTATGCTAGAAAAGTGGAGTAATAGCGCTGAGAAAAACAGCCAGTGGGGAGAAATGCTGTCTCTGAATATGAGCAGAAAGGGAAATTCTCATAACACTACTAATCGTTTGAACTCTGCAGAAGGAGGCTGTCAAGACAGTCATATTATGAGCCCCAAGCTGAAGCAACTGCTGCTCTTGTGCACAGAACATTCCGTGTGCTTTTCTCCCTATGGAAATACTTCCTATGTGGTCTTCTGGGAATCTTTGTTTTTATTTCCACTAGATGCATTCATAGTTTACCCCCCAAAATTGAAATTGTTCTCTGTAAAACATGACTAATACATGCCATTCTCACATCCATCTTTGGAAAGAACATCTTAAAATAGTCATGTTTAAAGAAATAAAAATAAAAGGATATTTACTAAAGTACTATTAGTATTTTACAAACATTTATTGGATGTCTACCACAAGGCAGACCTTATGTCAAGCTCTGGGATACGTCATGTTCAATAAAAGGGTGAACAAAATTTTTGGACATTAAACCACAGAATTGGAAGGGACTTTATAGATATGCCATTAAAGCCTTGGAGTTCTTTTCCTTTTGGAGTTATTGTTCATTAATGGTACTAATGAAATAGTACATGCCAGTACCTTCACAAATGTTACTTCTTCAAGATATGTGTTACTGACTCCATTTTTAGACAAGGAAGTTAAGAATCCATAGTGAACAATTTGCCTCAGGTCATACTGGGGCTGACAGATTCTAAAGTGGCTTCCTATGTTTAGTGCTTCCTGGAGTTCACACCCTTGTATAATCCCTTCACCTTGAAAGTCAGTACAAACTGTGACTTTTTCTAAATAATTGAATTGGCAAAGGTGGTAGGATGTGGCATCTGTGCTTATGTTAGTGGATTTCTACTAGAGATTCACCTTGCTATCTTCCCAAACTAAGCAGCCATGTTGGAGAGGCCTGTATGTCAAGGAACTATGGACAGTCTCCAAGAGTTGCCTCTGGCCAAAGTCAGCAAAAAATTGAAGCTCTTGGTTCTGCAACCACAAGGATATAATTTCTGCCAACTGCTGAGGGAGCTTGGAAGTGGATCATTCCTTGGTTGAGAGAGACGAGAACCCCACTTTAGTCAACACTTTGATTCTAGCCTTGTGAAGCCATAAGTGGAGGGTCCAGAAAGGAAGTTCCTGACTCCTGACTCACAGAATCTGTGAAGTAATATATATGTATTTTTTTAAGTTGGCAAACTGTAGTTACCTGCTTGTAGAAAATGTATAACTAATACACATAATATTTGATATACAGGCAGAATTTAAAACCAGCTCTGTTTCACACTTAAACCAATTCTCTTTTATAACACCAGTGTTCTGAAAATTTGTATCCCAGGATCCCTTAAAATGATCACATGGAGGTAATTGTTTTTTGGGTTTTATAGCTGTCCTAATGAAACAGAATCTCTGGTATAAAGGCTGTGGATTTGCATTTTTCACGAACTCCTGAAGTGATGCTTATATGCATAAACATTAGGAATGTTTCATGATAGCTTGTATAAGTTGGAGTTGTTTATTTCAATTACTTAGAATGGATTTACATGGGAACATCCTTTTATCCCCTAAGAAAGGATTTTGTTTCTAGAGGCTGATTATTCAAAGATTTTTACTGCAATACAACAAAATTATCAACTGACAGTAGGGAACAAATTGTGTCTTCTCAACTTTGTATATTTTCAGTTGTATTATCATGCAAAAATAAATACAATATGCATTCATTTATGGCTTAAAATAAAATGGAAAAAACAAAACATGGGATATGAGACATACTTCATAAACTGAGAATCTGTGAGCAAATCTTGACAGCTTAAGAACTTTTCATATATTAAACATTAGTAATTCTCTCTTTTGAAAGGTCTCAAAGTACCTATTATAAATTACATTACCATGTATAGGGAAAACAATAGCAGCTAAGAATTATGGGAGTCATATAAACAAATCTGTCTGAAATATTTGCAAACTCTAAATAACCAGATCTGCACTGAAAATTGGTGATTACTAAGTGACTCAAGAAGTCTCCTCACTTTTCAGAGATGGTTATATAAATTTCAAGTACAGATTCAAATTTGCAAAGTCTCTTTCTCCTAAAGCTCAATTTAAGGTGTTTGATAGACAAAAACTAAAACTATAGTGTTTTATTAAGTGTTTTATAATCAATTTCCACTGTATGTACAAAGTGGCTAGCACAGTGCTAGATACACACAGGGTGCTCAATGAATATTGCTAATGACTGATTAAAGCATATAGCAGGCAAACCTACAGGCCTTTAGCCTTTTTCAAGGCTTGATCCTTTAAGACACAACTTTTTAACATGAGTTACAGGTTTATCTACATAAGCCGTGCCCCACCCCTGTCAGTGATGCCTGCTGGTCTAGGTGGCCAGAGCACCTAAGTTGGTTACTAGTCGACATATGTATAACATTGTCCACTTACCTCATTGCGCCTATTATTACTTCCTATATATGCAGTGACTATAAACAGAGTTGGAGAGTTCTGCATTAGTGTTTATATGATTTAAAGGGCACACACACCAAAAAACTTTTACTAGAAATATTTTTTAATTTATAAGAAATAAATTCTGCTTTAATTTTGCTTATCTCTTGATTCTATAATGTGACAGACAGGTTTCCCAGAAACATCACCAGAAACACCTTTGCATTAACCAAGTAGATAAGCTCATGCTACTTTCTGTGATCTGATAGAACCAAGTGTAAGTTTAACAATAAGGAATTTAGGTACTAAAACTATAATGTTATATTGTAGTAATTTGTAAAAGAGTCCTTTTTTCTTACCTTATAAAAGACTAAACTCACCTCAAAAGAGTGAAGAATCCAAGCCAAGAAGCTGTTTTTCTAAATCCACTTCTCATATTCATTCTTTAATTTTGGTTTCAAGTTTTAAGCAGTATAAGCCTCCGTGACTTTTAGAAGTAAAAGAGACATGTGGCAGCCTTGTGTTAGAAACCAAGGAAATAAAGGAAAAAAAAAGTTCTTCAGTACAGATCTTCCTTGACTTACAATGGGGTTATGTTTCAATAAACCCATCATAAGATGAAAATATAGTAAATTGAAAATGTATTTAATATGCCTGACCTACAGAACATCCTAACTTAGCTTAGCCTACCTTAAATATGCTTGGAACACTTACATTAGCCTACACTTGGGCCAAATCATATAACACCAAGCCTGTTTTACTATTGAGTGTTGACTATCTCATGTAATTTATTGAATTATGAAATGTGTTTCATAATTTAGTGAAATATGAATTATTGGATTTATGAAAATCAGAACAGCTGTATGGGTACAGAATGGGTTTAAGTATATAGGTTGCTTACCTCATGATCACATGGCTGACTGGGAGCTTCTCTAGCTGCCCCTGCCCAGGGTCACAGGAGAATCAGACTGCACATCGCTAGCTCCAGAAAAGATCAAAATTTAAAATTCCCATTATGGTTTCTGCTGAGTATCGCTTTCACATCATCATTAAGTCAAAAAATTGTAAGTTGCACCATTATAAGTCAGGGACCATCTGTACTGAAGAATTTCCAAGATTGCAAGGGAGATACACATATAGTTAAATAGGCAGCAATACACAAAGAGGCCTTTGTCGTATCAAACAGATTCTCTTTAAAATCTTTTGGGTGTATTGTAGCTATAGCTCCTATGTCTCTGTATGTTTATTATGTATGTTGGGTCTCTCTTTGTTTCTCCTTTTTCTTTCTGTCTCTCTAAATACATACACATGGCATCTCTCTTGTCACGTAACAATTACTACCCCTTTATTTTAGGTTACCTGGGAAAGTTATGCTTCCTGGTCCCTTTTGAAATTAGACATGACTAAGTGACTTGTTTTAGGCAGTTAAGCAGAGCAGATATAGTGTGCCCTTCCCAGGTGGAAGCATTTAATTGCCAGAACTCAGATCTCCTGCAGTCTTTTTTTCTAGCATCAATGATCATAGCACCACTTGATGTGGAAAGGCTCTTAAATCAAATCAGCTTGGAATGCTGAGCCAACACATGAAGAAGAGTTGACCCGAAGGTTTACTCAAATGCAAAGAGTACTCATCTGACCCAGAAATAATATTTTTGTGTGTAGATGAGTCACTGATCATTTTGGGGTTGTTTGTTACTAGCCAAGCTAGTCCATTCTGACCAAAATATCTCCCGCGGACACTAAGTAATCCTCAGACAGAATTGAATCTTAATTTAGAAGTACACAATGAAACTGTCCTTTAATTTTCATCCCCAAATAAGAAAGGATTGAATTTTATTTAGGGCAATCCTGTTACTATTTTTTCATGGATTGCATCCCCTTTTAGCCCTACCCTCCACAAACTCTCAATTTATATCTACTTAGGTGCCTTAAGAATGATGTAATCGAACATTTTATCTTTTTCCAGCTTCACTGAGATATAACTGACATATAACATTGTATAAGTTTAAGGTGTACAATGTGTTGATTTGATACCTTTATGAATTACAAAATGCTTACTACCATAGATTAGCTATCATTTCTATCCCATCACATAGCTACCATTTCTCTGTTGTGATGAGAACATATCAGATCTGCTCTTTTAGCAACATTTAAGAATATAATACAGCATTATTATCACAATCACCATGCTGTACATTAGATCCCCTATCTCAGTAGTCTTATAATTGGTAGTTTATACCCTTTGAGCAATCTTCCTTTTTCTTCTACTCCCCAAACTGATAATTGAATATTTTAATTTGAAATGGTTGTTTAATTATAAAAACCCAGCCTATACTTTGAAAATACTCCTTGCTTACAAGACTTATTTAGAACCTAGTAGAATGCCAGCATCCTGAATTTTTATCTTATGAAGAAATAGGTAAATAATGTTTTTTTTCCTCCCAATCACATGTATAAACTTGACAGAATTAGACATATAATGACTGTAAGCTAAAATGTACCAACTTTTGATATAGCACAAAGTAGGGGATCATTAATTCTATCTCAATGACATAGGAGAAATTTTATAGAGATGCCATTTAAATATGGCATTAGAAGGAAAAGTAGGGAAATTGATAGGTAAAATATTATACATAATAGTTATTTTATATAATTAAATTTTTATGTGCATGCATGTGTGAAATACCAAATATATACTGTACATATATATACACACACACACATGGATACTCATATGCACACACATCTATGTGTCTATCCATGTATGTATGTGTGTGTCTGTGTGAGTGTATACACATCATGGGGCATGGAGAACACACAACAACAGCAATTAGAAGCAATGGGCCATTTACATATTTAACAATGAGGATAGAGTTTTAAAGATAATACCAAATGAAAAACATAAGAAAGAGTACAACTTATATCACAAGCTATCATGAAAAAAAATGCATATAAAGCAACAGGAATTTACAAGAACACATAACAAAAGTATATATATCAAATTTATTAGAATGTTTATCTGTGGCAGAGAAAAGGAGTGGTTAATGAGCACAAAGACAATATAAATAAATTAACTGAGCAGGAAGGAAGCCTTCTAAAAACAAAGGATGATGTTATACCATGAATGAAGATTGTGATTTACTCAATCCTCAACTTCTAGGTGCTCCTACCCTCCAAAAATATGCAGGACATGCATTGTTTTGGCAAGCTTGTCTAGTCACTCATAGGAAAGAGCATCCAAATTTAGTTATGGAATGTGGCAAGTTGAGAGCTAGGCTGTGGAAGGCTTGGAGAATACAGGTAAGATCAAGTAGAGCTTCCCTTATTCAGTAGAACAAGAATAAAGAGGAACTGGGCTTGTTGTACATCTAAAACAAATATAATATTGTAAATTAAATATATTTCAGTAAAAAAAGGAACTGATTCTTTGGACAGATTTTTTTGGAAATAGGATTCACCAAGTTCTGGAATGCAGAAAGCTGAACCAAGAAGTATACTTGGCTACCTGGCCCTTGTGTTAATCGCTGCATATATGAAATTCTTGCCATACTTAAAAGTCAGTGGTTCTATAACTCATTGTTAACAGTAAGAAAACATAAGGAAAATACGTGATTTGTGTATATGTGTGTGTGTGAAGAAAATAAACTCTTGGGAAATTGAAAATTGTCAATAATAAGGGGTAATGGGCAATTTTTCTTAGAGATAAAATCTCTAAAATATGAGAAAAACTTGGAGGAGAAATGGCAAAAGAAATAAAATTAAACTGAACATTGATATTTCTTTTGATCTGTACATGATCTTGCATTCATAATACTAAAACCATTTAATTAAATTATGACTTCATATTTTTAAGCTTAAATTGAAAACAGATCATACCGTAACCTCATTGGAAATATGTGTCAGGTGCTTACATGCTTCATATTATCTATCCAATTTCAAATTATCTATTTAAATAGTAAACTATAGTATAAAAAGCTAACAGAAAATACTATTTTAGTATAACATAAAATTTAACAGCAATAAAATATAAATAAAAACTAATTTTGGTTCTTTCTCTGATAAAAGGAAATACTGTTTTTATTGTATTTTTAGAATTTTTTATTGGCTTCTGGAAATAATGCACTTAAAATTTACATTTTGTGCATGCTGTAAGTTCTGCCTTTTTTCAAGATAAGAGACAGTAAAATAGAAATAGAAAAAAATATATGTATTATTTCTGTACCAAATCTAGGAAAATTCCATTACTATTCCTTTGACAATTTGCAATTGAAACTAATACACATTTCATGAGATTTTATTAATGATATAAATTACATCTAATTTTCACATAAGATGTAAGTGCATTTGAATCTGTTTATGTTATATATAGGACTGGGAAAGAGTAAAATTATTTATATTAAGAGAAATAGTCTATGTAATATTTTAAATTCCACTTCTCCACAAAAATATGTATGATTTATTTCTCACAAATTTCAAAATCTGTATTACCTGCATAATCATAATAAAATAATAAATAACATTTACTGAGATCAAGCACATACCACATTTCAGGCACTGTTCTAAGCAGCTGACAGATACTAAGATACTATTAGGGAGAAATTGAGACACAAAGAATTGAAGACTTTTGCCCCAGGTCATAGACAGAGTTAATGGCCTGAGTCTCAAACTTGTGGTCTTTCTCTGAAATTTATGTTCTTTACCAACTCGCTATTTTCTTCCCCAGTGTGGCAGTCATGGCTCTTGTCATCAGGTAGAAGGGACCTTTTCTACAGTCACCTATTACTTTGCTGAATTTACCCAACTTCACAGCCAATCTGCTTCTCAAATCTCTTTCATGCATTACTGTTCCTGTGGTTATTTATGTTGTCCTTCCTTATTTAAGACTTTTCCTTTTTTTAAATAACAAGAACAAAACACAGGTTTTCTGATTTTTTCCCCCCAGGTCCTACTAACCAAAGTGTATTCCTCCTTCCTTCCTTCATGCCCCTATAATCATATAGCACTTATTTAAACCACTCATGGATCGCTTCCCACATACTGTTTTCTACTTTGCCTTGTTGCTGTGTGTACACATTTTTATATCCTTAAATGATCTTACAGTGTTTGAAGACAGGGCCTGCTTCTTTATTTTTGATAAGAATATTTAGCCTTATCTTTGAAAGCCTATCCATTGAATGAATATGTTAATAAAAGAATAGATAAGTGATTTAAATGGAAAAAGATATCAGAATCAATGAAGTGAATCAATCTTGAGGAAGTAATCAAAGAGGTCACTGTTGGGCAGAACATCATCAATTTTGTTGGATTACTGAGACTATTTATAAATAAATCCTAAGTGACAGTTAAGACCTAATTCACTCATTAAGTGAACAATGTACTTTTCAACATTGTATAATTCTGAGTCTAAGACATGTAAAAATAAGGTAGAATGCCCTAATCCTTCATAAAAATTTATGAAAATGTTAAATGTACAACTAACAAAGTATGATTTTTAAGTTTGGAAAGGACATCTCAAAAGCCCTTTTACTTCTCCTAAATATATCTGTACTGACTGGCCATAGACACTATTTGTTTCTCTGTACACTTACAGCATTTCATAGTGCATATATACCTAGAAGGTAATTAACATATTCTGGCTGAGTGGGAAACAAAAAGAATATGTAAATGAGTGGAAAAAAAAATTAATGAATGATGACAGACCTTCAAACTTCCAAGAAATACCCAGAGCACATAAGTTTATTTAAACTTTGACAGTAGAAAAAGGATTTTTTGGTTAGGGAGCAAAGAAAATTTACAGTCACTAAAAGGATTTCAGGCTCTTCCTGTTACTCCAAATTGTTACAGTTAATGTAACATCTATTCCAAGAATGACACACTAAACAGGCAGGTAAATATATCAGCTGCGACTGAAGTCAGGTTACCAGATTGTGGTAAAAAACCAACCATTACTGAAATGGGAACAATAGAGACAAAACAAGTAGGGTTTTTTTTAGAATTAAGAAATGTACAACGAGTGTTTTCACATAATGTAGCACTTGATATTTTCTGTTTTGGCCTTTTTACATGTAGTAGTAGCATACTATACTTTTAATAAACATATTCCCTATGACTAAAGATGTTGAGCAGCTTTTCATATAATTTTCTTTTTTTATTGCAGTATAATTGATATAAATAGTATATTGTTTTCAGATATATAACACAATGATTCAACAAGTCTATACATTACTAAATACCATGATAAGTTCAGTTACCATCTGTCCACATACAAAGATATTACAATATTATTGACTATATTCCCTATGCTGTACTTTAATTCCCATGATTAATTTACTTGATAATTGGAAGTTTTTCCCTCTTTATTCCCTTCACCTATTTTGCTTGTCCCCATACACCTCTCTCCTATGGTAACTGCCAGTCTGTTTTCTGTGTTTATGAGTCTATTTCAGTTTTATTTATTTGTTCATCTATTTTGTTTAGATTCCAGGTATAAGAGAAATCATATGGTTTACTGCAACATTATTTACAATAGCCAAGATATGGAAGCAACCTAAGTGCCTGCCAATTAATGAATGGATATGGAAGCGGTGGTATATACACACAATGGAATATTATTCAGCTCTAAGAATGAAATCTTGCTATTTGTGGCAACATGGATGGACCTGGAGGGTATGATTTTCCATTTTGTATTTCTTTATGTGAAATACTTTGTTAAGTTGCTTGTTAAAAGAGACAATTGGCTTCTCTCTCTCTTTTTTGTTAAATTGTAGGATGTCTTCTTATATTTCTGGTGTATTTATTTTTTTCCTGATCTATATATGGCAAATACCTCCTTCATTTCCTTAGTTTGTTCTTTACGCTTTAGTATACCCTTGATGAATAAATCCTTAATCCCATTATCATCTAATGTATCATTTTTAAAAGGTAGTGCTTCTGTGCCCCTTATAAGAAAGCTTTGCTTACTCTAATGCCACGAGTATGTTTTCCTATGGTTTTTCTTCCTCAGATCCTTTTTTCATCACTGACATTTAGATTAGCAATCTGTATGGAACTGATTTTTAGAGAATGCATGAGGTTTTTAGGAAGGTGTGAGATTGAGGGGGGTCACTAAACATATCTTATTTTGTGAATATCCAATTGATCCAGCATCATTTATTGAAAAGATCATCCTCTCCACTTTGTATTTCGGATTCACATCTGTCATATTAAGGAGGACACTATTTATAGATCTATTTGTGGACTCTGTTTATAACTGTAATACACAGTTAGTTACATTGTAAATTGGTACAACTACTTTGGAAAGCTGTTTAGAAATATCTGTTCAGTGAACGTACGCATACACTTTACAATTCAGCAGTTCTATTCTTAAGTATATACTCATAATAAATGTTTACATATGTTCACCAAAAAGCATGTGCCTGAATGGTCAGAGAAAGATTATGTGTAATAACTAAACAGTGAAACATGAAAATGTTTATGAATGCTGTAATGGGTAATTATGATATATCATACAATGGAATATATAGAATAATAAAAATGAATCATCTACAACTGTGCACAATAACATGAATGAATTT